>NC_058135.1:208359828-208373095 GCF_016433145.1 Gracilinanus agilis
TTTGGGGTTTTCTTGGCAGAGCCATAGAAAAGGCTTGCCGTTTCTTCTCTAGCTCATTTTACAAATGAGGAAACTGAGGCAAATGGGGTTAAGTAACTTTCCCAGAGTCACACAGCTAGTAAATGTCTGAGGTCAGATTTGGACTCAGGAAGATGCTTCTTTCTGACTCTCGGCCAAGCACTTTATCCACAGTGCCAGATAACTTGCCTTCAACTTTTAAATCCTCATTTATAAGCATGAGGATGATAATAATAACACCTCAGAGGGTTGTTTTCAGGAAGCAAGTCGATAATACATGTAAAGTGTTTTACAAAAGTCAAAGCACTATGCAAATGTCACTATTATTATCATTATTATTAATTATTATTATCTATACTTTTATTCATATTGATTCTCATACATAAAAACCTAATATACCACCTACTCCTCATCTCTACGTGTCTTCTAATATTTGGCTTAGAATCCCTAGCTTCCTTCAAAATTCACCAAAAAGGCTACTTTCTACCTAAATCTTTTCCATTAACAGAAGCTAGATCTCTTATTTCTTTCTTCTCTCAACCCAAGAGCTAAGGCTCCCTATATTACTTTCTCTCTTTTTTATGGTATATATTTTATTTATATTTCTATATATTTAATATATTTATTATTTTCATATATATCTATCATTTTCATATATTTATCATATTTACATATTATATTTATATATTCTATATGTTACATATAATCATTTTTAAATACTATATTATAATTTATTATTTAAATAGCCAAATATCTATATAATAATTAAATTAATTAAATATTTAAATATCAAATATTCAAATAATTAAAATAATATGAAAATTGTATATAATATGTTAATGTATTCTTAATTTATTATTACATTACATCATATCATATCATATCATATCATATCATATTATATTATATTATATTATATTATATTAATATGTTTGTTTTTATAAAATGTTTATAATTTATATATTTATATATATTTTCTCACTCAGTAAAATGTGAATTCCTAAAGGACAGGAATGGTTTCATTCTTTGTATTTGTATGTCACCTTGCATAGTGTTTGACCCATAGTAGGTGATCAATAAATGCTTGTTATTGGTTTGTTGATGGGTCACTTCCTATGTGGTTCAAATACTCACCTCCTCTATGGATTCATTTCATATTCTTGTAGCTGAAAAGTGACCCCTTTCTCATTTGATCTCCAACCTTGTAATTATCTTGTTCCCTTGTCATATTCACACTTGCATTATATTGGTCTATCCAGTAACTCAGATGTGCACTGATGGCAGCTCTAGGTTCTCAAAGTCTATGCCAGGAGATAGCATGGTTTATTCAGTTTGAGCAAGCTGGAATGGCTTTGTTTTTGGTCCTGGTGATGCTTTCAGGAGAGCATCTTGGCTAGAAGGTTGGTCACTGACTATTTTTTAACATTAGCCAATGCTGTTCGTTAAAGTATGAGGAGGCTGAAGTCTAAATCTCTGGCAGGGAAGGATTTGAGTGTATAATGGCATCCTTTCAAATATCTATTATATGTGGTATTCTATTATTTCTCTTAATTAACTCTCTCTTATTTATCTTCATTAACATCTTCATGTCCTATCGTAGGGCTTTATCCACATCAGGTATTTTATTAGCGTATATTTATTTAAATAATTAAAACCATAAATCTAAAAAATATAGACCTAGTCTTGTGAGATTGAAGGGCTTTCTGAGGCATTCTGAGGGCAGAATCCCTTTTTTATCTGAACGTGAACTCAAAAGGACTTTCTTTATCGCAGGTACTCCCTCTGTCTCTGTTTCTCTCTCTTTTCTCTCGACTGAACAAATATTTCCAATATGCCTCAACATTGTCTAAATAAACCCTAGGAGAGGTATCCTTACTCTTCTGTCCTAACTTCCTAGTTGTATTATCTCTATAAACTTGGCAGCCTTCATTTCCTTCCCCTATTTCCTGCCTTTGGGTGTGCCCTCTTATCTACCTTTCCTATTTTCCAGACTATAGAGGGTGTGTAATTTATTTAAAAGTTGTCAAAGCCTAGCATGTAAAGTAGTAGTATCTGTGGATATCAATTATCATTTTTATGAATGATAATTTATATATGCAAATTTGAGTTCAATTTTCTCCAAGGTGATCAATGTATATTTTAGTTCTTTATGTTTAATAAATGTACATTCTTGTCTCAAAGATTTATATAAGTATGAGTTTGAAGTTGAAAACTGGTCATGTGAACTATTGTCAAAAATGGATCCTTATTTCTTTTAGGATAGAAATCATCCAAGGCATGGCATTTAAGGTTGTAGTGGGAGCAATATCCCAATCCCTTCTGGTTAAGTTAGATTTTTTTTCTTTAAAAACTATTGAGGATATAATACAATGACCAAGTGGGAAAGACTTCACTTTTTTTAGCAATACAATGATTCAAGACAATTCTGAAGGATTTATGATGTAAAATGCTATCCATCTCCTGAGAAATAACTGATGACCTCTGAATAATTGAAGCATATTTTTCCACTTTATTTTATTTGTGTGTATTTCTATTTTGGGGTTTGTTTTTATATGAATCTTATCTCACAATACAAACAATTTAGAAATATAAAAAATACAATAAAATAAAAATAGAAAAAATATAAATATAAAAATAAAAATAATAATGAGAATTTCCTAAAGAATTAATTGGCCTGAACTGTTGAAAACAATCCTTGGTTTCCTGAGCCTATATCAGGTAAGAGTAGCAAGAGGTGCCTTCTTTGTTGCTTGGCTGGGAGTTCATGATTGACAATCAAAATAACAGAACTTTACTCAGCTAAATCATCTGCAGTTTCCTTGATGACTATCTTCGTTGAATATACTTCTGCTATGACTAAGTAATCCCATTTTTAAACTATTAAATGACATCTGAGTGTCTCTGTTTGTTTCAAAATTAAATTTAAAGTACTAGGGACTTGGCTTGCAATGAATCCATCCCAGAATGAAAACCTACCACAATGTAGAAACTAAAGGTCCCATTAACCACACCAACTTCATTTCAGGGGTAAACAAATAAGATAATCCACTGATGATAAACTCAGACAGAAACAGGGCCACTTAACGGTACACAAAGATCCCTATAGCTACATATTGAATTAGTTTAAAATGTAATACTTTCTGTGTTCTATTTTATTTTTATTTACATAGTTAAATATTTCCCAATGACATTTTAATTATGATCTGTACTCAGAATTATTGTAAGTGGTATGCTATGGATGCTTCTGGTGTAAAGCATAGAATGCTAGATTTAGAGCCAGGAAGATGAGTTCGAAATGTACTTCAAAAACTTATTAGTTCCATGACCCTAGGCCACATATTTAAACTCCATCAGCCTGAGTTTCTTAATCTGTTTTAAAAAAAAAAAAGGAGGAGGAGGGATAATAATACCATCTAGTCTGATAATAAAGGAAAAATCCTTTGCAAACCTTAAAGTATTATGTAGATATATTAAATATGATTATTTTATTTTAGTATTTAAAGTACTTATAAATGTGATATTGAGAACACACAGTCACACTGCATTACTAGTTGTTCGACTATTTCCTTTTTTCTTTCCTACCTCTATGCATTTGCACATGTTAATAGAATTTACTTCCTCTGTTTGGGACTGTCCAATCTTCCTAATTTGAACTCAGATACTACCACCTAGTCAATTAAAACATTTCTGTTTTCTTTTCTATCCATTTCCTATCAATCCAATGAAGTGCTCTTGATCCCTTATGTCTCAAATTTTCCTAGAACACTTTGCTCTTTGAAGGAAGGGATTATGCCACTTTCTTTTTTATCTCTAGTATCTCCAGTCACTCAAGCATCATAAGTACTCGGTAAATGTTCGTAAAATGGTTCTTAAATTATATAAATTATATTATGGTCAATATGAAGAAACTAGAGAATAAAGAAAGTTGTAATTATATAGAATTATTTGTTTGAGTTTTTTCTCCTTTTAGAATTAAATTATTTAAAAATGGTGGATTAAGTTTTGTCAGATGTCCAAAGGCAATAAGAAATTATTCCATTGAATACCTGGTAACTTTGTATTTCAGTGTAGGTTTGAAAAGAACACCGTAGAGAGGATTCTGGGAAGATGATGGCTTAGATGCAGCAAATCTTAAAGTACTTATAAATGTGATATTGAGAACACACAGTCACACTGCATTACTAGTTGTTCGATTATTGTTCCCTTCCACACCTAGAGAGAAAAAAAATGCTCTTAGGAAAGAAATAAGACCAAATCTAACAATGGGACAGAACAGGGGGACCCTACTGCTGGACAGCTAAAGAGGTATGCCAAGGAAAAGACTTGGATTATTGAAAAGACCACAATTAATGTAATTGGAACTTGTATGCCAACATTCTATTCAGAGAAAGAAAAATTCAATATAGTTCTCAATGAGTCAATATTAAAACCATGTATATTTTCTTGTAGGGAAGGGAGCATGGTTGTAGGAAAGAGATTGCCATGGAGCCATATTAAGCTAAGTTCAACAATTGTCTGTAATACATACTAGATGTGTGATTGGGCAAGTCCAGTCATCCTAATATTTATCATCAGCTTGTCACTAAGTATAAAGTTCCTCCTTCCCTCCCCCTATCTTCCTACTTCTATAGATGAAGCTCCAGTCCCTGGTCCCAAGCTCCATAGAAAATCTCTGATAGAATAAAATTCCTTGAAAGTAAGAATTGTCTTTTGTTTTCATTATTTCTTAAAACATTTTCATTCCTAGCATTTAGTATAATGTTGTTGTTTGGTCTATTTAGACATATCCCCATTTGGAGTTTTCTTGACACAGATACTGAGGAGATTTGCCATTTCCTTCTTTTTTTTTAACCCTTAACTTGTGTATATTGGCTCCTTAGTGGAAGAGTGGTAAGAGTGGCAATGGGGGTCAAGTGACTTGCCCAGGGTCACACAGCTGGGAAGTGTCTGAGGCTGGATTTGAACCTAGGACCTCCTGTCTCTGGGCCTGACTCTCAATCCACTGAGCTACCCAGCTGCCCCTGGCATTTCCTTCTTCAGCACATTTTACAGATAAGGAACTGAGGTTAAAGGATCAAGTGACTATTTCAGGATCACAAAAATAGGAAATGACATGTCCAGGTTGGAACTTGGGAAGATGATCCTTCTTGACTCCACCTCTTAGCTTCCCCAACTTAGCACAATAGTAATCATTTAATAATTTTTATATGTTCATTTATCTATCTATTCTGAATCCTTTTTTGAGAAGTAAATCATGAGTGTTGATTGTAGGGAACACCAAATATCACAAACAAAAAAATGAAATTGATTATAATCTAGATGGAGTAGTAGTTTAAAAGTAGTGATGATATTCAGAGAAAGTATAACAATAAAATATTTTAAAGCATAGAAGGAAATTTCACAAAGGTACAGAAAGGGAAATAAACAAATAGAGCAGTTTTTCTTATCTTGTTAAATTTTATATATTTGGAAATATATGAATATGTTTGTGTGTATATACATATACTTCTTTTAAAATAAGCTACATATAAGCTATACACAGTAGATTTGTCATCTATTAATATATGCCACTTTAATCATCATATTTTAAAACATTTATTTTCATTGACAGTTGTTAATTCCTAATATAAATATAATTTAAAAATACATAGGGGAAACTTCCTGTTCCTAATAGAGGAATCATTTTCAAGATGAGTATGAAGTAACACAATTTGGTTTTATAACCAAAAAGATCAAGATCAAATTAAAGGAAAATATAAAAATGAGAAAATGTGACAAAATTAAAACACTTCTAGCCAAATCTACTTAAGTAAGCTATTTATTCTTTAAAAATTGAATGTGACTAAAGGAAGAGGTATCAATATAGGTTATAATCATTTCCAAAGGAAGCTTAACCTTATCCATCATTGGCCATATGAGCAAACCAAAGGAACTCAAAAACTATTTCAGTCAACAATCACTGGATATTGCAAAGGCTATACCAGTTTAGAATGTAATGTGTAAAATTTTAAATGGCGGAATTATGGAGTATGGTGAGCAATATTTTTTAAAACAGTGAGAAACATTGGACAGAAAAATAAACTTATAGAAAACAACATTTAAATTAGATCATATTTTGGGCATTTAAGGATGAAATTGAAAGGACAATAAGGTGATGAACAGATGTGAAAATACATTTTAAGATTTCAGTGAATCAACTACATGAAGCCACCACATTAGCAAACTGTTAATCAATCGATTAACAAGTATTTACTAAACTTGTATTATGCTAGTTGTTGGAGATACAAAACAATAGGTGCAACATCCCCTACTCTCAAGGAGTTTGCATTCTAATGGGGAAGTTAAGAACATATATGATAACATATATGTATAGGAATATATCATAAATATATTGATACATATTGATGAGAAATGAATAAATACAAATGAAAGAAAAGTAGTTGGATGTAAAACAAATTCAGAGGGAGGGTTATAGCTATTACAAGTATTAAGAAAACTTTGATAGTGTAGTCTTATGTGTGCTTACAGGAAAAAAATGCTATTAAACAAATATGGGATGAACACAAAGACTAAAAGTACAATGCAGAGAGATGATTACTTCTGGAGGTAACAAAATTTTGAAGACATTTAGAGATCTATTTCTAAGAAGGCTAAGGAAAACAGATCCAAGATACTTGGGAAAAGTCAAAATGTTATTACTGGAAAAGAAAGATAGCCAAGAAAGTATCATAACTACAAAATCATATATTTATTGACCCTTTTCTTTAATTCTTTATTAAAATAGCCAATAAGTCCATGAATGGTATCCTTGATGAACTTAGAAGGAAAAATTCAGATTTTTTTTACATAAAACTCCATATCCTGAAAATTGGCACACTAATGCACTGTTGGTGGAGTTGTGAAATCTTTCAATCATTCTGAAGTATAATTTGGACCTATGCCCAATAGGTTATGAAACAGTGCGTGCCCATTAAACCAGAAATACCACTACTAGGTCTGTATCCCAAAGATATTTTAAAAAAGAAAAAGAAAAAAGAAAAGAAAAGAAAAGGACCTATATGCATAGACATATGTAGTATCAAAAAATTGGAAGTAGAGGGAATGTCATAGGTTGAGGAATGGCTGATCAAGTTGTGGTATGTCCATGTGAAAGAATACTTCTTACTATAAGAAATGAGGATCAAGATGCTTTTATAAAAATACTTTAGAAAAAAAAATTAATGAACTAAAGCAAAGTGAACAGAACCAGGAGAATGTTGTCCACAGTAAGAACAGTGATGTATGATTGTAAACAAATTAGATATTCTGATCTATACAGTAATTTCAAAAATTATGAAGCATTTATGATGAAAAATGCTATCTTCAGACATAGAATTAATAGATTCTGAATGCAGGTTGAAGCATACTTTTAAAAAACTTTATTTTTCTTGCATCTTTTATGTTCTGTTTTCTTTTTCTTTTACAACATAACTAATATGAAACATTTTTCATGCAAGAGTACACATGTATAACATGTAGGAAATTCCTTGTCTTATCAATCAATGGGAAGAGGGAAAGTACAAAAAGGAAATTTGGAATTAAAAAATTTTAAGGTATGTTAAAATTGTTATTACTTTTAATTAGAAAAAATAAAACAAATTATTTTTTAGAAACCTGTATCTCCTATGCTATTATTATGTAAACTTATTTCTCTTAAAGTTTAAAAAATAGCACTCCATATATGTATAAAGTTGAGTCTAATGTAGATGAAATGCAAGAAGTTGCTGGGCTTATTATTTTCTGAGCTAAAAAAGCTTTTATGCCAATAGACAAAAATTCCTCCATTATGTCTGCCCTTTTCAATAGGTGTCTTCTACACAAAATTTTAAATTATATGTTATTTCCTGAAAGATAGATTCGCAAATATAAATTTATTTAATAGTGCTCTATTTGGAAATATCAAACAGAAATAAAAGTAGAAAGACATATATACAAAAGGTGTTTGCCAGTCTCATGGAAAATGTCCAGCAAGACTATATATGGGAGAGTCTTTATAAATGTAGCATCTTCAGATGCTACTTTTAGCAAATGACTACATTAATTGCATCAAGCCTTGGGCCATAAAGAACCTCCAGAATAAGGGATCCATAATCATGGAGAAGAGTTTACTATTTATAATATTTACAAAAGAAAACCCAACTAGGTGAAAAATGACTGTCGTCTAGAATCAGTTATACAATTGTATAACAGCTCACATAATTGGCCCATTGAGTTTGTTTTGGATAGATGCTGTGGATGGACACTGAACTGAACTCAGAATAAAAAACAATGAAGAGAGCACTCAAGATTAAATTTAGGGAAAAAAAAAGTTAAGTGATTTTAACGATCCCAAACTTCTTGACACAGAGATTCATTTTTTTTTAACATTAACATTCGTTCAATGGCACATTGTGAAATATTAATTACAAAGAATTACAGTTGAGGGTTAGCCAAAGCACAAATGGCTTTCTTTGTTCCATGGAAATTTCCCCCTTTTATACTTACATGGGATAAGTTAATTAATTTTGAGCTTAGGGTGCTTTCAGGATCCTCTTACAGAAGCCAACCCCCAACTCAATGTAATTGTCAGCAGTTCCTGTTGAATTTTTCTAAAATTGTAGATAAAACTTTTCCCATCTTTTTACAAATGCCTTTTTATTTGTTACGTCTACTACTTTCTAATGCCTGACAAGAAGCACTAACCATGAAAATAGCCCCCAAAATCAGAATTCTCATATTTAGCATTTAAAGCCCCTACTATGTGTCAAGGATTGGGCTAAAATCTGGGGATAGAAACACAAAAGACATCCTTCACTCTCAAGGAGTTCACAGATGGATGGAGGAGACAACTTACCAAATACTTTATGATGAGGAAAGATATGATATAGAAGATGTGATTTTTGCTGGAACCTGACGGAAGACAAGGATACCAGGAGGCAGACATGAGGGAAGAAAGTATTTGGGAAATGGGGTAAGTTAGATGATGTGTCTCTAAGCTCCCTTATAACTGTTTTATGTTGTCACTTCCTATTTACATGAATGTGTTCTCGCTATGTCACTTCCCGACTTAAGAGGTTTCTGTTACTCTCTGTTCCCTCTAGGATAAAGTACAAATTCCTCTGTTTTTGGCATTCAAAGATCTTCACAGTCTATCTCTAGTCTATCTTTCCAGGCTGATGACAGTTTGTTCTACCTAACAAACTCTATGTGCCAGCCAAGTTGGCCTACTTGCTGTTCTCTGAACCCAAAATTACATCTCCCGTATTTCTGACCTTGGATAGACTTCAGTTTTCTCCCTACTTACTTGTGCCTTTCTGAATTTCTATCTCATCTCAGATGCTGGCTTGTAGCTTCTTGTTCACAAGACCATTCCTGATTCTCCAAGCTCTTAGAGGCCCCCCAAACCTCCACTCACTTTGTATTTATTTTTATGATCTTTATATATTTCCTTACTGAATATACAATGCTATGTAACCATATACCACTTGTAAAATGTAACCTCTTTGAAGGCGAGGATTAGGTGGCTTTTGTGTTCTTATTTTCCTGCCTAGCAGAGTGCCTCACACTTTATACAGACTTATTAAATACTTGTGAATTCACTGATTGGTTATTCTGAGAATGCAATTAGATGATAGATATGGGATTCGTTGCATATATATGTAAATACTAATGATTATAATGATTTAATTAATTCTGGGTTGATCCAAATATAACCTATCCTTAATTTAAGATTACCACCCTAAAATGAGTTCTTCTGAAAGGGGAAAAATACAGATATGAAGTAAAAAAATAGCACTGATTTTAATGCTAAATGAATTTTTAGACAAGTTAGATTGTGGAGATAGATGTTCTCTCAATGGTGTCATTACCAACATGTGTACTCTTGAACAAGGGACACAAAACTAAGTGGCACAGACTGTCCCACTCAAACCATGACATTAGGATGGGTGGGAACTATTTTGGATTCTTCCTGAGTGGCTAAAATTAGGTAGTGACTGGAATTATTTGACATTAAAGGAGTTTATAATCTATTAAGAGTGAATTTTTTTCTCATTAATTTTTCTCCTTTAGGTCAGGGGCCATTGTCAGCCCCATTTTTGTGTCGTTCTCATCATTACAGTCCTAGGAATATATTATGTCCTCAGTAAACATAAGTGGGATTTCACTGAAGAAAGGTAATGGTATAGCTTGAGTGTAATTTCTTAGGTACTCATTTCAATTGTTTTGTAGTGTATTTATCTCCTGAGGGATTGTACTGGTTGGTGGTTATGCTGTTTTGTTGTTATTCATTTCATGTTGCTTTTTTTTTAATGGCTATTGAATCAATGACTTAGCTGCCGAGACAGCTAAATTAATTATACTGATAAATTTCTTCTTATTTGGTTTGCATATTGGATATTAACAGACACTTTTCTTTACAGAATTCTTTTCATCCATAAATTGGGAGGGATTAGACATATATTTTAATGTTTCTTCTATTTCTGAAAATATATTCTGCACTGCAAGGTTCATTCTACTTCTAAAATTGTGAGTTCTAAGTTCTCTTCCAACTTCCAGTTTTTATGTTCTAAACTTCCTTCTAATGCCAATAGTCTATTCTAAGAGCCCTTTCAGAGCTAACATTCTATCTTCAAAAAAACCCTTCCCCTTCTAACCATAGATGAAGTGTGAAGTGACCCAGAAATAACTCTTTGCCTTTTTATTATTTTCAAAGGAAAAGTAGGAGGGACGTTGAGGCAGCTGTGGTGAGCACATTTCAATTTGTAAGAATAACATTATGAACTGCAATGAAAAAAGACGTGCCACACCAAGAGAACAGGTGGCTTCAATATCATAGTGGGGCTTCTGTCAACTGACTACAAATGGTTTCCTTGATGCCAAATGAGAATCATTTCCTGGGTTTTCTATCTTCCTGGTGGCTGTCGTGTCAGGCGACCACAGGGAGCAGGTGTCAGTAACATATTGTGTTTCCTCACACCCTCAGCAATATTTCTAAAAGCTGTTGTCTCTGGAGTCCTACCAACTAAATCATCCTTCTGGTACCATGATATGTAATCAAAGGACCCAAATTTTAATACTGGAATGAACCTCAGAAAGGTCATTTAGCTTAATCCCTTTGTTATCCATTTAAGGAATCTGATGACCATGGAAGTTAACTGACTTGCCCAAGGTCACAGATTAGAGTCAATATCCTAAGTGAGATTTGAACCCAAGTCCTCTGACTTCAAGACCAGCACTTTTCCAACTTTACCACATTGCTTCCTTTCAAAGTGAAAGTCAGATAGTCACAGAAGAACTTAGTTGGTTCCCTGCAACAGAAAAGACATGTTGCTCCTATGTTGTCCTTGGATTGAACTTTTTAATCAATTTATATTAAATTTTAGTAGAATTTCCAAATTGAAATTTTAATATTCCACTTGCATGCTTCCTCCCTTTCCAACTTTCAAGCTAAATATTTAAACAAAGAAAGAAAATGTAGTGTTTCTCCATTGGTAAAGTGAAAAGCTCATGTGACTGAGAATCAGGACATCTAGATTCTAGTCCTAGAGCTTCCTGTTGACTGCCTGTGCGATACTGAGCTTATTCACTTTGACTATCTAATTCTTATTTTCCTCAATTCTAAAATAAGTGCATTAAAATTAGAAAATCTTAAAGTCTCTAAGAGCTCACATTTCTTTCATACTATGCAATCTACATGCTAATGCCATAAAAAACTTACATGTAGAGTTAGAAGTAACATTGCAAGGTAATCATACTACTCCCCTCATTTTACATTTAAGGGAACTGATACCAAGAGGTTTCCACAGTCAAACATGAATTATCAGAGGGGATATTAGAATTCACATCTTACTGATTCCAGAACTCCATCCACTATTCCTTATTCCCTCCTTCAATAAATGGGTACTAACCTAAAATGAGTTTGACTGTTGTATCAGTTCAAATGATTTTGACTGATTTTTCAAATTTTCAAATTTTTCAAAAACTGTTTTCTATTAATAGAATTAGTAGTAGTAGTTAACATTTATATAGCCCTTATTATTTGCCAGACACTGAGCTAAGCACTTCTCCTTTGATCCATACAAAAACTCAGATGTAGATCACATTATCCTCATTTTATAGATGAGAAAACTGAGGCACAAAATGTTAAATGACTTATCCAAGGCCATACAGCTAGTTGGTATCTAAAATCCTATTTGAATTTAGGTTGTCCTGACTACAGGCCCTGAATTCAATCCAATGAGCCAACGTTTTTATTTTTCATTTCATATATAATGGATATGATCAGATGTATTCATTCTCAGAAATGTCCTCATCAAATGATGACATGGGCTCATTAATATGTAAATATAATATATAAGCAGCTAGATGGTTCAGTGAATAGAATACTAGGCCTGGAGTCCAAAAGTCCAGAGTTCAAATCCAGACTTAGGCACTTGATAGCTTTGTGACTCTCACCAAGTGACTTAGCCTCTGTTTGCCTCAATTTTTTCATCTGTAAAATGGGAGTAACAACAATACCTTTCCCTTAGCGTTGTTGTGAGGATCAAATGAGTTATTAGCTGTAAAATGCTTAGAATAACTTCTGGCATACAGTAAGAGCCAAATAAATGTTAATTATTATTGTTATTACTCTCTGAAATTCCAAATCCTATGCATAAGGTATGTTTTGGCAGCATAATTGTGTTCTCAGGTCCCTTCCAAGGCTAACATTCAATATTATGTTGTTTTTTCTGGCTCTGGCATTCTATGTTCTAAGGAATTCTTAATGGCTAATAATATATGTTCTGAGTTTGTATAGTTATTATTTTGCTTGGAGAAGATATAGTGAATTTACAGTGCAAAACCAAAGTATTTTGACCCCTTTGGTTTTGCTTTCTAAATTTGACAATATTTTGTAGGAGGGTGAAGTAGTGGCAGTTTGCTTTATGGTGGAGAATGATAAGGTAGACTTAAGAAACCTGAGTTCTGCTTCCAGATCTCCTGATGACTAGTTATGACACCTTCACAACCACAGACATCTCCTTCTTCATCTATAAAAATAATGTGTTAGACCTGGTTGGTCCCTTTGGTCTTTTCTAGTTCTACATAATATATGCAGAGAGTCAGAGACAGAGGAGAGAGTCAGAGATAGAGAAAGAGAGACAGAGAGAAACAGAAAGGCAGAGAGAGAGAGAGAGAGAGAGAGAGAGAGAGAGAGAGAGAGAGAGAGAGAGAGAGAGAGAGAGAGAGA
>NC_058135.1:208376013-208384722 GCF_016433145.1 Gracilinanus agilis
GCAGAGAGAGAGAGAGAGAGAGAGAGAGAGAGAGAGAGAGAGAGAGAGAGAGAGAGAGAGAGAGAGAGAGAGAGAGAGAGAGAGAGAGATGGAGGTAGAGAGAGAGAGAAGGAAGGAGAGAGAGAGAGAGGAAGAGAGAATGGAGAGAACTCTGCATTTTGAAAAGAGCACAACCCAAGTATGTCCTTTCTAAATTCATACTTGCATTCCTCTTTGACGTCTAAGATCTTAAAAATGAAGAGGAAACAAGGAGGTAATGAACATCTGGAAGCTGCTTCATCAGGAGGTTAAATAAATATTTCTTTTTCCTGTTTTCGCTACAACATGAAGTTATGTCAAAAATAGGTAATTATTTGGTCTTTGAGGTGGATTTAGATGTGGGATTAGGGCTCAGAGCATTATTATTTGAACCCAATACAGTTTGAACCTAAAGCTCAGCTGATTCTCAGGAGACTGTTTGAACACCTGCCACATATGGATCTTTTGAATTATTGAATATATTTCTTGAACCAAACAATTCCTCTGTGAGATGGGTAGAATAGCTATGAGAACTTTTTTTTAAACAGGAGTAAATTGAAATGCAGAGTTAAAGTAATTTAAACCATATCACACTAGATAGTGAATGATAGTCCTAAATCTCCAAGTTAGATCTTTTGACATCAAGTCCATTATTTTTTTGAATTATATTATTTCCATTGAACCATTGCTACAAACAGAGGTGCGCATGCAAAGATTGAAATGGGTATGTAAAGTCAATTCAGTTCAGAGACAAGATCAATGGATCATTGGTCTAGAGCAGTAATTCCCAAAGTGGGCGCTCCCGCCCCCTGGTGGGTGCTGCAGCGATCCAGGGAGGCGGTGATTGCCACAGGTACATTTATCTTTCCTATTAATTGCTATTAAAATTTAAAAAAAAATAATTTCCAGAGGGCTAAGTAATGTTTTTTCTGGAAAGGGGGCAGCAGGCCAAAAAATTTTGGGAACCACTGTGGTAGAGCTAAAGGAGAGTACAGAGGCCATCTAATCTAATCCCACATTTTATAGATGAAAAAATTGAAGCCTGCAGGAATCAAATTATTTGTCCAAGATCACATAGATTGGAAGTGACTAAAATGGGCTATCATCCTAGGTCTCCTGATTCCTAATCCAGCACCCCTTTTCCTGTACTATATTGGCTCTCTGAAGAGAGAGGTTTGCGAAGACTTCTACCTACCAGGCAATTCTTATAAAATTCCCATTGTTTGGTGTTGGGACCACTTTATTTAAACTGCTAATGAGGTGGTGATTCTATATCTTATAGAGAGGGAGAAATATTATAAATCAGACCCAGTTAAAATTATGGAATATATACAATATCCACTTCTGTGGATGATACCAGTGAAGGGGGCACCCAAAGTTCTAATCTTTGAGGATTTTATAATTTATTTGGGGTTGCAAGAGAAATACTCTCTACAGATTAAGACAAAAGTATGGAATTTTGAGAAGGGAACAATCATGGGGCATGTGATTCTTCTTGGTAAGGTTTACTCTAATTCATTGAAGGATTTGGGCTTTATTGAAGAGTGTAGATCTAAATAATTTCAAAGTGGCACTCAAGATTACAAAATATTGGAGCTAGAAGAGATCTCAGGGATTATCTAGTCAATTACACTCAATTTTGTAAATAGGGAAACTAAGACACAGAAAAATAAAGCAATTTGCCAAAGGTCACACATATAAAGTAGATCATATTTCACTAAACTAAACCAAATTTCTTTCCATAACACTCTAATGCTTTCTCTCTTCTGACAAAATTTTGAATCTGTTAATTTTTATTTTTTTAATTTTAATTTTTTAAACCCTTACCTTCTGTCTTGGAATCAGTACTGTGTATTGGTTCCAAGGCAGAAGAGTGGTAAGGGCTAGGCAATGGGGGTTAAGTGACGTGTTCAGGGTCACCTAGCCAGGAAGTGTATGAGCCCAGATTTGAACCTAGGACCTCCCATCTCTAGGTCTGGCTTTCAATCCACTGAGCTACCCAGCTGCCCCCTAACTTTTAAAATCATGAAAAATCATCTCACCATCCAGAAATCTAAGAAATTCTTAGCAACTAAATAGCTTAAAAATCCAACTTTTCATTGGTAAGGGAAATCTAACTTCCATCTAGGATAGGCAGTTTCTCCCCTTCAGTGATTAACTCCTGGAGTGATAGGGTGATACACCAACATTTGAATGAAGTTAACAACTAAGGGGATTTATACTTAATCCTCAGCTGGACAGCTCTTAACCACTCATTGCCAGCTGCTGCTTAGCTTTCCCAATTAACTTCAAGACATCAGCTTCATTTGTTGCTGTCCTTGACATCATCTTAGTGGGTCGTGGCAATGGTGTCACAGGTCCAGCACTACATTGTTTTTTTAGTAAGGCTTTTCTTCTTTCCTTCTCTACCTTCTGTCCATTTTATTCTTTCTCTTTGTTCCACTTCTTCATTATTCTCCCCTTCTCCAATTGTCCCTAACTTCCTCTTTGACCTTCACATCCTCTCTCCTGGAACTTGATCTTTCTTTGTCCTTCGCCTTCCAAATACCTCTATTTTTTCTTTTTGTCCCATGATTATCTTTTCTTCTTTTATCCTCATCCTCCCTTAATCTTCCTTTTTCCTTTCTTTCACCTCTTTCACTTCCCTCCCTTCCCCTTTCTCAGTGGATCATGATGTAAAAGGAAGGGTACTGGGGCTAGTGTTTAATGACCCAGATTTTAATTTTGGCTCTGCTACTTGTTAACTGTGTTATTTTTAGTAAATAATTTTACCTTTCTGGGCATCAATTTCCTCCTCTATGAAATGAAGGCTTGAACTAAATTGTATCTAAAGACACTCTCAACACTTCATACAATGATCTTTTCTCTGACTCTATTAATCTTTGTTTTCTTTCTTCCTTTTTTACCTCTTTTTGATATCTCATTCTCTTCTCCCCACATTCTTTCCCTGCCTTCCCTCTCCTGTCTTTGTGCCCTTTTCCCTCCCACTCCCTCTTCTTCATCTTTTCTGTCTTCTATCATTCCCCATCTTCCTCTTCTTTGTCCCTTATGGAATAGATCAGTGGTGCAGAAGGTAGAGTGTGGGGGTTAGAGTCAAGAAGCCTGAAATTTAAAATATATCTCATACACTTAATAGCTGTGTGACTCTGTTCAATTTATATAACACTTCTCAGGCTCAATTTCCTCATCTGTAAAATGACAATAATAATATCACCTATCTCCTAGGGTTATCAAATGAGATACCATGTAAAATACTTCTCAAACCTTAAAGTACTATAAAAGTGCTAGCTATTCTTCCCTTCATATCCTAATTTTTCTCCTTCCTTTCCTCTGTTTCCTCCCTGCTTCTCTCAGCTCTTTACCTTTCTTTATTCCATATATCCTGAATCCTTCTTTCTTTCATTTTTCCTCCTTCCATCACATCTCTTCTTTCTCCTCTTATCCTTTCTCTTTTTCTTGTTTTCCTTTTACTCTTTCAGTTACTTCCCTCTACAATCCTCTCCTTCCCTCTTGATGCCTGTATCACTCCTCCTTTTACCTTTCTCTCTCTTGTCTTTTCTACTTCTCTCTCATTCCAGTTTTCATTAGTCTTGTTTGCCTCAGCATAGTCCTAACACCCATTTGCTTCCAGATTTTAATTATTTTGTGTATTGGGTCTCATTCTAATTCTCATAGGCCTTTCTCTACAGGAATGCCTGCCTCTATGAAGGGAAGCAGCATTGTTATCATCTAGCAAAACTTGGCGAAAATCCTGAGTGTTACATAAGATAAAACAAATGCTGATGTCTCCTGCCAATGCTCCATGCTGTGCCCTTTCCAGTCATCAGGCCAAGTGCATCTGCTGCCTAGGGCTTTCTCTGTTGCCCTCCTCCTCTGGTGGCTGTGTCATCATCTCTCTGTCAGCTCTGGCCCTTACTAGGTTCCTTTGGTCGGGGTTAGAGTGGTAACTCTGGGGTTTTAAAATAGAACACACCAATGCAGTCCCAGAATATCCTATGTCACCCTCCCCAGGATGCATTGAAAGGAGGTCATTTGGCAAAGCTAAGAAGGAATAGGACTTATCTGCATCACTAAATTCCAGGACTAAAGCCTTTTACTTAATGGAGGAAGTCCTGAAGGTGACATTCTAGGCATTAGCCAGGAGATTGAGGACAGTTGGAGGGGATAAAGGAGGCTTCCTGGCTTTTGACAAGACACTATGACAGAGAGCAGGGCATAGTGCAAAGTGTAATACATTTGAAGTCAGAAAACTATGATTCTAATTCTAGCTTTGCCATTTACTTGGGCATAACCTTGGGCAAGTTTGGATCAACAAGGATATGTTTGACATGATTTTTACAAGTTAAAAAAAGACATCTCCTACTATTACCACCCCTCCAAAACTCCCCTCTCATAAATTGCCCTCAGGTGCTTTGAATTCACCACTGATAAATCTTTTCTCTCTAGTTCCCTTCCCCAAAGTCCTTAATTTGAGACAAATAATTCTGTTTCTGTGATTACTTAAGAGCTTCCTAAAGAAGGGGCTCGGGAGTGATAAGAAGCAGGAGGAAAGAATGGAATGAGGATTGAACTGATCAGGGAGATGGAAAAAGAAAGTATACATCAAGAAGAAAAAATTATTTTGCAGAGAATTGGTGTTATTCATGAACTGAATATTCTCATAATTGCTGATTTGAAAGACATTTGAAAATACCATCTCTTTACTCCCAGATCTTCTGCTGATTTGTCTGTCTGTATGCATTAAACAGAGGCAATGGGGTGACTCAGTGGAGACAGCACTGGACTTGGAGTTAGGAAAACCTGAGTTCAAAGCCGGCTTCAGACACTCACTAGTAGTGTAGCTTTGGGCAAGTCACTTAATCTCTGCCATAATCCACTGGAGAAGGAAATGGCAAATCACTCCAGTATCATTGCCAAGAAAACCCCCAAAAGTGGTAATGAAGACTGGGATGTGACTGAACAACTGAACAACAAATGTATTAAATTTCACTATTTGTGTTCCTCCTCATGAAGGAATTGAATGAATATCACAGCTTAAATAGAAATGTTCTTTAAGTGTGGAAAACATACTAATGTAAGGAGACATCATATAATCACTACCTACTCCACAGGACTGTTATGAGATGATAGTTCTATAAACTGGGACATGCTATTGAATTGTCCATTGTTGTTATTGGTATGATTTGATGGATTCAGGAAATGGTTGAATAGTCAGACTCAAAGTGTAGTATGGTCAACTTGGAGAGAGGGTCTTGGGAACTGTCCCTAGATTTATATTCCTCATGTTCAGAAATGATTATCTGGAAGACACAGAGGGCATGTCTGGAATGACAATAGATGAATAAATCGAAGCCTCAAGGGATATATAATATGTTAAATGATAGAATTAAATTTGGAGTGATAACTGTATGATAATTTTATTAAATCAAGGTCTTAGGATCAGTTGAAAATGTATCTGTTGGCTCAGCATCAGTTTGTTGGGGGAAATAATGATAATGGGACATTGCACATACGTATATGCACATTCACATATATTGTTGCTCAGTCATTTTTCAGTTGTGTCTGATTTTTTTTTTGGCAAAGATGATGGAGTGGTTTGCCATTTCTTTCTCCAGCTCATTTTATAGTTGAGGAAACTAAAGCAAACAGGGTTAATTGATTTGTTCACACATCCAGTAAGGATCTAAGGTCAGCCTTGAACTTAGAAAGGTGTGTCTTCTTGATTCCTCTATCCACTGCACCATTTAGTTGCCCTATAATTACTATATATATAATTATGTAGAGATACAATATACATATTGTTATATATAGTATATATTGTTATAATTACTATATATAGTTATTATTACTATAATTACACTATGAAAATGTGAATTGTTATAATTACTATAATTATAACAATTCACATTTTATAGCTTTTTAAAAAATTAAATGCACTTTCCTTAACTCAGCCTTTTGACATAAGTAGCGTAAACATTTCTGTAACTATTTTACAGATGGGGAAAATTAGGCATGTAAAGGAGAAATATTTTATCAGTGGTTGTATCATTAACAAGAAGTGAAGCTATGATTCAAATCTTGACTTTTGTAATGAACTCTGTTGCCTTTCTAATCATATCATGGCACCACTAAAACCCCTCCTTCCTCCTTCCCTTCCTCCCTTTCTTTCTTCCTTTCTTCATTCCTCCCTTCTTCCCTCCCTCCCTTTTCCCCTTTCTTCCTTCCTCCCTTCATCAAACATTTATTAAGTATGTACTACATGCCAGGAACTGTGCTAGACATTGAAGATGCAAAGACACAAAAAGAAAATAATCCTTGACCTTGAAGACCTTACATTATATAGTGAAGGGAGGGGGCAAAGATGAGCATGAGACACTATGAACATAGATAAGTAGGCATAAATATATATAAATGCAAAGTCATTTCAGGGACACTAGAAACTTATGGGCATAGGTCTTATGTTGTAGGTGGAACTGGAATAAATGAATGAATGGGATGGATAAAATATAATATATTAAGTTTTGACTCTGTGCCAAGTGTTAGGCTAAGCGATGGAAATACAAATACAAAATTATAAGCCCTACCATCAAGAAGCTTGCGTTCTAACAGCAGGAGATCACATGAAAAGAGAAGGGATGGCCAAAGAAAAATATTTTGTGCTAGAAAATTGCAGGGTTAGTTATTGCAGGGTCTATTTTTAGGCTGAGATTCCCTTCAAGGTAGATGCTCATGGGCATAAGGACAGACTTTGGGGTGTCCATATTTCAAGTGACTAAACTTGGGATTCTCTTAGATTCCTTGTCGACAATATTCACATATGCGTCCTTGTAGCAATGAGAGTATTCATTTGATTTTAGTTCTAGAAGTGGAAAAAAGATAAATATGGGGGAACAACTATATCCATACTGTGACAGCAGATGACGAGAAGATGACTAGTATGGAAGGTAAATGAACAATACTGAGTTGCCTTCACTATGGATTTTTAGTAACAAAAAAGTAGAAGTGGATAAATATTTGAATATTTTATGTAGATATATATGTAGGCATGTATACAGGCACATTCATGCATTTGCCTTTGTGTAGGTATATATTGGAATGTGTGTATTATAAGTTTAGATTTTGGTATGGACAGAATATATGTACATGCTTTTATGAATGTATGTATATATATAATTACATGATACATGTGTATATGCATATGTATATTGTAAGAAGTAAAATTAATATCCAAATACTCCAAGTATTATTATTTCATAAAGTTTATCTATAATAACTTGAAGCAAAAGGAAAGGCAACAAACTTCAGCAAAGAAAAAGTCATTTCCCAGACTGCACACAGGAGAGAAGAGAGAGAGAAGGTGGGGTACTCACAACTATATACATAAAGTAAGCACATGAATTGGGGACAAAAGAGGAAGGGATGCCGGGAGATGAAGGAATTCTGGGGAGTGTAGCCCTTGGGTACAACATTCTAACTACACATTATATAGCAAGACTACATGACAAATTGGTGATCATGTATGGACAGTCCCTTTGATATCTGGAACCTCCATTGCCATTCTTAAAACAAGACTTGCCCTACTTTTATCACAGGGTTCTTTGTGAATAAAGCTCTTTGCAAATCTAATGAGGAAACACAAAAACACACAATAACAAGAGGGCTCTATAAAAGGTGTTCCTTCTACTAATATAGATCACATTCTTTCTAAAGTGTTGCCAATGACAAAAAAAAAAAAAAAATGGGAAATGACTCCCCAGAGGATGCTACTAGCAAAGGTAGGAGTAAAACAGCTCTTCCTGATTCCAAGCCTAGCTCTGAATTGTTCTCTTGTGCCACCTTCTTACCCACATGCAACCCCTGGAAGGGCTTTGTCAGTGTGATTTCTTATTTATTATCTTATATAGGTATACATATGCAAATTGTCTCTGGATACCCTACAAATTGATTTACATATGCATGGTTAATCAGTGTAAATGATGTATCATACAAATACTATATTATTTTGAATCTAGGTCATACTTTGTTTTTTTTCCCCAAAAATATGCTTTCATGCTTCAAGGATATATGATTTCATCAATATGTACACTTTTTCCCCGACACCCTTCATAACCACTTGACAAATGAGCAAATTGTCCTTTGGATTTGCAGCAGCCCCTCCAAATTTATCATTTAGAAGAAACTTCTGATGAGGGGGTTTTCTATATATTTCAAGGCTATATTGGAAGTCTTCTGGTAGGACCTTCCAGAATGTGCCCCTCAATGGCATCATCTTTAGGATCTAGGATCACTCCATGCCACAGTGATGCATCAGAAATGGTCTTTAATGGAGCTTCTGTCCTTCAAGGATGTTTGGAATGTAGTCATAATTTTCTTTGTTATTCACATTGGGGACACAAAGCAAATATTACTGACAGAGGCCTGAGGTCCTGGGTTCAAATACCACATCTACAGTTCCTTACCTATGTGACATTGGACAATTCTCTTTACCCCCTGAGATCCCAGATTCTTCATCTATAAAATGAGGGAGTGTTTGGGTTAAATAGTATCTGATGTCTCTTTTAGATCAAGATCTAAGACCTCCCCTCTGTGTGATCTTTTGCAATTTTTATTTATTCAAAATACCTCATGGGACTTGGGGAATGGGTGGCATATATATATATATATATATATATATATATATATATATATATA
>NC_058135.1:208386977-208409634 GCF_016433145.1 Gracilinanus agilis
TTAATATTTTAACATTAATTCCTTTTAACATACTTAAGAATTTTTTTTAAATAAAGCCTAACACTTCATTGCTTCTCTTAGGAGAGCTGGGGGCAAGCTGGAAAAATTGTCTCTGCTTAAACTATTTGTAGAGAAGTGATTTGTTTGGTCTGACACAACCCTATTTTTGTTTTTGAGCTGTGGAAACACTCTGTGGCAGGTGCTCTTTCTGAGAATTGTTGGCTGGGAGATTCATTGTATGTGACCTTCTTTAGAAACACAGGTTGTCTTTTCAAGTCTGATGGCAATTTTTATTTTTGTTTTTCCCCTTGGATTATAGAGGTGAATCAGATAGGAACAATTCGAAGATCTCTCCAACATCTCTCTCCTCTGCCCTGCCCAGAAAGTCATCATGTTCATTCAAGTCCTCATCAATTCCAATTTGACCTTTTGCAATAGCCTTCCAATTGGTCACTGACTCAAATCTCTCCAGCCCATTCTTCACACAAATCCATATTTCTAAAGTATAGTTCTCACCCATTCTCTAAAAGGTCCATTGACTCCCTCTTTCTTCTAGGCTTGCATACAATATCCTCAGTTGATATTTGAACCATTTAACAATTCAGTTCCAGTTTTCTTTTCCAGACTTATTAATCATTATTCCCCTCCATTTATTCTTCATTCTAGCCAACACAGCCTTCTTTTAAATACATATGACATTATATATAAATATGTATATATATGTATACATATGTGTATATATATATATGTATATATATATTTCTTCTGTGCCTTTACATTGGCTACCCCTCATATGTAGAATTTACTCCCTCCAAAACTCTACTTAGAATTCCTAGTTTCCTCCAAAATCCAGCTACAACGCCTTTTTGTTCTCATAGCTGTTAGCCATGATACTACCACTTCTACTCTTTATTACTCTGTATATGCTCTCTATTTACCTATAAATGTATACATATTGTTTTCCCAGAAGAATTCAAACTCCTTGAGAGTAAGGATATTTTTTTTCTTGCCTTCCTAGCCCCAGCAAATAATACAGTGTCTAGAATATAAAATAATAATATTTGATTATTTTGGATTGATTATTTGGAGATTTATTCATTTGGAGCCCATGACACAAAACCCACATAATAAGATCATTGGCTTTAGAACTGTTTTACAGTTCATAAAGATAGTTTGTTCTAGTCTTATTGTGTTAAAGAGGAAGACATTTATATCAAAAGAGTAAAAGTTATTTGCTCAATGTCATGAAAGTACCAAAAGCCAAAAGCCAGAAAATATAAGGCAATTCAAGGCATGATCATGATGCACTTTCTTTGCGGTAAATAATATATTTGATGTTGAGGATAAGAAGCTCAATAATAGCAGAGTCTATCACTTCAGAGGAGTAACCAATCCACTACTGTACTGTAAGGAACATATGCATAAATAACTCCAAATAAAAGAGTTGTAGGTAAGATTCTCTAGGAAAATTGATATTATAATACTTATGAACTTCTTTTTAAGCATTAGTCTTCTAGCATGAAGAAGGAAGGAAGGAAAGAAGGAAGGAGGGAAGAAGGAAAGGAAGGAAAGAGGGAAGGAATGAGGAAAGGAAGGAGTGAAGGAAGCAAGGAAAGAAGAAAGGAAGGAAGGAGAGAGGGGAGGAAGGAGGGGAGGAGGAAAGGAAGGAGGGAAGGAGGGAAGAAGAGAAGGAAGAAAGGAAAGAAGGAAGGAAGGAGTGAGGGAAAGAAGGAGGGAAAGAAGGAGGAAGGGAAGGAAGTAAGGAAGCATTAATTAAGTATACTGAGGAGGGAAGAAGGAAACGGTCAAGTGTGTACATTGGCAGTTGTGGAGGCTGTTGCAGCATCTTATAATATGAAGGGTTTTAGAACTCACCATTTACCAAGTTGGCAATAGGGTGGAGTCCACTTAATCCAAGCCAAGTGTCTTTGTGTGACTTTAAAGCAAATCAGAGTCTTAGTTTAAAGCAAATCAATCAATTTTACTGATCTGGTATATATATATATTATATTAATTAATTGTTAATTATTAATATATATATATATTAAGCACTTACTGTGTGCCATCTATGTATGTTCTAGATGTTGATGAAACAAAAGCAAAAACTAAAGTTTCTGCTCTAAAGGGGCTTTCCTTCTACTCTTAGTAGTATAAGAGTTTGGTGTAGAGACTATGACATATGGAAATATTTTCTGACCTTGAATTACTCCCAGTCTTACTTCCAGGTGAGGACATTGCTGAAGGTAAAGAATTTTTATACATTTTCAAATAGTACACATTATCAAAGGCCATTGTTCTGAATTAAACCACCTCTAGAATGACAATAAGAGTAGCATTTGTATAGCTCTTTAAAGTTTGAAATTGCTTTACAATTGTCTCATTTCAACCTCCCAACAACCCTGGAAGGTAGATGCTATTGTTATTACCCATACTTGATGAATGAGAATAAAAAATTAAGTGAGACAGAGAGAGGTAGGATGATTTCCTCTGGGTGACACAGGAAGTGTTTGAGGTAGGATTTGAATGAAGGTCTTCCTAACTCCAAGTGTGAAGCTCTATCCATTATGATATAAAATCCTGAAGGAAATATTCCAGTGATTTAACTATAGAGAATTATAATAGAATTCTTCTATAGGGTCTCTCTAATAAGGCCTTTTTAGAAACTAGATAGTTAAAATATAAAGCACATCTACTCAGAGTATAGAACACATATAAAGGACATAAAACAGTAAAACTTTTTGCCAAGTCCCACTTTAGGGTATAGTTCCTCATATTAGACATATAACAGACCCACAACTAAAAAGCACATCAAAAGATTATCAGGCTAGGTGGCTGTCAACTAGGTTTTTGGGAACCCCAATTTTGCCTTTGTCCCTGAGACCTCATCCCCTAGGGAAGTCCCAGACAGACTGGTGTTCAGACTGAACAATAGACCTTAAAGTATTTAATGATACCAGTTTAGGTGGGACTAGTAGATGCAGTCAATTGTTAAGCACCTTTTTGTCCTAGATGTTTCCCCACATTGTATCAGAGATCCATTCCCAAGAAGACCAACACCTGTGAAGGAACCATCATTTTTGTTGTAGACCATTCCCTTTGGCTACAGCCTCTTTCCCAAGGCTTTTTTACAACCTGTCTGTGTGTGTTTGATGTCCTGAGTTCCCCAAAAGATATATAAGATACCTGTGTTTCATTGTTCTTCCGAGAATCATCTCCAGAGGCAATTTAAACAGAGATACTGTTCCCAGAGTCCCAGAGCCCTTGACTTTGTGTGGTTTTTAGGCACTTGACTCTGTGTGGTGGCAGATTATTGAACATTATCTCTTTCCTGATTAAAGACTTGGTTTTGCTAACTACTGTATTAGTTCTGTGTTTTTCCAAATTGACATGGCCAAAAATCTGAAAACTTACGGGATGTCCAAGAATTGAGAAATAGATGTATAAATTTTGGCATATGAATGTGATGGGGTGCTAATTATCAAGCTATAAAAAACGGAAGAAATAGGTGATGTCAAAGAGATATACAAAGATGAGTATGAATAGATTCAGCAAGAAGTGGGCAGACCTGAAGAATAATTTGTATGATAATGTCAATATAGTAAAAACAATTGAGTGTGGTTTCCTGGGAGGAGGAGTGAGCTTTGTTTTGGCTAATCAAATTAACCTACCCTCAAGTGGCTACTTATCTATCACTTACCACTTATTATCAAGTGGCATATCTTATCTATCACTAGCCCTAAGGATCTCTATAATGGTACTGACTTCAGCAACCAGCCTTCCTCTCTCCCACCAGCCATGGTAGCCTCAGCAGAGAACAACAGTTCCTCTATCTGTGTCCTCTCATGGACCTCTAAGCATCTATTTTCCCCCATATCTTCATGGTGGTTTTTAGAAGTTCCCAGCCTGCACACTGGGAACCATCCTCTGTCATGTTGCCTGAAGCTCAACCTTGGTCTTAAAATGACTACTTTTGATGTTCTGTCTGCAACTGATACTGCATTTCATCTCAAAAATGATTCTATTTTAGCAGAAGATGAAATGACCCTTGAAGAGTTTATGCATTAGGTTGAGTTTTTAAAGTATTTTTGGATGAAAGGTGCTATAAAAATGTAAGCTGTTATTTGTGTAAGATTTTAGTTCTCTACAAGAGAAAAGTCAAACAGTACACAAACATGCTAGGAACCGGGATATTTCAGCTTTACCAGGAGAGGATTGGGAGGAGGGAAGGGAAGGCAAAAGGACTAGGAAAGAGAGGGGAGGAGAGGAGAGGAACAGAGAGGAAGGGAGAAGAGAAGATACAGATATCTTAAGAGAAACATTGTCTTCTTTCCTTTTTTCTACTGTTATTTTTAGTAATACTGGGACATTCTTGGCATAACTCTTAAAAAAATACTGAATGGCATTAATGGTTATAAACTAGGAAAAGAGGTACTATGGAATCCAGCATAGAATATCCCACATACAGGCACAGGACTGGTGCTATTCACCCTGGCCAGCTCAGCACTCCACATAAGCAAGATTATTTTCATTTCTCCAAACATCCACAGATGCCCCAATTTCTGTGCTTTTGATTCTCATATGTCCACATTTGGAATGTTTTATCTCAACAACTCCATCAGTAGAAGTCTTACTGAGAAAATAGATCTAGAATATACACCATAACAAATTTAGGGGGAAATCAAAGGGAAAACACACTAGAAAAAATACAGTGAGAAATTCAAGAGGAACAGTCATAGTGAGTCATTTTACCCAGTACAAATGGACAGAGTGAGAAAAGCTGAGTTCTGTAAGAACCATGGATGATATCTAGTAAAGAACAGCTGAATGGAACATGCCAAGAAAGGGAGAAGCTGTGCAGCTAGATAAGAAGGCTTAGATTGACCAGAGAACAGCTCAAATTTGTGTAGAGATTAGGAAGAGGTAACAACTGGAAGCTCTGATCCAGAGTACTGAAGAAGTGACTTCACCTAAGAGTATTTGTTCCAATGTAAGGAATGATTCAGGGTCCTGATCTGTGTCATAAATAAAGAGCAAATTCAGTGGGAAGAGCAGTAGTATGGCTCAGACTCCAATAATAATGTGAGGTCTCAGTTGAAGCTTCTATACCAATCAAGTCCTCAGAGGAATAAATAGGGCAGGAATCCTGGCCTGAAGGGAAGCCTGCAGTTCTATCACACTGAACCAGCAGAAGTCTCCAGTTGGCTGAAAATGGCTGATTCCAGCTGTAATGTCCTGGAACTCCAAAATTGGCAAGCCCACAAATGTGTTTCTCAGACACAGAAGTAGCAATCTGACTTTGCCTTAAATGAGACCATTTTCATAGCCACAAATTAGACTGCAATTTTCTTAAAGGTTTCTGTACATTTGAAATTGTCATTTTTGCATTCTCTGATATGATTGCACCTCTACTGTCTTGTATTCAACAATAAACTAATCTCTCTCTCTCTCTCTCTCTCTCTCTCTCTCTCTCTCTCTCTCTCTCTCTCTAACACACACACACACACACACACACACACACACACATATACACAAATACACAAACACGAAAACTCAAACATTCATACACACATGTTGTAAGATTGGAATTTGGACTTACAGCAAGTCAGTGACACTTACTGCAGTGTAGGTAGGAATTTGGATAGCAAATGCAGAATACGGATTTATGGAAGGAGCCACAGCCCCCCACCCAAACTAGAGATAACCTTTTATCTATGCAAACATTTCCAAGAGCCTATATAACCCCTAAAATCCTCTCCCCAAGCATGGCTCTATTTGGGAGCCCTCCTAGTGTGCACACTAGTAATAAAGTGTCTGTCAACTTGCATTGTCTCTAGATCTCCATTCTTGGGTCACAATTCAGAACCCTAACAATATAAACATACCCAATGGATGTTTTTCTAATTTGCTTTGTTTTTCACTAGGGATGTGGTAATCTATTTAAGCCTTTTTCTCTTTCCTTGGATGTTACACTTTTATTTATTTATTTGTTTGTTTATTACTGTGATTTGTTTGCAAATTAAATAATCTGCCAATATATACCTTTCACCAAGGAAACTTCAAATATTTCTCTTTTATTAATGTCCATCTGCAGGTTTATAGGACATGTCATTTTGGTTTTCTGAATTTTATTATGGATTCCAAATAATGTTATTTGGATTTCATTTACCTTATATTTACAGGACTTTCTTCTGATCACCTGAGCAAATTATTGCTTATTACTAGAATTGTTAAATTTAATAATTATTTTTCTTGGGTTGTGTTCTCTGGCATGGCTAAACCAATATGTGATTCTTAATGTTGCTAAATTTTACATCTCTTCTAGATTGTTCTTCATATCTATGTATTTATATTTGAAATCTATGTCTCTCTTTTTCCCATCTTTGAAAAAATTGCTATTATTGATTCTACTGGTGTTTTGTTTTTTTTTTCTATACTACTAATTATTTCTTCCAGGTAGAACATATATTTCTTTTTTTTCCCTTTCCTTCTAACTTCTCTTAAGAATTTTATTTTTGTATCATTTAGGAAAATACTGCTATGAATCCACACTCTCTTGGAAATCAAAAAAATGTCCACTGTTTCATCAGATCGTGTTTCAATTTTATTTGGCAAAATGGGTTTACAGAGTTTCATAAACTTTTGGAAATTTTTGTTACTCATTCTCTTTTCTAATTTTAGCTATTTTCTTTGTTGACTTAACTATTCCTACTCTAGGTTTTTTTTTTTTTAACCTTAATTTTCTTCTTCTTTAAAGCTTTGGTACATTTAATCCTTATCTCCCATTCCCTTAGTATCTTGTCATTCACCTATCTCCTTGTTTGAAGGAGAGGAAGAGTTGCAATCTCTTCCAACATTGGGAGAATTTTCTTTTAATCTGTCTTTATCTCTAGCCCAAGTAGCTTTTTGGGTAAAAGAAATAACTTCAATAGGATTCCAGTATCTTTTGTTTAAGACAGTTCAGTGATATCCATTAATGACCCTTCATACCAAAACATCTCCTAACACATAATTTCCTCTATTATTTAGATTGCTGAACCTTAAATCAGCATGTGAGCTTGTTTTTTTTTTTTTTTTTTTTTTTTTTTTTTTTTTTTTTTTCTGTCCAGGATTGAAAGAGTGTGGATATTCCTAGTAGAGTCTTTACTATTTTTGAATTCCATAACCAAAGGGCCACTTCAAATAGGTGGAATCCTAATTCTTCTCCCTTCCTATACGTCATCACCACCAGTGTGGCTAGGCAAAGGCCATGTCTGCTTCTTAGCATAATAAGATGATAGAGGAAAGGTTCAGTTGAGGAGTACCTGAATAGTCTCCCCAGCATGAAGGAAATCTTTCAGTGAGTGTTGAAGAACAAATCTGCCATATCTTGGAGGTTGGCGAGATGGGTGATGAATGAGCAAATTAGAAATTTTTTCTACTGTTAAATTGTTTTTATCCAAAGATATTTTATTTTCCCAATTAATGTAAAAATAATTTTCAACATACCTTTTCCAAAATAAAATTGAAAAAGATCCCAAATTGTTTCACTCCCTTCCCTCACCTAGAGATGGAAAGTATGGGTTATACATGTATTATGATGCAAAACATACTTCCATGTTGTTCATTGTTGTAAGAGAATACACATATAAAACAAAAACCAATAATAAAGCCATTAATAAACGAATGTGAAAAATAGTGTGCTGTGATTTGTATCCAAATCCAATAGTTCCTTTTCTGTCATAAGCATTTCCTATCATAAATCCTTAAGAACTGTCCTAGATCATTGAATTGCTGAGAATAGCTGTCTTTCACAGATAATCATAACATGATATTGCTGTTACTATGTACAATGTTCTCCTGGTTTCTGTTTATTTCATTATGCATTAGTTCATGTAGGTCTTTCATCCTGAATCATCCCGCATGTAATTTCTTAGCAAAATTATTTATTAATTTTTGTTTTTTATTATTTAATAATTTAATATTTATTAATTTGCTAAAAAAATTAGCAAAATAGGATTCCAGCACCACTGTATACCACAATTTGTTCAGCCATTCACCAATCAATGGACATCCCCTCAATTTACAATTCTTTGCCATCACAAAAAGAGCTCCTTTTTTTTATACAAAAAAATATTTTGTACAAGCAGGCCTTTTCCCATCTCTAATGATCTCTTTGGTATACAGACCCAGTAATGGTATTAAAGGTTCAAAGAGTATGCACCATTTTATAACCCTTTAGTCATAGTTTCATATTGTCCTCAAGAATGGTTGGATCAGTTCACAACTCCACCAACAATGCATTAGTGCTCAAATTTTGCTAAAATCCTCCAACGTTTGTCACTTCCCTTTACTGTTATATTGACCAATTTTGTAGTTATGAGGTGATACCTCATATTTGTTTTAATTTGCATTTCTCTAATCAAGGCCATTGTGCTGGGGGGCTCAAGGGGGATTACCAGCAGTCTAGTTCTGCTTGGGGGCAGGACAATTGAACGAAAAGAGCCAGAGACCCAGTAGGTTTGCAGTGGCTGATCTGAAGTGCCATTTGCTGATTTTAATGTTTATATCATTTTCCTCAAGATTATATCAATGTTGGCATGAATTCCATTCCCACCATATATCTTATCTTTGGGAAACAATGTGTTAGGTGTGTTTGATGTATCTCTTGGGCTACAGTGGTGAGAACATACAGGCCTTTTCACGGGAGAGGATTTCTTCATATTTCATTCATTGGTCTTTTATATTAAATTAATGTACCAAATCGGATCTGGAAAGGGAGGGAAGAACTTGGAGACTTTTCTGGCCTGTTCTTGCAGATACCTGTGTATGGGAATCTGAGTTAGAGATTTAAAATTTTTAACATTAACTCACTAACTGCTGCTTTTTTGCTGGGCTGATTCTAGGGGAAATGTATGTACTCTAGGGGGTTGTACAGGGGTTTATTTTGGGATAGATTAGTCTGTGACTGTGATAGTTCCTGGCATGAAGCTGTATTGTTTTTCTGTGTCTCCTTGGAGCTGAATAAGGATATTAATTGTAAAAGTTTCAATGCATGTGAATGTCACTGTAAAAAGAATCACGTAGGGGAAACTGAGTGTGGAATTTCCATCCTCCTGACAACCTGCCATGCTGGATTATCAGAGCTTGTGAGTAGCCTTGCTAAACATCACAGCCTTTATGGCTTCTGGCACCAGTGTTAATTCTTTAAACCATTATCTCAATGTATTTCTTGTTTTTTTGTCCCATGGATTTAGCTGCAATTTTTCCATCACTGAGACATATCTTTTTTTTTTTTGAGAAGGGTTCTGAGAATTATTAGGGTTAAGAGAAAATGACTAAGATTTGAAGGAGCTTTTATCTAGGTTGGTAGATGATATATTTAAATAATTTTAATTGATATCCTTTATTTTTTAATTATAATAATTCCCAGGTATGCATTCCACACCTCCTCATGTGTGGAAGACCTGCTCACGCTGGTACAGGGTCCCTTGAAGGATGAAAGCTTCAGCAAAAACAAAGATAAGAAACAGATTTCACCTGTTGCCAGCCAAAGCAGAAAAACTGCTTTGACCAGGCTAGCATGGATTTTATTTTTATACACTTTTTGATTACACATACAGTTGGCATGGAATTCTATTTTCAACATACATCTTTTCTTGTTGATAATGAATGTCATACATTAACTTTGTTACTAATAATTTTTCATTCTCCAGTAACTTTCAATATTTTTCAAAGGTATGTTTGACATGTTTCCTAGGCTGTGGGGTAAAAAATCTGGTGAAATGGGACGTACCAGCCTTGGAAGGCAATTTCTCCATTTTTCATCCATTATCCTTCTAAGATAACATACCGAATAAAGGAGGCTTGTCATTTCTGGTTTCCCATTATGTAAGCTTCTGTGTATGGGAATGGAAAGTCTAAGTACAGTTTTGTTGGGGGTTTATGTCTAGCAATGTCCCCTATATGACCCCTTATTCAGATTGGTGCATAGGGGTCATTAGTAGGTTGGGAAATATTTGTTTCAACCCTGCAGGCATTTGCTTCTTTTTTAAGCCATTTGCATAACCAGGAAAAGTCTTTAACATTAGATCACTTCATGCAAGGTTAAGAAATGAGTCTGTATCATTACATGTAAGAGTGGGATTTTCCTGAGAGTCTATAGGCCCTAAGTAGCCTTTACCTATTCTTCTGCATTTCCCTGAGGTTATTATAATTCCAATAATAGAGTGTGTTAGTAAGAGAGGAGTCACACTGGGGAATCTGAGTGTGTATTTCCATCCTTTCTGAGAAGCTCTGCAGTTCTTGAAGACCCCCTGTGACCATGTCAGACAGGGTGGGTTTGATGGCTCCCAACACTCATCAAGCCACTCTTGTTACAAAACAAAAGACTTAAGTAAAACTGACCAGTGACATTGCCTGGATGGATATATAACTTTTCCTCTGAAAAGGAGGAAGATTGCTTCCATATCTCTTTTTTAGGGCCATGATGGGCCATTATAATTCTTCATCCTTTAGTTTCATTTTGGTGTTCTTGGGATAACCTATTCTAAAAGACAATTTTCACATAATCATTATAAAATTTGTCAACAATTGTCCCATACCTCCCCACATCTCTCTTAACTAAGGACTTCATACTTTCATAAGCAAATTGAGGTTATGAGCTCAAAACTTTTTGACACTATGCTCCAGCTTTCCACCTTTCTCCCATTCTCTGACATGATAGCCCTTCTCCTTTCAAAGGCCAATATTACTATGTGTACCCTTGATCCTACCATGTCTCTCCCATTCAGCAGAAATCTTTTCTAAATTCCCACAAGTTATCATTCAATATATTATATCTTTTTCTCATAAAAATAACTAGAAAAAAAACTGTTTTTGGCTTCTACTTCCCCTCCTCTCACTTCTCGAACCTTTTCAATCTGCTTTCTAACCTTGTCACTCGACTAAAATTGTTCTCTCCATTTATGTTTTAATTGTTAAATCTGTTTTTACAAACTTTATCATTAATCTCCCTGCTACATTTGGCAATATTGACTATGCTTTCACTCTAGATACACTTTCTTCTCTGGGCTTTTATGACATTAACATCCTCTTTGGTCTCCTCTTAGCTATCCCTATCTCATTTCATCACATCCTTATGTCTCACAGATCTAAAAGTCTAGGCTCAATCTCTTCCCTGAACTTCAGTACTATGACATCAATAATTGTCTATTTGATATTTTGAAATAAATGTTCCAGAGACATGTCCAATTCAGCTCATGTGTCATTTTTTACACGAAGCTTTACTACATGTCATCTCCCCAAATATAATGCAAGGTCTTTGGGAGTAGGTTTTGTTTCACTCATTTTTTTGTATTCCTAGACCTAAAAGAATACCTAATCTATTGTAGATAGTTCATCAAGACCCGTTGATTGATTCCTAATTCTATAAAGGTAATTCCTTTGCTTGCCTTGAAACAAAAACTGAACTCCTTTTTGAAAAAGTCTTTTGTATACTTATTATGCTTCCTTACTTGCTCCCCCAGCTTCAGAATTCCTCTATGAGCTTCTAACTGAATGAATTGGCTAAACTTCTTCCTTTTTGAAATGTGCTAAAAAAATTAAATAAAAAAATAATGTATTGTGCTGCTAAGTCCAGGGCCAAAAAAAATAAGGTGAGAGAAAATGATTTATTTCTATAGAGGTTGTGTGTCAAAGAAATTTGGATGAAGGGGGAAGGGCTCTGAAAAAAGACAATGGAAGCTTAAGGACAGGAAACTCAGGATAGGTGGAGAGGAAAAGGGTGAGGCTGTTCTAAATTGGCACTAAAGTAACCAGGAAAGAGAGAGAGAGGCACAGGGAAAACACAGACCAACCAAGCCTCAAGAGATAGCAAAATTCCTCAACCAACAGATTAAGATAGAGATTAGTGTGGCAAAGGAATGAAGGGAAGTTCAAGTTTTGGTGTGTGAGGAGTCAAAATCAGATCCCCTTCTCAACCTCCTTGTCCAAATTTCACAACCCTATCCCTGTAAGAATGCAGATTAATCTTCTCTAGCACCTATCTTTATATTTTCAAGATTATGGTGGATGATTCCAGGCCCTGGGTGACAAGAGTGGGAGCTTACATGACAACTTGACATTGACTATGCAGATTTGTGGTCTCATCATATCTTTTCCTATTTTTGTGTGTCTGAGAGGGAGGAGAAGAGGGGAAATATTTACTAGAGTCCATATAGCTATATACTTTGGTGTATATTCAGACTCAAGAATCTATCTCCTTCATTTGCTCTTGGGGAGGAGGGTTCTTAAATGCAGAAAGGAAAATTTCAAGGAAGCTTGGGGAATCCAATGATCTTATATTCTAAAATTCCATTGTAACTAAGCATTTCATAGTGAGGTGTGAGATGGAGAAAAAGTGGGGTGAATATCAAAGCTGTAATGGCATGTTGAACTGGAAAGGCGAAGTAATGCTAAGGGTCCACCAAAGCCTTTCACTGGAAGGTGGCCAGATCATGCTTTCTCATACCCATCTCCTCCATGTCTAGGAATCCAGATCCACTCTAAACTGCAAGTTTTAAAAATTACTGACCATTCAACATTTTTAGTCCTGTCTCCATGTCACCATGTTCTCTCTTTGCCTGCTCAGCTTCCCATTTTATTGAACTGGGAGGTATACAGAGGATTCTAAGTTTAAAGCTGCCAAAGAAAAGTCTCTGACTCTGATTTTCTCAGACCATGAAAGATAGTTCACAGGACCATAGATTTATAGTTGAAAGGCATTTTAGATATTTTATTTTATTATATATATTTAGATATTTTATTTATTTGGGGTATTAGGAATTTTAGGAATTTTATTCCAACTCCTTCCTTTTACAATTGAATAAACTGAAACTCACAGATATTATCTGACAAATCCTAGGTCACACATGTAGTAAATGGAAGGGATAGTATTCAGATCCATACAAGTTCATCAATTTTAAATACAATACTCAGTCCACTGGACCATACCGCCTCTATTTAATAATCATAACTATTCTACTACCTGCCCAAATGTGAATCTTTGGAACCATAAATCACCCTACCCCAGAAGAGAACTCTGAGAAACAATAAAGATTTTCTTTCCCATCAAGATCTTTTTCCCTCTTGCCTCTAATCTCAGTGTCTAGTCATTTTTCTTCCGAGCCATCATTCTTCCCCTAATTCATCAGTTTCTATGCCTGCTTTCTTCTTTAGAAGAGTTTAAGCTTTGTAGCTAATAATTGGCCTTTTAGATTCCTTGGCATGGGGTAAGTTTTATATTTTTTGGGTAAATGATCTACTAGGACAAATCCTTGGAAGCCCTACACCAGGGCCATAAGTAGGTCAGTAGTTTAAGTTATGCTATCACATTAAGTCCTTTTAGTGAAAACTTTAACTTAATTTCTGGCGGATATTAATTTCTTATGGATTTCATCAGTCTCAGTTTTCTCATCTGTAACATTAAGTATCTATTGTTTGGCAAGTAGATCAATAGACGTATTTAAATTCAGAGGAGTAAAGTTTGAGTCTGATTTCTGCCAACCATGCAGTGTGACCTTGCCATGGTCCGTTAGGCTCTGCAAGCCTATATTTCCTTATTGGTAAATAGAGATTTTTATAATTACATTGCTTAAGTCTTAGGATTGTCATGAGTATAATAAAAATGGATGTAAAAGTACTTTGTAAACTGGAAAGCATTTTTTAAAGCAACTTAGTAAGAATCACTAATGATTTCAATATTTCAACCATCCAAGCTTTCAATAGGGCAGACAACCCTTGCACTAGTGCAAATTGTAATCATTCTATATCAATACATTGTCTTTGAATGGATAGGGCTGAAAAATTCATCACTCTGTGACCAACCTGGTACAGAGCATTTCTGCCTTTTACCGTGTTGTTCTTCAGCCCACAGACACATAGGACATCACTGAACCTTTGCTAGAAGTTATCCCAGCTTGGTAGGACCTGCTGGAGTTCATGCCTAAGTAGTATAGTACTTAGGACTATACTAGTGACTTAAAGTCATCTCCATGCCTCAGTGAGGAATTACAGAAAGACTGTAAATGGGAAAATTAATTATTAATAATAGTTTGAATTTGTAAAAGACTTTACAGTTATTATTAATATTAACATTCATGTTAATATTAATAATAGAAATTCCAGGAAGCTCAGAGACTTCTGGGCAGCATGTGAATTGAAGGAAAAGAACCCATTATTTTCTGGCAGCACTTTCTGGTTGCATGTTTGCTGAGGTTGTAGGGCTATCCCCTTGAGGGCCAGGGAGAATTGATTGAGTCTCTGACCCCTCCTTCAGAGTCCTCATTTGGTGTCCTGGATTTTTGCCAACTCTCTTTTTGCTTTTTTCTCCCACAGGAGCACACCACTATTTTTTCTGGACAATTTTCCTTTCCCCATGGCCCTTGACATTGAGCCAAGTTAGCCTGCCTTCCAGAGATGGCTTTCCCCATTTGTGGTATAGTCTGGAAGACTCACTTGATTAACAAAGTACATCACCATGATTTTAAATCTTACTATTTTTGTCTATGGAGCCCTGTTACTCCTGTTCATTTGTTGGTTATTCTTAGCATCTATGACCCTAAATGGCTGATGTCTTTGATGTAAAACTATATTTTCCATTTTGCCTTCCTTAAATCTCATGTTCTTCTCTATTGTAATCTTGATCTAATTTGAAATGACTATTTAGACTACTTTTTAATGAAAGGCAAGTTTGTGAAGCAGTTCACCTCCATCCAGGCTTGACAAATCATAGACATATGGCAATATGCCTGAAAAAACAAAGACTTAGGGAATGCATGATGCCATTTTCAGGTTTTAAAGAATTGGCAAGTGGAATACAGAAGAGACTTGTTCAGTTTGACTTCAAAGAATAGAATTCTAAGTAATGAGTTACAAAATAACAAAGAAGAAAAGTTAGATTCAGTGTAAGGAAAAGAAATCTTCAAATTCATGTCTATCTAAAAAGAAGAATACTTTACCCTGGGGTACAATAGACTACTATGAATGGTAGGTCTTCCAGCGAAATATTGATCATCATTTGCTAGTTTTGTTATAGAAAGGATTCTGATTTGGTTTGGATTTGATTTAATGAGAGGGAAAATTATACAGAAGGAGCTGGTGGCTAGGCTATACACTCATTAACATATAGAGAAAGACTAGCCTTTATGCATCAATTTATGGAAAAATATGGATGAAATACATAGGTTAAGCCATAGATAGTTTGTGAAAGGTACCACTGGAACAAGTACCCACTTTCATGAGATTATGTCTCCATTACTGAAATATTGAACTATACAAAATGGAGACTGAATCTGATAGTAGATCTACAGTGTCATGTGGAAAAGATCAGAGAGTTTCAGGGGACTACAAGTTTAAAAGAATAGTAGTGTAATGAAGAAGTTAAAAATAGTCAATATGATCTTGAGCTGTTTTTGTGGGTCTGTAGAGAGGCCAGAACTAGGGAAGCCACTCTTCTCTGGCTTATGCTAGTGTGTTAAGTTCTTTATAAGATTATCACAGCAAAATACAATAAATAAACTTAACCATGCTAATGTATTCTAAATAATATAATATTTGTTCATCAAAGTATAAGTGTTAAGGTGAAAATATCATGGAACACAATTGAAATCTGAGTCTACATCCATGTCCTTCCTCTGACTCTAAATCCAACAGTCTAAGCTTACCAGACTGCCTTCCTTGGATATTTTTGTCAGTAATCATCTATGTTTTCTCTTAGATTATAGCAATATCATGGCAGAGACTTTCCATGAAATTAAATCTGAATTGCTTCTAGAATGTCATTATCTGAAGACTGGACCTTAATAAATATTCTTTAAATGATTGATTCATGTTTGGCACTGACCTATGACAGCACTGTGAGGATTATAGAGTCAATATGAGAGCAGGTGACAGGGAATTTCCCCACACACACACCATATAGGTGCCCTCCTCTGGACTTCTGCATGATGTCCTAAAACCTCTTCTTCCTGGAAAATCACTTTATCCCTAAGACTCACTCTAGAAATAGACTCTACCCTTGGTGTCTTCTCTCTGATTGGAAGGTTCCTTCTGGAGCCTCTATTTAAGGATGGAGCCAAGGTCAGCCACATCTTCATTTCTTATCAAGCTACTCTCCTATGCACTTCATCATCCACCCAGCTTGAAGTAGATACTTTCTGTACCCCCATCCTTTGAGCTTCCTTTTATTTCTTGTCTTCTTGCTTAGAATGGTAGCTCCTGGAAGGGGGCAAATGTCTTCTGTTTTGACTTCTATTAGTATATCTCCATCTATCATAAAAGGGGCAGTTAGGTGATGCAATGAATATAGCACTTAGATTCAGGAAAAAAAACTGAGCTCAAATTAAGTCTCAAACACTAATTCTAGCTATGTGATTTGGGGCTATCACTTAACCTATTTTTGCTTCATTCTTTCAACTACAAAACAAGGATAATAATAACACCTACCTCACAGGATTATTGTGAGTATCAAATGATATAATATTTGTATAGTACTTAGGACAGTGTCTGGAACATAGTAGGGGCTTAACAAATACTTTATGACTAAACAATTATACTGGATATCCAAATAACTGCTAGATGTCCATCTCCTTCCACAAGGAGATTCTTCCCCTTTCCTCCCCTCCATTATTTATTTCCTGTTATTAAACCTCCAGAGTTTCCATTGCTTTTCTTTTCTATTATTTCTTTCCTGTTATTCTAATAATAATATGGGTGTGATCAGGGGGACAGAACTGGATTTAGAGTCAGAGGAACTAGGTTTGAATTCCAGGTGTGCTTCTTCCTGTAATACCTCAAAGAAGTCACTTAACTTTTTTGGGTCTCAGTTCTCTCATCCATAAAATAATTTTGGAATAGGTACCCTCTAACATTCCTTCTAGCTCTAAACCTATGATCTGATTATCTCAGTGATCCAGATCTAATATAATTCCCTCATATGCTTCAAATTTCTCTAGTATGTGCCCTTTTACCTTGAAGTCATGTTCTTTGCTAGGGTAAGCTTTTGAATATAAATGAGGGAGTTATACAATTGCTATCTAATGCTCCTTCCAGATCTTACTTTATGACTACTAGAACCTTTTTAAAGTTAGAAGCTGAATAGAGGGACTTTCACTTCTAGCAGCCAAGCTGGCAGAGTAAGGATCATTTCAAGCTCACCAAAACCCATGTCCAAACAACTACAAAAGAAATAAAATATGCCTCAAAACAAATTTTGGAGTGATAGAACCAACAGAAGACAGAGTGAAGCAGGATTTCATCCAAAGAAAACATAAAGAGGGAGCAGAAAGGGCAATGTCTCTAGGATAAAAGGTGGAATCAGCAGAATGTGGAGTCACCTGGTGCCAGTGCTGGTATAAAAGATGAGAGCAATGGAATCAGCATTGAGGAGTGGCCTAGTGTAAACATGTGCTAAGGAGTTTGATGATCACAATGGTGTAAGTACACACTAAAGAGCTTTACGATTGACCAGGTACATGCACATCCAGCAAATCCTGAGCAGAAGGAAGAATCCTGGGGCTCATATCATCAGGGGGAGCTGCAGCTGAGGAGTAGAATATAGCTAAATCCATTGCAAATTGCATGCAGGGGAACCCAGAGACAGTACTTCTTATAATCCAAAAGTGGATCTGAGCCTCAACATATAGACAAGATCACAAAAAGTCCTCGACCCCCAAAATAAATAAAGGATAAAGAAAAGACCTGATCCTAGACAGTTATTTCATTAAGAGGAAAGACCATAATGCAAGCTCAGAGGAGGAGAGCAATGCCAAAATAGCAAGATGTGAACCCTCAAAGGCAAATGTGAAAGGATGGCAGGCCCAAATGAACTCCTGGAAGAACGCCAAGAAAGGATTAAAAGAGAGAAAGAGAGAGAGAGAGACAGAGGGAGAGAGAGAGAGAGAGAGAGAGAGAGAGAGAGAGAGAGAGAGAGAGAGAGAGAGAGAGAGAGACTTAGAAGAAAATTTTTAAAAAAGAAATAATAATAAAAGTCAATACTTTGGAGCAAAAACTCACTAAAGAAAATAAATCTCTAAAAAAGGAAATATGAAATCTAAAACAGGAAACTATTCTATAAAAGGAAGTACAAAGGCTCAAAGAAGAAAATAACTCCCTAAAAATTAGAATTGGATAAATGGAAGCTAATGATTCTATGAGACAGTAAAAACAAATAAAGAAAGAAAGCATGAAAACTATGAGAACATCTGAAATATCTCACTGGAAAAACAACTGAATTGGAAAATATATTCAGGAGAACTAACCTAAGAACCATTGGACTGCCTGAAATCCCTGATCAAAAAAAAGAAGAGCCTGGACACTATACTGCAAGAAATTATTAGGGAGAATTTCCCTGATTTTCTCATATAAGAAGGGGAAATAGAAATTGAAAGGACCCTCCTGATCACTATCTGAAAGAGATCCCAAATTTAACAATCCAGAACTATTATAGCCAAATTCCAGAACTCTAAAGAAAATGTTGCAAGTAGTCAGAAAAAAATTCAAATATCTCGGATCCTGAGAATGGAAAGATATATATGATATTCTACAAGTCAAAGGATGTAAAATACAACTAAGAATCACATACCCAGAGAAACTTAGCATAATATTCTAGGGAACAAAAACAAACAAATAAAAAATGCCATTTAATGAAATATAGGACTTCCAGGCATTCCTTGTGAAATTACCAGAGTTGAAAAGAAATTTTGGTTATCAAATTTAACACAAAAGAGAATCCTAAAAAAGGTAAAAAGAAGAGAAAAAAACTCTCAAGGGACACTAGGAGGTTAAACTGATCATATTCCTAAATGAAAAGATTACTTATGATATCTATAATATAAGAGATATTTAAGGTACTTAAGATATTTAAGATAATCAAGGGAAACAAAGGGGTTAAACTGATCACATCATTTACATAAGTTGATAACCAAGAAACTTAAGATATCTAGGACAGACAGCTGGGTAGCTCAGTGGATTGAGAGCCAGGCCTAGAGAAGGAGATCCTGGATTCAAATCCAGCTTCAGACACTTCCCAGCTGTGTGACCCTGGGCAAGTCACTTGACCCCCATTGCCTACCCTTACCGCTCTTCTGCCTTGGAGCCAATACACAGTATTGACTCCAAGACAGAAGGTAAGGGCTTAAAAAAAGATATCTAGGACATTGAAAGTACCTATACTATTTAGGGTATTAAAGATATAGAGGATACTCAAGAACTTTATCGCTATTAAGATAATGAATAGAAGCATTCATAGAGAGTAGAGAGAAAGTTGAATATGACAGAATGATATTAAAAACAAAACAAAACAAAATCAAGCGATAAGAAAGACCAATTCACTGGGAAAAGAGAAAAAGAGAAAATAGGGGTAAATTATTTTATATGAGGAGGCATGTAAGAGTCAAAATAGAGGGGCAGTCAATGCTTGATTGCTACTCTCATCAGAATTAGCACAAAACACTATAATGCCTACCTGAAGTTAGCTATGGAAATCCATCTTACCCTACAAAGAAGTAAGAAGGCATAGGGAGTACAGGAAAAGAGTGGGAAGAACAAAAGGGAGGGTGAAGAGGGAGACTAATCAGAAACAAAAATATTTTCGAACAGACAAAAGCTAAAAGGAAAAGAAGAGAAGGATAAACAGGGGGAAAATAAATGAAGGGAAACATAAATTAGAAATCATGCCTGTGAATCTAAAGAGGATGAAATCACCCATAAAATAGAAGAGGATAGCAGAGTAGATTAAAAGCCTGAATCCTATAATATACTGTCTATAAGAAACAATTTAAAACAGAGAGACATACAGAGTAAAGGTAAAGGACTGCAACAGAATCTACTATGCTTCAGTCAAAATTAAAAAACAAAAAACAAAAGCAGAGGTAACAATTGTTATCTCTGACCGATTTTAATGCAATTCTATAGCATCATAAGAAATGACAAAGAAGATGATCATAAAAAAAACACTCCTGGAATAATTTTTATGATGTGATGCAAAGTGAGGTAAGAAGAACTAAGAGAACATTGTAGACAGTAGCAGCAATAAATTATTATAATAAACTGTGAATGACAAATATTATCAGCAATGCAAGTATCCAGGACAATTCTAAATGATCCATGATGAAAAAGGCTACTTATTGTTATAAAAGGAACTGAAGAAGTCTGAATGCAGATGGAAGCATGCCATTATTCATTTTATTTCCTTAATGAAATGTTTTTGTAATGTAAGCCATATGTGCTTTCTTTAACATAATAAATGTGAAAATATGTACTGTATAATGATACATATACAACCTATATCATATTACCTGCTGTCTTGGGGAAGGTAGAGTCATGGGAGGGAAGAAAAGAACATGGATCAAAAAATGTTAGAAAACAATTATTGAAAATTATATAAAAAATAAAAATAGATTCTTTGCTAGGACTTCCGGGTTAAGATGGCGGCAGAGTAAGAAGCAGCTCTTAACCTCTCCTGACCGAAACACACAAAACTCCTCAAGGGGACATAAAAACAAGTCCAGACGAATGGAGGAACCCCACAACAGGGCACAGCATGGAAGGTACGTGGAATCGAGACATTTCCAGGCTATAAAGGGCTCTCACTTAATCGCGGGCTGAGCAACCGCCCCACCCCCACCCCCTCCACACTCATCTATAGCTCCGAACCCAGCTAAAAAGAAATAGAGCAAGTTTAGGGCACCCAACGAGTCATCAGCAGCTCCGGGACCTGTTCCTGAGAGCAGCAAGACTTAGGACCCCATTAAGTCAAAAAACGCACGAGAAATCTGAGCGCGGGAACAGAGAGTGGACGCTGGGCGCAGGCGTGGGTGGAGGCAGACACAGCCAGGAACTAAAGCTCTGAAAACCTGAGTGGGGAACCAGTGCAGACGGGTATACGACTGTGGAAGCAGCGCCCTGAGACTTGTAAAGGAACCTCCTGCAGAGGATCAAGCAAGGGGGTCCACCAGGGGGCTTGACCTTGGAAAAAACCAGAACTCAGACCGCAGGAACCAATAGACCAGGAACAGACACTGAGCGCGAGGATAAATCTGAGAAGCTGCTGGGCTAATGATGGCTACTCAGTCACAGAAAGTTCAGAAGAGAAAGAATAATAATAACAAGAAAAAGAAGTCTTTAACACTCGACAGCTTTTACACAGAGAAAATCCAGACAACCGAGCAAACAGAGGAGGAGAACAAACAAGCATCCAAACCCTCCTCAAATAAGGAAAACTCCTCACAAGCTATGGAAGAGTTCAAAACTGAGATTTTGAGGAAAATGGAAGAGATCTGGCAAGAAAATAACAGTTTAAAAGGTAGAATCTTGCAACTGGAAAGTGAGGCTCAGAAATCAAATGAACTGATAAGCAAATTGAACACCAGAAATGACCAGATTGAAAAGGAATACCAGAAGATTATGGTCGAATACCAGAAGATTATGGCCGAAAACCAGAAGATTAGGGCCGAAAATCAATCCCTAAAGATTAGAATTGAGCAACTGGAAGCTAATGATCTCTCAAGACAACAAGAACAAATAAAACAAAGTCAAAAGACTGAAAAAATAGAAGGAAACATGAAATATCTCAATGAGAGAGTGACAGACCAAGAAAACCGGTCTAGAAGAGACAATTTGAGAATAATTGGCCTTCCAGAAAAACCAGAAATTAATAGAAACCTGGACTCCGTACTAAAAGAAATTATTCAGCAAAATTGCCCTGAAGTCCTACAACAAGAGGGCAATATAGACATCGAAAGAATTCATAGAACACCCACCACTTTCGACCCAGAGAAGAAATCGGTTAGAAATATTATTGCCAAATTCAAAAGCTTTCAAGCAAAAGAAAAAATCTTACAAGAAGCCAGAAAGAGACAATTCAAATATCAAGGAGCACCAATCAGGATCACACAGGATCTGGCAGCCTCCACTTTAAAAGACCGTAAGGCTTGGAATACAATATTCAGAAAGGCAAGAGAGCTGGACCTGCAACCACGGATCAACTACCCATCAAAATTGACTATATATTTCCAAGGGAAAGTATGGGCATTCAACAAAATTGAAGAATTCCAGGTATTTGCACAGAAAAGACCAGGGCTAAATGGAAAGTTTGATATCGAACCACAAAAATCAAGAGAAACCTGAAAAGGTAAATAAGATACAGAGGGAAAAGAAAGAAAACTTATAATTTTTAAATTTGCCTTCTTAAGGGCCTCAGTGAGATCTAATTATCTGTATTCCTATGTAGAGAAATGTTATGTATAATTCTCTGTAGTGAACTCTATTCACTATTATAATATTCACTATTATAGTAATCAGAAGAATAATTCACAGGGTGAGGGTGGAACACTAAATAATCTAAGATGGCGTGGGGGATGGGAAAGAGAGGGTAAATAACAGGGGACACCAAGAGAAACTTCAGTGAATAAGAATAACAGAATATTCTATTACACACAAAGAGGGCATGGGAGGGAGAGGGGACAAATACTATTATAAAAAGGAGAGGAAGAGAGCATTAAGAGGTAATAATCAAACCTTACTCTTAGTGTAATCAACCCAGAGAGGGAAGAGTAGCTTTATTATCCATTGGGATAAAAAACTCTATCTAACCCTACTGAGAAAGTCAGAAGGGATAAACCAAGGGGAGCAGGGGAGTGGG
>NC_058135.1:208419603-208447539 GCF_016433145.1 Gracilinanus agilis
AGAGAAAGAGGGAAGGGAGAAGCAGGGTGAAAGGGAAACAGGGAGGGAGGGAGGCAAAGAGGGAGGGAGGAAGGGAAGCATCCAGGGAGGGGAGGGAGGGAGAGAAGTAGGGAGGGAGGAGAGAAAGGAGGGAGAGAAGGAGGGAAGGAGGGAGGGAAGCTGGGAGAGGAAGGATAGCTTGATCTTATAAATTTATATTCTATAGAAACACCCTTAATTATAATGATGAGTAGAGAATAAGTCCTGCCAGAGTGGTCAGACAAAAAGCTTTAGGAATATGTGAGAGGGAAGAGAGCCATATCAGCTAAAGCAATCAGGGAAGGTACTGGTACTGATTTGGCACCTAATCTGAGCCTTGAAGAAAGATAAGGATTCTGAAAGGCACAATGTATTCCAGGCATGGTGGATGACTTCTGTGATTCATGGAGACCAGAGACAGAATGTCAATTTTAGGGGACAGCTATTGGTCTAGTTTGGTTGGAAGACAGAATGAATAATGAGAAAGAAAGATGGAGAGAGATTATGGAGGCCCTTAAGTATAAAATGGCTTAATGGCTTGTATTTTACCTTAGAGGAAATAGGAATTTGCTAAGCTCATTGGGACATTTAATCTTCTTCAACACTGCTCAGAGGCAGTATAACATAAAGAATTTGATCTTGGAATCTGAAAATCTAGATTCAATCTCAAATCTGCCACTTACTAACATTGTGAATCTGGGAAAAAATTTTTAATCTCTCTGATTCATGTTTCCCAATCTGGGAAATGGACTTTACTAATGCTCTCCTTTATAGAACACTATTATCTCCCAATTGAGAGCCCCTACAGAGTAGTCATCCAAGTCAAAGATATATTTGTTCTTCACCCTGCCTTGGAAAATCCTTAAATTCATTCAAAGCCCTATTTAAATGCCATGTCATATATGATGGTTTCCTTAACCCCTCTTTCACCCCTACCCATCCCAGTGATTAGTGTGCTCTCTCTGAAAAGAAATCTGCATATATATGTATATATAAAAATATACACTTACATAAGCAGAATTCTTTCCAGCAGGAGAGCATACACACACACACACACACACACACACACACACACACACACACACACATTATGGATATATGATTTCATCAGTCAAATATAAGTTCCTTGAGAACAAGAAATAATTCATTTAATTTTTCAATTTGTCTTTCTGGTTTCGGGCAGGACCAATTCTTACATTCTTGAGAAGATGACTGCCTATCTTCTTTATTTTAAAAATTAATTTATTTTAAAATATTAATATCATTTTCATTGATATTACTTTCATATCAGCTATATTTAACGAAGTATCCCTTTTTAAGCACTCACCCACAGAATATGTTTTTATAATAAAACGTGTTTCATATTTTCAACAATTAGTAAAATATTAGCAAATGTTTATTCAATGATCTTTTTAATACATTTGAATTTAATATTTAAATATATGAGAAAATAATTAAGTGTTTCATGGTCTATTGATATACCTGATATATATTTTGAATTCCAACTGAGATGATTATCTAGGTGGCACAGAGGATAGAGTGTTGGACTTCATGTCAGGAAGACCTGTGTTCACATTCTGCCTCAAATACTTATTCATGTGTCCTGCTCAGTTTCTTGGGGGTAATATTAGCACCTCCTTGATAGGGTTATTAGGAGAATCCAAGCAGGTAATATATGTAAGGTGATTTTTAAAACTTAAAATCCCATATGAATGCTAGCTAGTGTTAGGTAATTCATCAATAGACCCATTTCCTTCAAGTTAAATTAAAAAAAATATTTATTAAGTTTCTATGTGCAAGGCATTTCCTACTTCCTAGGGTTTTTAGAATTTATCAGTTACTTGAGTAACACTTGGTAAATAGCCTAACCACTGCAGGACTCAGTTTCTCCAGCTTTAAAAGTAGAATAATAGTACTTTTTGCAACAATCAGAAAAATTTGTGAGGATCAAAATGAGATAATGGATGTGAAAGGACTTTGAAACTACAAATCTCTGTACAAATGTGAATTTAATCAAAAGTAAATTAAACATAACCACTGTGGCAAAAATTTCCAGTGACCCTATAGTTTATAATGGGTGTTCTTCTTATGGGCTATCGTTTCTTTTAATAAAACTGGGAGAAAATGATTTCTCTTTCTTGAGACAGGACAGGCCTGCCTTATTTTTCCAACATACATATCCTCAACATTGGATTGGAAGTCTTTTTACTATGAATTGAGACTTTTGATGCCAAAGAAAAACAGAAACGACCCAAAAAAGGCCTTCACTTCTTTAGAGGGAGCATCTCTACAGTGCTTAATAAAAAACAGGTAAAAATCATCCAGAAGGAGGTATGGGGAGCAAAAGTTATGAGCTATATGGACAATATATACTGATGAGGTCATATAGGTTAACAAAGCAGAAGGAAGGCAAGAATGAATGTCGTTTTACTATCTATTTCCTTCTTGAGCTCTGCTAGTTTCTCCTTTATGAATTTGGATGCTATGACACTTGGTGTATACATATTGAGGAGTGTTATTTCCTCATTGTTTATACTGCCTTTAATCAGGATGTAATGACCTTCACTCTCTTTTTTAATCATATCTATTTTTACTTTGGCTTTGTCAGAAATCACAATAGCCACTCCTGCCTTCTTTTTCTCATTTGATGCCCAAAAGATTTTGCTCAAGCCCTTAACCTTAAACTTGTGTGTGTCTACCCGCCTCATATGTGTTTCTTGTAGACAACATAAGGTAGGATTTTGGTTTCTGATCCACTCTGCTATTTGCTTCCGTTTTATGAGCGAGTTCATCCCATTCACATTCAGAGTTATAATTATCAGTTGTGCATTCACTGACATTTTTGTATCCTCCCCTAGACTCACCCCTTCTTCTTACACTATTTTCTTTTAAAAGAGTGGTTTGCTTTGAGCAGGTATCCCTTATCCCCTCCCTTGATTGACTTCCCTTTCTGCCCCCTCCCTTGTTATTCCCCTTTTTTTGTTTTTAAAGGCCTAATGAATTCCCTCCCCCTTCTTCTCCTCTCCCTTTTTTGACCTCCCCACTTCCCTGCTCCCTTTGGTTTATCCCTTCTGACTTTCTCAGTAGGCAAGAATAAATGTGAAAAAAGACAGGGTAAGAGGTTTCATCTCCATCATTCCAAAAAATAATAATAGTAAAATAAAAAAGAGAATACTACTTAAACAATTGCCCTTCAGAGTTCTAGGGTATTCTGAAACTTTAATGGGAGTAAAGACTGACTGAAAAATAGAGTAAGGATACCATTGTAGTAATTTTAAAAATATCTTCAATAACAATTTCAGGCTTTCTGAGGAATCTATTAAAAGCCATTTGGTGGTAGCAATTGTAAGAAAAAAATACTTACATTTTACCATAGATACCATATCAATTTTATAAGACTTGAAATCTGCCTATGATACAAGTAGACCCTGTTCTTGCTAAAATTTATCTATATACCTTAAACACAATGCTTTCTGAACTGCATGATGCATGATTCTCCTCTAGCCAAACTACATATTTTCTTTCTCCTCTTAAGACTCATGTGTCATAATGATTTTTTAAATACTGAGATGCTTTTTTTTCTTTCTAAGTATATCTTCTTGGATAATCCCACCATCCTCTCCCCTTGTCAGATCCCATTTGGAGTGCTGTGTTTCATTCTGTTCACTACATGTTATAAAGGACTTTCACAAGTTGCAAGGTGTCTAGAGGAGATTGACTCATATGAGGAAATACTTTCAATTGTGCAATATGAAGATCATCTGAAAGAGAAAAGAAAGCTTGGGGTGAGAAGTGTGACTCAAAGAGATGATATACATCCTTGAGAATCTGAAGGATTCTCATGTAGAAGAAAGATTAAAATCATTCTAGTTCATCCAAAAGAGGGGTAGGACTTGGAAGTTGCTAAAAGGTGTGTGTCTACTCAATTTATAAGGAAGGAAAAAAATGTCTAACAATTGTAAATGCTCAAAAGTGGAAAGAATGGTTAATGAAGTAGAAGATTCCCTCTCTGCCTATTGGCTCCAGGGCTGAGAAGCACACAGTGAGGCTCCTGTAGAAGGTAAACTTCTTTAATCATAGGTTCCAACTGTGAGATTCTGTAACTCTTAATTACTTACCACTTAAGACTATTGTAATAGCCTACTAGTTAATATCCCTGAATTATCTCCAATACATCTTCCACACAACTGCCAACAAGATTTTCTATAAGTCTGGGGGTCTTGTCATGTTGCTTCTCTATTCCATATTACTTCTAGGATGGAGCACCTTTGAGAGAAGCCCTAAGTCTAAAAGTACTTTGTAAATGTGAACTGCCAAGATAATTATTTATTACTTATGTAACTTTGGATTGAGCCCTTTTGCTCTCTGGATGTCAAATATCTTTTCATTTGTAGATGAAAGGCTCAAAATGATCATTGTTGAAGTCTCTTTCACCTAGAAATAACTTGATCTTCTAGGTTGAATTATTGATTTGCTCCTCAAGTTTCTGTTTGACATTCCTGAACTCCAACTACCCCTGATTCTCTATCCAGTCCTTTCTTTGGATCCTTGAGGATTCTGATCTCTGCATTAACAGGGCAAATAAGTTAGTAATTTGTTAAACACCTCTTGACTTGCCTCCACTGACTCCAAATAATATGGACCCTAGTTAGCAGGGGGCTTATAATATGATGTAAATGAAACAATTATAGGTAGCTAATAGATTTCTGCATTCTTGCAGAATCTCAAGAATAGCGAATTTGAGAGATTGAAGGGACTTAAGTGACCACGTAGTCCCATATATAGCTGGATAAGAATTCTTTCAAATAATACTGCTCAAAAACAATCTAGCTTTTACTTGAGGACCTCAAGAAACAAAACTCACTTTCTCTCAAGGAAGTCCATTATGCTTTTACAAGGAGAATTTTTTTTCTTTATAGAAAGTCAAAATTGAACACTTCAACTTTCACTAATTATTCCTAGTTCCAAATTGTAGGGCAAAAAAGAAATCTAAAGCTTTGTCCATCTGTCAGTCCTTTGCAAATGCTTAGTTAATTATTACGACACACTTAAGTGTTCTCTATTATAGTCTAAATATCTCTAGATTCTTCAACGAAGCTCATATAACATATAAGTCAGAGACTTTGGTCATTGAAATTGCTTTCCTTTGAAGGACCTACTTTTCCTAAATTGTGGTATCAAGAAGTAAACATATTAGTCCAATGGTGGTCTGATCAGGACAGCATCACTTTCATAAAGGCTTCCTAACAATGCTTTAGATTTTTGTTCTCTGTACAATATGAATGGGTCAGGATAACCTGAAAGTCTATAAAGACACCCAGCTCTTAGGAGGTTAATTAAAAGAAAAAAAAACTTGAAAAGACCTACATGAAATATTGAAGAGAAAAATGAATAGAACCAAGAGAATATTATATAGAGTTACAGAATTAATATTTGAAAAATAACTTCTGAATGTCCATCTCCAGAGAAAGAACTAATAATTAGAAACATGAAAGACATAATATATGTACATACACACACACATATATACTTTACTTTATCATGTGAAACCTACGATAATGTAGAAAGGAAAAGAGGAAGAGATACCTGAGAATTTTTAGGTAGCCAACAAAAATAAATTAAATAAAAGACATGCAGCACTTTTTTATATGAAACATCATCTAGCTCATATAAAAATTTTTGTTCTAACATCTCAGGCATGCAAAGTTGTTATCTTGAACTCAAATATAAGAATTTTATTTTTCCTCATTCTTATTTGAGTTAATACATTTGATTAATCTTTTGTTTTCATTATTTCATTAATTATCCTGGTATAAAGCATTAATTGCCTGCTGTACTGATAAGTGCTAGGATTTATATAATTTTGTTGAGAAAATCTTTTGGACTTTGCCTACAAAATGATCTGTAGAAGGAAATGACAAACCATTCCAGTGTCTTTGCCAATAAAACTCAATGTAGGGGGAGCAGCTGGGTAGCTCAGTGAAGTGAGAGTCAGGCCTAGAGACAGGAGGTCCTAGGTTCAAACCCGGCCTGAGCCACTTCCCAGCTGTGTGACCCTGGGCAAGTCACTTGACCCCCATTGCCCACCCTTACCAATCTTCTACCTATGAGAAAATATACCTAAGTACAAGGGTTAAAAAAAACAAAAACAAAAACAAAAAAACTCAATGTAGGGTTAGGAAGAGTCAGACACAACTCAAATGACTGAGCAGCAACAAATAGTTGTTCTCCCTCTCAGGTTGGTTACATTTACAGGGTTGAAGAGCATGTCATCTATGATTTCATTCAAGCAACTGACCAAAATAGTCACTGTCCAAGTCAAGGACATACTCTATTAGAGACCTTCTTTCAAGCTAGCATCAATTAGTTAATAACTGCTGATTAGCTTTGGACATTCAATTGTCATGATTCCATATAACTATTATGGTGTTCTCCATCTTTTCCAGAAAAATAATATTGAAGCCATTATCAAATGATTTACTAAAATATAGGTAGGCTATATTTATAATTTTCCCTGATTTGTGAATCTAGTAGCCTTGTTCAAAAAAAGGTGATGGGGTTACTTTGGCATGACCCAGGACTAATTTAGCCATTCTAGCTTTTGTTATCACTCATTATTTTCTACATGTTCAGTAACCATTCCTTTAATAACATATTCTAGAATTTTGCCCAGAACCAAGATCAATTCATTGTTCTATAATTTATAGATAAAAGAAACACTATCCTCTTTCATTTTTGAAATTTAACAGCATATTTACACATTTCTAATCCTGCAGTATTTCTCTAGTATGCCGACATCTTTCAAAAATTACTGACACTTACTTATTCAGTGCCATTCCAATTAAACTGCTAGAAAATTAGTTTATAGAACTAGAAAAAATAATAAATTCATCTAAAATAAAAGAACAAGAATATCAAAAGAATTCATGAAAAAAGTGAAGGATAGTGTCCTCTAGGGCAATATCAGATCTCAAACTGTACCGTAAAGGGTAATCATCAAAATAATCTGGTACTGGCTAAGAAACAGAATGGTAGTTCATTGGAATAGATTAGTGGTAAATTACCTTCACCATCTAGTGTTTGACAAACTCAAAGATCTCATGTTTTGGGATAAGAACTCAGTAGCTGACAAAAACAGCTGGGAAAACTGGAAAACAGTTTGGAAGAAAATAAGAATAAACCAGTATCTCATGCCCTATACCAAGAAAAGGTCAAAATGGGTATGTGATTTAGATATAAAGGGTAACATATGTAAATTAGGGGAGCATAGATTACCTGAAAGATCTACAGAAATGGAAGAATTAATGACCAAAAAAGAGATAGAAAACATTACAAGATATAAAATGAATAATTTTGATTTTTTTTAAAATTAATGCGGTTTTATATAAACAGAACCAATGTAACCAAGAATAGAAGAAAAACAACAAGTTGGGGAAAATTACAATAAATTGCTCTAAAAAAGGTCTCATTTATCAAATATATAGAGAACTAAGTCAAACTTGTAGGAATACAAGCCATTCCCTAATTGACAAATTGTCAAAGGATATGAACAGTTTGTTTTCAGATGAAGAAAACAAAGCTATCTTTTGCTAATCATATTTTTAAAAAGGCTCTAAATCACTCTCAGTTCAGGAAATTCAAATCAAAGCAACATGGAGGTACCACCTCACATCTCTCATATTGACCAATTAGACAATAAAGGAAAATTATAAATGTTGGAGGAGATGTGGCAAAATTGGGACATTAATACATTGATGGAGTTATGAACTTATGCAACCATTCTGAAGGGCAATTTGGAACTATCACCAAAGGGCTACAAAACTGTATAAAACTTTTGATCCACTACTAGTCTGTATCCCAAACAGATTTTTTAAGTGGCGGAGGTAGGGGGGAAAGGAACTACTTGCACAAAAATATTTATAGCAAATGTGGTGGTAAAGAAGAATTGGGGATGTTCATCAGTTAAGAGATTGCTAAGCAAACTGTGGCATATACTGGTGATGAAATACTATTTTGCTATAAGAAATAATGAACGGAATGATTTCAGAAAGAGCTAGAAAGACCTACATGAAGTAATGCAGAATGAAATAAGCAGAACCAGGAGAACACTGAACACAGTAACAACAATATTATCAAATGACCAATTGTGAAAGACTTAGTTAATCTCAGCAATATAATGATCTTGGCCAGTTCTGAAAGACTTATGACAAAGGATGCTATCTACCTCCAGAGAAAGAACTGTGGGACTTGGAGTGTAGATCAAAGCATACTGTTGTTAATTTTAGTTTATTTTGTTTTTTTTATCTTGTGGTTTTGGTTTTATATGAGTATTCTCTTAAGATAATGAACAATATAGAAATATGCTTTGCATAATATATTTATATCCTAGATAAAATGGCTTACCATCTCTGGAAGGGGTAAGGGAAGGGAGGGAGGGAGACAATTTGGATCTTATAACTTTAGAAAACTTATGTGAAAATTTTTAATTACATGTAATTTGCAAAGTAAAGTATCTTTTAAAAAATCACTGATGACTGCCATTTCTGTGTTGTTGTTTTTTTTTAATTTCCTTATGATATTTAGTTCATCTCAACCAAATAGCTTGAAATCATCATTATCAGTCAGGGTTCTCTTATTTTTGCTAATATTTAGTATTATGCTAATTTTACTGATTTCTTTTGTTGTTTCATGATTTCCAAATGAAAGGTCATTCTGAATTTAAACTGGGTATTGTCTCCTAGCTATGACATTCATTTTCTATATAACAAACCTAACCAATTTGAGCTTCAGTCCTATCATGAAAAAAAGAGAGGATTGTACCAGATGATTTCTAAGACCTCTTCCATCTCTAGGTCTATGAACATCCTTGGCACAGAAAACTAACAAAACAAAAACTTTCTTTTTCTAGGCCCTTGGCCTCTATCGTCTGATCCATACTGACCAGTCATACTGTACCTTCTGTTTTCTGCCTCTCTTCCCTAATATAATCAGAAAAAAAGTTTTTTTTTACTAAATAAAATATCTTCTCAGCTATTTTTGTTAATCTTAGCTTCCAATGCCAGCCTTAGCTCACTTTGAGCTTCATAATACATTTTTCTCCATCTCTCCATTGAAGATGATAATGATAATAATATAACAGTGAAAATGAGAGGCAACAGATGTACAGCCTGAGGAGTATTGTGATTCCCTGTAGATATACACAAAACAAGAAGGAGATGTCCCATGTTCTTTGTAGAGCACTCTTTCTCTGTGGGGTATTTATGGGAAATTATGGAAAACAAGGACGGTTGTCACAAAGGTTGAAGAGGTATGGAAAAACTGCATTAGTAAGGGTGTAGGGAGCTCCCAAATTAATGAAATCACAAGCAATTCAAAATTTCAAAATAAAATAATAGCTTTTGACTTATTGAGCTGTATAGTATATAAAACAATTTGCTTATAATATTATATCCAATAGGTTAAATAATGAAGATATTATTACTAACAATCAATAAATCAATAATCATTAATTATTTTATGAAGGGGTATGCACTGTGCTAGGCTTTGGGGATACAAAGGCAAAAACGAAACAGTCTTTAATGTGTAAAAGGCAAAGAATTTGTGGGTCAAATAGTATATGCTTGTTTCCTAGAGTCACATGATTAGTATAACCAATTTGGACCAAGGTATTCTGGAATGAATTAAATTTATTTTTATTTATCTCTTATAATTAAAATAATATCATGTTTCTGACAATTTTCTATCTATGAAACCTTTAGTTCATATATATCTTTCATGGAAGTGAATCCTCCAAACAGAATTCAAAGCAAAAATCCTATGACATTTTTGATATCAAATGCAATTGATTTAACCACTTTTCAGCAAATTCAATAATTTACCAAGAAAGAGAATTAAATACTTCTCCTGAAGTGTTAAAAAAAAGTCACCAGCTGCTAAGGGAATTAATTTATGCCCTGTAGAATTATCCTTAACACCTGATGAGGTGTTACAAAAGGGAATTTCATGTCTCATATCAGCACTTTCAGATGAGGGTTTTAACGACTGGGCTAATCAAGAAATGGATTGGAGTATTGAAATTAATGTAGCACTAAGGTGTTTGAAAGAATAAAGGGATATTTAAAATGCATATCGAAAATTCCATTCCAGGGAATACCATTTAACATATAATGCTGATGGAAAATAATATGAAGAGAATTAATCAAAGTTGAGTTAATTTTAAAATTATGTTCATTTCTGAGTGTGCTGTTTCCCTATATTTAATATTGAGTTTTACTATAGTAATATGTGCAAGGAAGGACAAACTAGAGGCTACCCAAAGTAAGGCAATCAGGACTAGGAAAGAACTCATAGCAAAGTCAAATGATGACCAGAAGGGACAAGGTTTTTTGTTTGTTTTTTTGGGAAAAGAAAATAAGATTATTATATTCATTTATTTTAAATTCTGTCATATGAGAAAGGAGTTAGCTTTCCTCTTTGCTTCCTGAAGCTAAACATTGTTAATAAATATAGTTAGAAAGATGTTGTATTCTCTGTCACTGTTGGCATTAAAGTATCATTGGATGACCACATGGAGATATTACAAAAAGAGATCTGAATTTAATAAGAGCTGGACTCGATGATCTTTGCATTCTCCTTCAACTCTGAGAATCCATTATATGACTTCATTTGTAATATATAGATATTAGAGATAAAGAATTCAAATTCTCCCAAGCATGCCCTCCATTGTATCTTCCTGATAATTTATAGACCTGCCTTCCTACTTGACTATACATAAAATCTGATTTTATGATGACTTTATTATTGCTTTTGGCATTTTTATATTCAATTTTCTATTATTTGTTGAGTTTCTCTAAATTTGTATAATATGTAGCAGGCCTGTCTCACAAAGAAGACTATAGGATTGGGTGTTTAAAGACTATAGTCATTTTCTTTCATTAAAAACTTATTATTAAATATCACAGTTAATGTGAAAAAAATTGGGTACAAGACACAAATATTCTCATCCTTTGTAATCTTTTCCAATTTGTTAGGAGAGAAATGAAACCTCAGAATTATTTAAATTGACATTTCACTTATTTTAATTTGTAATATTCCATTATATGGTTTTAATAGTATACATTTTTAGAACAGTTTCATCATACAACTTGTTTATTGAAGTATTGATTTGGGTCATATATTTCTGATAGTTGTTTATATATCTTGCACAGAAATTTATTATTCAAGAATTTTGAAATAAGGGATAGTTTTCCTAGTTCACTATTTCCATTTTTATAATAGATGCATTAATTTTGTATATGTATATGCGAAAAGCTTTTTTTTAGTTTCATATAATCAAAATTATTTATTTTTTTTGTAATTACTTCTCTGTCTTGTTTGGCTAAAAATTCATCAAATTCATGAGAGAAATCAGATAATAGGAAGCAGATGAAACCTGAATATAAATGCCGGAGTTAGATTGTAGAGGAATTTGTCATAATAAGAATTTTGAATTTTAATTGATAAGACATTTTCATTGTGTACTCTTCAGTAAAAAAAAAAAAAAAACTAAACTAAACTAAACTAACAACAACAAAACCTACCAGATCCAATATATGTATACTTAATCATAAATCATATCTATAGGTATGAGACCTATAATTTATTTCATGGGTTTTAAAACAAATAAAATGGAAATTTAAAAGAACAGGAAAATAATAAAATGAATAATTTTCAAAATAATATCTATTTTTAATTATACATAATGTTTTTTAATGGCCACTTTTTAATGAGAACAATGTCTTCATTATGTTTGAACATTTTTTTTTTCTGTTCTATGTAATTTTCATCATTATCTATGACCACTCCTATGGAACCAAAAAACCAAGGCTATCTTTCCCAATTCCACTCCATTTCCCATTTCAAACTAGACTCCTTAACCACTACTGATGTCTCTTTCTTTGTTGCCTCTCATGACTAGCATTAACACTCTAACAGGTTCTAGTCCTTGGCCATTCCGACCTTTTTAATATGGTACCATCCTCAGCTGATCAGGAAAGTTTTCACCAAATACAGAAACTAGATTACCTAAAGATGACCTTAAATGTCTCTACTTGATCCATTAACCAGCTTGATTTAGAAACCACAATCTTTACCAATCTAGAGTTTCGGGGGGGGGGGGGGAAGCTTTAATAGTCACCTAGAGTGCTTGTATACCATGGTTTATTGATTTACATTTAATAAATATTTGAGGATGATAGAAGCAGTCCATCCCTGAGGATGACTATTTCCCCATTTTAGCCAAGTTTCTTTAAAAAAATAAAACTTTGAAAATAATTATCTTTATTCTAACATGCATATATTTACACACACACATACATCAGTAATCTCCTAGTAATAAAGAATAGGGATAATAGTTTGAAAATGAGACAAAGTTTCTGCTTTCAGGACATTTTCCATTTAAGTAAGATCTCTCTTGCTTTCTAACACAGAAACATTACATAGATGCATATAAATGAATAAATATAGTTACAAGTATATTACTAGTATAATTATATATATTTGTATGCAACTTTTGATTTTGAGAGATTTGTACTGAATTTCTGGCATTCTGTGATCTCTATTCAGCTTTCAAAGTCTTGTGTTCTAAGTTCCCTTTCAGCTTGACATGGAGTTTCTATAAGAGAGAATGAACCACAGGTATGGTGTTTGATGACTCTTAAAAGATTCAGATATAGCAGCAGATCTGAAACCTTGAAGTGGGTAGGAAAGTACAGAGATAGAGACAGAGAGACAGATTGAGAAATAGACAGAGAAACAGAGAGACAGAGAGGATGAGAAAGAGAATATGCGTGGAGGGAGAGATCTATTCATTAGAATTTCCCAAGGTCAAATGTAGGTCCGTATGCATCCTGGTTTCTGAGAAATTATGACATTTGACATGAAGCAACTTTCTAATGCAAGCCCAGTTCTCAATTTGGGAAAATCTGTTGTTTATTTTCAACATTTTCAAAAGAAAACTTTGGATATTAAATCTCTGTATTCTTTGTAAACACTTCAGAAATTGAGTAACCAAAGGCTTGCCTGGTCATTTTCTCTAAATTCAAGCATAGCATCCCTACTTAGCTCAGCTTTGTCTTCTTAATTCCAGTAAAAAATGAAGAAAAAATAATTCAATATTTGGGGCAAGACAGTAATTGCTCTCCAGGATATTTTTTGCAAATGATTTCTGTCTCTCTGACTCTATTTCTATCTTCATGCCATTGTCTCTCTCTGACCCTGTCTCTATATATTTCTCTGTTTCTGTCTCTCTCTCTGTCCTTAACTCTGTGTGTCTTTCTGTTTCTGTCTGTCTTTTTCACTCTTTCAATCAACTCTCTTTGCCTCTGTTTCTGCCTCTGTGTGTGTATCTCTGTCACTTTCTCTCATTCAGAATTGAGTACATCTAGTCATTTGTTTCCTCAGATTCTGCCCCCTTTTCACACACTCAGAAGTCCTGTTTCAGTTTTTCTGAGCTTGGGAAAGGAGGCCATCTGCTTACTTTTGGATTATGCAAGATCTCTAACTTGTCAACATTTCTAACTTGACACTTTAGGGTTTGAGCTGTCCATTCACACCTTGTGATTTTGTCTCTGGTTCTGTCTCTGCTTTGTTGAAGCCTGAGACACTCCTTTTCTGGGAATGGAGAGTTACTTCACAGAATCTCTGCAGTCTTTATTAATGATACTAGATTACAAGGATCAGATGACAGGGATTTTGTTCACCTAGAATCCTGATTGCTGAGCAGCTCATCTTCTAAATGGTAAATGGAATCTGATTGGTTGGATATTAACCCTGTTTCTCAATTAGTAACTTGTTTCTAGAATGATAAAGGAAATGGGTAAAAATAACCCTTTCCACTTAGAGTGAGCTTGAGTTACTAAAAATGTACTCCTAAATAGGCTCATTATTTTTCATCTAAATTAATTCTCCCACAGACCAGTAATGCCAGGTTTGTTAGCAGAGAAAATGAATGTAACCTATCTGGCCTCAATTCAGCTTTTCCTGATTAAAATAAGACACACAAAATAATTGTGAATCTACTAATGTTCCCAATTTCCAGCTAAATATTGAAATATTTTAGATGTACACTACTTTTAAATACTAGGTAAGTACCTGTAAGTAAAAAATGTATATCCATATATATGAATATAGATATGTGTAGCTAAAGCTGTATAGCTGGGGGTCGGGCAGGGGAGTTGGATGTGAAGATATCCATTTAGAAATAGGCATCCATTTACTAGCTTTGATAGTTGTTCACATTCTCTTAACCACTGGGGAATCATCTTTCAAATGGGAATACTATTTATACTACCTACTTTTCAAGAGTCCTAAAGGAAACTTCTACTGGTTCCTATAGTTGGTGGTTCCTTCCCTCCAGAAATTAATTTGCACTGCTTTTATATTGAATTTCATACCTTTGTGTTGTTCTTGGGATAAAATGTAAATTCTTTAAAGGTAGGAACACCTTTGCTTTTGTCTTTGTATATCAATAATGCCTGTTACATGCTGATAGATAATAGGTACTAAATAAATACTTCTTAAATTAAATTGGGAGGAAAACTCTTTGCAAACATTAAGGGCATACTGAAATGTGAAATTTTAATGTACAGTTCATAAATATGATGGTCTCTTTAAGAGGTAATGTATAACAAAAAATTCTGACAGAGGTCTAATTACTCAAATATACAAGGAGCTAAATCAATTGTATAAAAAATCAAGCCATTCCCCAATTAATAAATGGGCAAAGGACATGAATAGGCAATTTTCAGATAAAGAAATAAAAAGTATCAATAAGCACATGAGAAAGTGTTCTAAATCTCTAATAATTAAAGAAATGCAAATCAAAACAACTCTGAGGTACTACCTCACACCTAGCAGATTGGCTAAAATAATAACAGGGGAGTGTAATGAATGTTGGAGCAGATGTGGCAAAAATTGGGACATTAATGCATTGCTGGTGGAGTTGTGAACTGATCCAAACATTCTGGATGGCAATTTGGAACTATGCCCAAAGATCGATAAAAGAATGCCTGTCCTTTGATCCAGCCATACCATTGTTGGGTTTGTACCCCAAAGAGATCATAGATAAACAGACTTGTACAAAAATATTTATAGCTGCACTCTTTGTGGTGGCAAAAAAACTGGAAAGCAAGGGTATGCCCTTCAATTGGGGAATGGCTGAACAAATTGTGGTATATGCTGGTGATGGAATACTATTGTGCTCAAAAGAATAATAAACTGAAGGAATTCCATGTGAACTGGAAAGACCTCCAGGAATTGATGCAGAGTGAAAGGAGCAGAGCCAGAAGAACATTGTACACAGAGACTGATATACTATGGTAAAATCGAATGTAATGGATTTCTGTACCAGCAGCAATGCAATGACATAGGACATCTCTGAGGGATTTATGGAAAGGAACACTACTCACATTCAGAGGAAGAACTACAGGAGTAGAAACACAGAAGAAAACCAACTGCTTGGACACTTGGGTTGATGAGGACATGAATGGGGATGTAGACCTGAAAAAACCACACCCATGTAACTATCAATAATGTGTAAATAAGTCTTGACTGACCACACATAATAAAACCAGTGGAAATGCGAACTGGCTACAGAGGAGGGGGACGGGGGGTTGAGGGGGAGAAGAGGAAAGTAAAAACATGAGTTATGTAATCATGGAAAATTTTTCTAAAAATAAAAAATTATTAAAAAAATACAAAACGAAAAAAGAGGTAATGTATGCTAAGTGGGGCAGCTGGGTGGTTCAGTGGATTAAGAGGCAGGCCCGGAGATTGGAGTTCTGGGTTCAAATTTGATCTCAGATACTTCCTAGCTGTGTAATCCTGGGCAAGTTACTTAACATCTGTTTGCCTCAGTTTTCTTATCTGCAGAATGAGTAAAAAACAGTATAGCCCTTTAAAGTTGTTAAAAGAATTAAATGAGAAAATAATTATAAAGTGCTAAGTACAATGCCTGTCCCATGATGCTATATAAAGTTTATCTATTCTTGCTATCATTATTATTAATTATTCAAAGGATGAGTGGGAAGGGAACTACTCCCCCCATTATTTCACTTTGTTTTGATATTATCAATCAGCTCTTACCATTGAGATGTGCAGAGATAGACAGTCCCTCAGAGAAAGGAAGTTGAAACCAAAGAGAAGGGAAACTGATGTGCCAGACAAATTAAGGAACTATGATTGGTTCCTGAGATGTGACATGGGAGAGCTAGTGGGTGGAGAAAACAGCTTATAAAGGGGAGACCAAGGCTCTGGTTGGGGACTCTTGTCCTCTTCTGGTTGGAGCTTGGAACGTGAAGGAGCAAATGCCCATGGTGAGCTTCATTTCATCAGAATGGCACATAGGGTGGTAAGCTAGGCAACTCTCTACCTCTTTCCTACATTTCCCTCTCTTTACTATAACTACTTTGATTAAATTAAATTGTTAAAGCTACTAACAGTCTCATAATTTCATTTTAACTATTATAGATGGTAATCAAAAACATATGGGAATTTGGGAATATGAATAGCTGTATGCATGAATATATAAGAACTTATACATCCATGAATATCTTTTGTGATATAATATGACAATTTTACAGACTCTAAGATCAGCCTTCTATCCACTGTGCCAAGCCTCCATTAGAGGCATTCATATGAAGGAATGACTTTATAATGATTGACTCTCAACACTGGTAAAGGAAGTGTTTTTATTAAGTCACCTTCTATTTGCTCTACTCTGCATAAAGTCAGCTCTATAGATGATATTTAAGTGCTGATTTTACTATGGATCCATTCAAACTCATCATGATTTGTAAGATAACTTCTGTGTCTGTGTACTAAAGACATTACAACATAGTTCCCTCTCCCTTTTTCTGGATTTCAGGTTTCTGATTTTTTTTGTTTTGTTTTGCTTTACCTGCAGCAAATACCTCAGAGGCCTAACCATCACTGAGATGACAGCTGAGGAGACAGCATAATATAAATTTAGAAGACCTGCCTTGGAGTCCTAGCTTCATTAATTACCCACTCCCTGACCTCTGTAAAATCACCCAGTTTCCTCTTCTTGAAAACATGTATAATATTTCCATAATCTAACTCATGGGATTACTATGAGGACCAAATGACATAATGTGCACCAAAGGTCTTTGTAACATTATCTACATAATCATTAGTGTTATTATTATGACTTAATTCTCTTGATGGTGTCACTGGATATACATGACATCTCCAAACATCATTGCAAAAGCCTTCTCTTCAGGTAGCCATCGGCTGAGCTCTGAGTATATGGCTCATTCTTTTTGTTTTTCAGGCTTTTGGAGCTTCTGACTCTGCTTGTTTTTCTCAAGAAAAGCACTGACATCTCCCTTTAAAGGTATCCATGTACAACTTATTTTTATGACATTTTAGTTGGTAAATTGCCCTATGAGAATGACACATATGTTTCAGCTTTCTTCTTCCTTTTACTTTGTCATTGTGTTGGGTTGCTGTCTTCTGGAACTAATAATTAGCATAAAATTAAATACAAAAGCAATCAACTCAGTGAGATGTTTTCTATAATTTTCTGCAATCTAGCAGGTTCTTAGCATCCCTTTAGCTACCGGTTGATTCAGAGGTTTTTATAATGTGGGTTTTGGATTGCAAAACATTCAATTACAAAGTCTCAATATTTAATCAGAGCCCAAGTATCTTGCAAAGTGAAGGAGACCAGGTCCAGGGTATCTTATGCTCTGCCTCCTGAGTGTCTGAGGCTTCCTGTGGCATGTGTGCTTATATTGTCCTGGATCTCTTGGAAAATGAAAAAAAAAATTATACCTGATGGCATGACAGCCTTGGGGATAATGAGAACTCCTTTTTTTCACTGTCTTTCCTAAGCCTAACTTTAATAATGAAACACTCACCAATGTATACGGGATTTCATTACTGGCATGGGCAAACACTGAAGCTATAAGAGTTTTCATAGTAAAAGTAGTTTCTTTTTTTTTCCTTTTGAAAGTCAACCATGTTTACCTGGAGTTTTTGAACTTTCTGCTTTTTTAAGGAACCTTTCCAATCAAGGCATACTTCAGCAACAACTTAAATCCATGGTGTTTCAGAGTTGTAGGAGATCACAGAAGTTACCTTGTCCATTCCCTACCAGGATCTCTTCTGTGGTATCAATCCTCAACAAGTTCTCATCCAACTTCAAGAACAGTACAGCAACACTGGATTATCTGCTGCTTCTTCAAGAAACCTCTATTTCCCAAATATTCTCTGTCTTCCCCTCTTCTTGTTGCCTTTTGTTGCTTCCTATCAGGCTCAGTTCAACTCTCACCTTCTACAGGAAACCTTTTCTGGTCCATTTCCCAAATATTCTCTGTCTTTCCCTCTTCTTGTTGCCTTTTGTTGCTTCCTATCAGCCTCAGCTCAACTCTCACCTTCTACAGGAAGCCTTTTCTGGTCGTCCTTTCCTTTGCCCAGTATCACCCTCTACTCTCTTCCCAGGTTTTTACCTAGAAGATTACCTCCCATTTGTTCTGCAAGTATCTTGTATGGGAATGGATTTATAGATACATTAGAATGTTAGTTGCTTGACAGGTCAGGGGCTATGCCTTTGTCTTTCTTTTTTATCCACAGACTTTATCAGGATTCTTAATAAATGTTTATTGTCTGACAAGGACACTTATGGAGAAAAGTTCATTATCTTAAGAAGCGGTCAGTTCCATTGTTGGACCGATTTGATTATTGAGATGTTCTTTAGGATGTATTGGAATCCTCTTCATTGATGTAACTAAAGGGGGGTCTGTCATTATAGATTTGCCAGGGCATTGAAATCTAGACTATATTAACAATATTCATTCTTCAGCAGCTGAATTTACATTTAAAAGCAGTTAAATTAAGCATCTAGTTAGCTAAAATAATCATTGCTTCTCTACTGCTCAAACTAAGGTACTATTCTTTATCCCAGCCCTCCTGCTCTCCACACTGCCTCTCCCTTCCTGCCAGGAATACTCCTACAGTGACCTTCATTGATTCTGGAATTTATGTTCATCCAATATGAGAAAGGTACAACTGTCCTTTAGCTTCTTGCATTGTTTAATTGAATTGTCTTACCAAGCTGATTTTAGAAGTTGTTTTGGGAAGTTTACCTTTGGCACCAGAATTACTAGTTAAAGCTCTGATCTGATCCCCTCTGAAGACAACTCATTGCTTCTGGTCTTCCCTTCAGCAGACAAATAAAATAAATCTAATCACTCTTCCCTGTGACAACTCTTTAAACATTTGAAGACAGCTAGGATGACCTCCTAAAATCTCCCTTCTGCAGGCCTTATTCCCTACAATTCTTTCAGTAAAACCTTGTATAGAATGCTTTGGTTCTTAAGCAAAAATTAAAAAAAGAAAAACTAAATAATTTTGTTATTTGTAGCCACGTCAAAGTCTACAAGATGACAATTTCTAAACTGCCAGGTTAAATGTTTATATGTGTAAATGAAGCCACTCTGTGCCATCTAAAGAGGAGTAATTTAAAAAGTTGGGTTGTGTTGAGCCTTAGAAATTATTACTATTTGTAAATCAATTTTATGAATAATTGGGAATCAATTATGCCCTTGTAAGTAACGCCAAAAGGTCTAAAGCTTGTATTCTAAGCTCAAAAATTTGGTTAAGGGAGAAGTAAAAGGTTGTAAGGGGGAAAGGGGTACAGATAGAGCCCAAATATCCAGAGGAATACTGGGATTCATTCATTCAGCCAGACAATAAGCATGTATGTATTGTATGGGCATCAACTATATACAAGATACTGTCACAGGCTTTCGAGATGTAAAGGTAAATGAAATATATTCTCTGCCCACAATGAATATTTATTCACAGATGGCAACACAAGCAAATATAAAACACAATTAGAATAAGAGCCTCCACACTGGTGTCCCAGTGATATTCTTAAGGTCTGACAATGCCACTCTCTTCATGAAAGATTCTAGTTTCTCCCTATTGTCACAAGGATGAAATATAAAATTTTCTCTGTTCAACACCTGAAGCCTTTTATAACCTGGCTCTATCCAGATATATGCATGATTTAAACACTCATGTTACAATCAAATTGTCCTACACTCTCAACACTTTATTTCTTATATCCACGCCTTTATACAGATGTGCTCATTCCTTGAATGCATTCCATCCTTATTCTTTTCTTTAACTCGGTTGTCACCATCTACTTCTCTTAAAATGAATTTATATTTACCTTCATATAATTTGTATTTTATTACATATGTGTATTTTTATGGATGGAATATGAGATCCTTGAGGGTAAGGGCTGCTTCATTTTTTGCTTATATATGATAAGCACCTAATACAGTGTGATACATAGAAATGCTTAATGAATACTTTTAACTTATCAAGTCCATAGAAATATATAGAGAAGAGAGAGATGACTTCCAACTGCTGAGTTCCCTAATAGTGCTCACTCCCTTCTCCCAAAAATAGCATGTATATGCCAATAGAACAAAGAAAATGTACATTTAAAAAAAAAGATATTATCAGATAACAGTTTAAATCATTCACAGGAATAAATGTTGGCTTTATATTTATCAAGGAAAATATACTAGGTGCTCTCAATAATACATCATATTTTTCAGTCAGTTGAATATCAGTCTGTCTTAGCATTATTCCTTATTTTAATTTTACTACAAATATGCTTATAATGTTAATGTATATATTCATTATTATGAGTGATGGGGAAAAATCAGGAAGAAAAGAGTAAAAGTTTTGATGTCCATTATATTGATGAATAACAATCATCTACAAATCTAGTCCAAGTAATAAACTCCAAAGACAAAGGAAACTTTCTCTAATTTTAATTTACTTCTAGGGATTCTTAGCATTTGGTATGTCACCAAATTTTTAAAAATAGTTTCTTGGTGGGCAAGATAGCATAATGAAGGCAGGGATTCACCTGAGCTCTCCCAAACTGACCTTCAAACAACAATCAAATAACACCTCAAAATGAATTCTGGAGCAGCAAAATCAACAAAAGAAACGATGAAAAAATTTTCCAGCAAAAGACTCCTTGGAATGGTGTCTGGAAAGGTTTATCTCTCTGGAATGAGATTAGAGCACTCTACTTTAAACTACACTAGAGCAGGCTGCAACTAGCAAGTCAGGGGCTGACTTTGACAGCTACTGAACCAGGACAACAGTGGTGATTTTAGGAGCCCTCAGTGCATAGACTGCAAGGGAGTCAGACAATTTGGTAGTAAGAGGTTATAGGAGATCTGTCACTGGCAATGGAAGCTAGAATCTGTTGTATTGCCCATATATAATTCTTACCACAGTGCCAAGGACATGAAGGAGGATTAACAGTAAAAAGAATCCTGGTTTTAGTTATAATTCTGGGGTAGAAAAGAGTGCTTGTGGTCAATCAAAAACCAGAGCACAGGACAGGAGAGCAATGGCCATCTCTCTCTTAAAATCATGCCATAATGAGATAACTAAGAGCTTTCAGATCCCCAGAGCTTGCATGGAAAACAGTACTGTGAAAAACCTGAAGCTTGAGACAGTGCTCATTCACCCATTGGATGAAAGACCAACTTGAATTATGAATAAAAAAGTTTTTACAAAAAAGCTAAAAAATGAACAAATAGCAGAAAAGAACACAACCATATAAAGTTGCTTTGGTGACAGGAAAGATCAAACACAAACTCAATAGAAGACAGCAAAATCAAAATAGTTATATACAATTCCTCAAAGAAAAAATTTAATTAGACTTAGACCTTGAAAAAGGTCAAAAGCAATTTTTGAAAGGAAGTAAAAATCTCAGGAAAAAAATCAAAATGGTGCAAAAATTGTTGGGGAAAGAAAAAGAGCCAAAAGACAGCCAGGTGATTCAGTGGACTGAGAACCAGGCCCAGAGACAGGAAGTCCTGGGTTCAAATTTGGTCTCAGACTTACTATTTGTATGAATCTGGACAAGTCATTTAACCCCAAATTGCCTAACCCTTAACACTCTCCTGCCTTAAGACCAATACACAGTGTTAATTATAAGATGAAGGTAAAAGTTTTTTGTTTGTCTGTTTGTTTTAAGAATGAACAGTTTAGTAAAGGAGGCACAAAAATATTGAAGAAAATATCAATTTAAAAAAAACAAATTAGGTCAAATGGAAAAAGAGGTACAAAAATCTATTTAAGAGAAAAAACATTTTAAAATGCAGAATTTACTAAATAGGTGGAAAAGAGATGTATAAAAAATTACTGAAGAAAAGAAATCCACAAAAAGTAGAACTGGACAAAAGGAAAAGAAGGTATAAAATGTATAAAGGGAACCCCTTCTTCCCAGGATTGTGAACTTTCTGCTTGTCCCAGCCAGCTCTTAGCTTAGCTGGAATGCTCCAAACGGAGATTTTGATCGGTTCCTGAGATGTGATAGAACAGCAAACAGGGAAAGGAAGTGACATGGAGAAAGAGGACTATTATAAAAACAAACAAACAAAAAAAAAGAAAAAAACGGGTATGATCAATGAAACAATCTTGCACCCAGAGTCAGCAAAGGGACCTCAGTCATCTCCTTTTGAGCAATTACTCAACCTTCTTACTATCTGTGGCTGAAAGCTCTGGGAGTCTTTGCTGCCATTTCAACAACTCCCTAGGTTTGTGGTGGTTTGCCAAATTGGGGCCATCTCTGATCTCTGATCCATTTGCACCATAGTGCAATCTTTCATGTAGGCATTCTAAGTTATTTGGGGGCGAAAAGTTGTTTTGTTCTCTCCTTGTTTCAGGTCTGCCGTTCCAGAATTCATTTTGAGCTATTCTATCAATGTTATTTGGAGGCTAACATTTGGTAAAGATCGGGTGGATGTCTGTACCATCTTGTCTCTGCCTCCCATGCCTGATTGGAGGGCAAGCTGGGGGACATGGTGGTCAAAAGAGAGACAGACAGACAGACAGACAGAATGAAAGACAGATAGAGGGAGAATGAGAAAAGGAGAAAGAGATGATGGCAGATACACAGTAATCCAAATTTTGAATGTGAATGAGATGAATTCACCAATAAAACAGAAACAGGAAGCAGAGTGAATTAAAAACCAGAATTCTATAGCATTTTGTTAACAAGCAACACTCTTGGAGCAAAGAAACACAAAGTAAAGATAAAGGACTGGGGCACAGTGTATTATGCTTCAGCAGAAGTAAAAGAAGTAGGAGTAGCAATCACAATATCAGACAAAGCAAAACCAAAAATAGATCTAATAAAAAGAGATGAACAGGGAAACTATATTTTGCTAAAATTACAGTAGATAGTGAAGTAATAATAATACTAAATATATACAGCAAATGGCAAATCATTCTTTTTAACTTTTTTCCATGATTCCATAATTCTTTTTTTTTAACCCTTACCTTCCATCCTAGAGTCAATATTGTGTATTGGCTCCAAGGCAGAAGAGTGGTAAGGTTAGGCAATGGGGGTTAAGTGACTTGCCCAGGGTCACACAGCTGGGAAGTGTCTGAGGCCAGATTTGAACCTAGAACCTCCCATCTCTAGGCCTGGCTCTCAATCCACTGAGCTACCCAGCTGCCCCCATGATTCCATAATTCTTGTTGTCTTCCTCCCCTCTTCCCTCCCCTCTCCCAGAGTTGACAAGCAATTTCACTGGGTATACATGTATTATCACTCATAATTTACATATTCTTAAAAATTTTACATTTTTAGCACTTTTTGTTAATAATTGATTTTTATACATTATTTTCAAATATTTCCTGGAATATTCCATGCCAATTTTATTTAAATTCGAACCAGTTCAACGTGATTTAATTTAACTTTGTTCAGTTCAGTTCAATTAAATTGATTTCACTTGAGTTCAAAAGTCATAATTTATTATATTACTGTTATGTACAAGTTAGAGGGGCAATGTCGTGCAGTGGATAAAGAGTTGGCCAGGGACTCAATATGACCAGGGTTCAAGTTCTACCTCTTACTCATACTGGATGTATTCCTGGGCAAATTGTTTTATTTTTCAGGTGTCCAGGTAACTCTCAGAAACTATAAAATTGAAATTGAGTTTCTTATCTACACTGGCAGAGTTTCTTTATCTAGAGTCTCTCTTATTGAATTTGTAGACTAGATTAAAAAAATAATGGTAGGCCAAATGTGGACAAACATAAAAGAAGATACAGTTTTTGCATGGAAGTAAGCTATAAATCTAATGAGGTAAAGGGCAGGATAAAACTAATAGGATTATTGACTAATATTTATATAGCATTTAAGGTTTCTAAAAAGCCTTACATATAATTTCTTGATTTCCCTTCATAATAGCTCCGTGAAGTAGGTGATATTTTTTCTTCACTTTTATTCCTCAGATAAGGAAATTTGGTGAGAAAAGCGAAATGATTTGTCCACAGTCACACAGGTAGGAAGAACATTTTTGAGGCTTGATTCAAACTCAGTTTTTCCTGTTTCCAAGTCTAGCTTTAACAACGCTACTAAATTAGCTTTGGAAATAAATACATATTAGATGGTGGATACAGAGTACAAATATAAATAAAAGATTTGGAGGAATTTCAAAAAGAAGAGTGGACTTTTGACTGATATAAATCAGTCAAAGATCCATGAAAGAGTTTCTCCCTTTAGTTTCCTCATGTTTTGAGGATAAAATGGTATGTTTGTTATGTACTATCTCATCTTAAAGGATCAAATAAATCAGAGACATTTCTCTGTAGGTACAAACTGTTTCTTCCCCATGATCTTGACTCTAACATAAGTGATCCCTTCATGTGATGGAGTACAGCCAAGATACCTAGCACTACTGCTAAGAACTGCTGAATGTCTTGCCATAGAAAACTAAGGTTTGATGTAGTGTCTTCGCCTTCTAGTCTTTCATTTTTTACCTTCTTTCTCTGTCCTCTCACCTCTTTTCCCCTTTTCCTTGCTTCTTCTATTCCTCTTCCTATTCTTCCTTCTTAAACCTTGTAGTCTGACAAACACTCATTAATCCAGTGACATTGGCCTCCTAGCTCTTTCATTAAAAAAAAAAAAAAAACAACAACAAACAAACACTCTCTTTAGGTTCTGGATATTTGTTCTCTACTCCTCATACCTGGAATACTTTCCTTCCTCCTCACTCTTTAATATCTTCTCTTCCTTTAAGTTCCAATTAAAAGAGTACAGGCTAGGCTATAGAATAACTCTCCCAACAATCCTCTCCAAAAATCTTTAATATAATGCTTCAGATAAAATTTTTAGACTGGTAGAGCCAATGAAATGTTATAGCAAGACATTTTTCCATCCTAAGACAACTTAGGAAGTCTGCAGGAGAGGGATGTTACAACCTATTATGAACATGCCTACAGTATGGCAAGAACACCAGAAGGTGGCCTTGGATGTGGGTTCAACCACAGCAGTAGCTTCAGGAGCTCCCAGCCCAAAGATGGAAAGAAGATCATAAAACTGGTCAGAAAGAGATTATAGTGGACTTGTTCCTGTGACTAGGTGAAGCTGGCACTGATAGGCAACTCTTGCCCCTAAGCAATTCTAAGTCACAATTCTAAGATGGACAGGAACTCTGGTGGTCAGTCATAAGGGAAACTCTGGACACATTTCTAGGCTCAATAAAAGAGGGTAGCACTTGCTGTTTCAGGGGAACAAGATCCTTCCTGGGTAAGAGCAGAGCATATATCAGAAGCAGAGTTGAACATATAATACCACTTTTGAAGCATTGAAATTTTTGCAGATCCCCAGAACTAGTTCTGAAAACAAAAGCTTAATAGATCCTAAAACTTGGGTCAGTGCTCCTAAAACCCAATGTGAACAGAATCCAACTTTAACATAAAATTCAAATTGAAGAAATAGACTGAGAAAATGAACAAAAAACAAACTTGTAAGAAAAAAATTAATGGACTACCAGAAGCTATGCTCAAAAATAAGCCTATGCATCATATTTTAAGAAATTATTAGACACTACTGCTCTGATATCTTATGTCCAGAGGACAAAATGGAAATTGAAAGAATTCATTAATCACATCCTGAAAGAGATCACAAAATGAAAACTCCCAAGGATTATAGTCAAATTCCAAAGCTCTCAGGTCAATGAGAAAATATTATAAGATGCCAGAAAGAAATAATTCAAATATTATGAAGTCACAATCAGAATTATGTAAGATTTAATAAACTTTACCTTATACAATCTGTGGACATGGAATATGATATTATAGATGAAAAAAGAACTAGGATAATAGCAAAGAATTAGCTATCCAGAAAAATTTACTATAATCCTTCAGGGGAATAAAAGTATATTTAATGAAATAGAAGACTTTCAAACATTTCTGATGAAAAGGCCAGAGGTAAAAAAAAAAGGACAGAAGAAAAAAAAACAGTGATAAATATTGGAAAAAATGTTTTGATTGAAATTATATTGAAAGAAAAAACCTGGGAAAAGAACTCTCTAAGCAAAAGTCTGTCTTTATCTGGTGGGCAAGGTAAACAATCCAATGGTCTGCAGATTCTCCAGCTAAATCTGAGACAATGACAGATTTTTTGAGGCAGAAAAGGAAATTACTGAGTATGTGTGAGGGAGAAGACTTATAGGATTTATTCTTGATGTAAGTAATAGGAACTTATAGATCATGGATAGATCAGGACACAGACCTTTACCCCTTAAGGATCATTCTTGATGTAATAACCCCATTTCTGAGAAATCTCCCCAAGAGCTTACTGCCTTCCTACATGAATCAATTTGATATAAACAATAGTATAACATAACACAATTACACACAACAACAGTCACTTAAAATTATTACTCAGGCACTATCCTGGGACTAAAAAGTTAGCCTATACACAATTTTAAAAGTTTATCATTACCTGGAGACTACAAGAGAATTGTTTTTGTCTACTAATTCATAAATTTTCCAATAAGAAGAGGAAAGGTTGCCATCTATAAAAGTGCAGGGAACACCTATTCTGAGCAAATTAATGATCTTTTAAATATTAAAAAGGGGTTGGCACAAATTGCTTACAATATCTGGGCCTCTATTTTTTAATCTATAAAATGAGGGCATTATCCTGAATATTCTCTAAAGTTCAATTCTTTTCAGAATTTCTGGTATCCATGTAAATGAGCACATAGTCTATGGACCCAAGCAAAGTAGTCTGAGAAGCCAAAAGAATAGCATGTTCAGTAATGCACTTCCATTTTAATTGGATTTCAGCAGTTGGGTTTTCAGGAACCTTCTTCCTTGTTGTCAATTCTAGAGTAATTAAAATAGAATAACATTAGGTTCATTTGTGTGGCAAACCATTTGGGTCTCACATGAGAGGCACCTAAAAATGATGGTGTGGTTGGTACCTTTTCAGAGGCATCATACCACTAATTTAAGTGTGAGTTACTCTAAAATACCCCCAGGGAAGAGAAAAGAGGTCTTAGGATTGAAGAACCTGGTCATTTCCCATTTAGAAGCTAACAGTTTTCTAATAACCAGCACATATTCACCTGTCACTTAAAGCTGGTTTCATACTTGAAGTTATGATTTACTCAGAAGGACTAGGAACCTAGGGGTTAGGGTGGTTATATTCAATGCCAAAAAGCTTGTAGTGGAGCACAAATAAGATTTTTAGATTCAAAGATAGCTTTTATCAGGCTGTCTCTCTTTTTCTGTTTCTTTCTAAACATCTATATTTACATATATACAGATACATATTTACACATGTACATATACACAGATATATGCACATGGAGATATATTTACATATACCTATATGCATATAGATAAGTCACATATAAATATACTATATATATAATTATATACATACACATACATATATATACCTATATGTGTGTCTATCTATATGAGGAAGGAAGGAAGGAAGGAAGGAAGGAAGGAAGGAAGGAAGGAAGGAAGGAAGGAAGGAAGGAAGGAAGGAAGGAAGGAAGGAAAAATGGA
>NC_058135.1:208472332-208561381 GCF_016433145.1 Gracilinanus agilis
CCCGATTCTGCGTACCTTCAATGCTGCGCCCTGTTGTGGGGTTCCTTCGTTCCTCTGGACTCGTTTTTATTTCCCCTTGAGGGGTCCTGTGTGGTTCGGTCAGGAGAGATCGAGCAGCTGCTCCTTACTCTGCCGCCATCTTAACCAGAAGTCTTTTCAATGCATTTTTATACCTCTTGCAATTTGGTCTGCTCCATTATTTGTTTTCTTTTAATTTTTTACACATAATTTTTTAGTATTTTTTGATGCCTTCTTTACCAAACTGTTGCCTTTTTCACCCCCAGGATTTCCTTGGCTCACATAAATTTTTTTTCAAGTTTTTTTTCTCTTTTTTGTTTAAAAATATTTTTGTACTCTTCCATGAATTTGGGGGAGTAACTAGGACCAATTTACGTTTTTAGGGAGCTTTTCATATAGCTCTTTTTCCTTTGCTGTCCTCTGAGTTTGTGTTTTGATCTTCCATGTCACCACAGTACTTTTTATGTCCTGTTCTGTTTTTGTTGTTTTCTCTTTTTTTTTCCAGCATAGTTGCTAACTTAATTTTATGTTAAAGTTGGGTCCTGCTCCTAAGGTGTGGAAACATTCTCTCTAGCTTGAGGGGTTTTTATATACTGCTTATCTTAGAGCTAGTTTTGGTAATCTTTAAGTTCTTATTTCTTCTGAAGTAATCTAACGTAAGCTGTGGTCACTAATCTTTTGGGTTTGATTGGTCTATGTGTGATTATGAGCACTTTTTTTCTACCCTGTAATTGTTGGAAGAGTCCCTACTCCTACTAGTGCTCCTTCTTGCCCTGAGAAAATGACCTAGAATTGTATATGGGCAATGTAACAGAATCATCCACCCCGTGCAAAAACAGTTCCCCTGAGTTCCCCTGACATCTCCTTCTGAACAGTTGTCTCATTATTTTCCTATATATGCAAACTGAGAATTCTGGAAGTCTGTTTGACAGATCACAGATTACACTAACAGTGCTTGTACTAGATTTTGCTCCAAACTCTCCCTAATGAGAGATGCCTTTACTGCCAACCTTTTAAGTTGTCTTGAGTTGGAAAATTGCTTCTCTTTATCCTTTTATTGACCCTGACCCTTCAGAATTCGTTTTGAGGCATAATTTTAATGGTGTTAGGAGAGTAATTTTGGAGAGTTCAGGTGAATCCAAGCTTTTTCTCTGCCACTTTCCAGTCTAATAATTCTTAAATTATCTCTCCTTGATATATTTTCCAGGTCAGCTGTTTTTCCAATGAGATATTTCACATTTTCTTCTATTTTTGATACTTCTGACTTTGTTTCATTATTTGTTGATGCCTCATGGAGTCATTAGCTTCTAGTTGCCCATTTGTAATTTTTAAGTTATCATAACCTCAGTTAATTTTTGTGTCTCTTTTTCATTTAGCCAATTCTCCTTTTTAAAAAGTTATTTTCTTTAGTGAATTTTTAGGCTTTTTAGTATTTAGGCAATTTTGTTTTTTACAGTATTATTTAATTCAGTATTTTTATGCCTCTTTTACCAAGCTATTAATTCTCTTTTCATAATCTTCCTGTGTCACTCTCATTCCTTTTCACGGTTTTTCTCTTGAGGAAAAGCAAAAGACCCTTACTTTCCATTTTAGCATCTTCTGAGACAACAGAGTGACAAGAGCTATGCAATTGGAATTAAATGACTTGTTTAAGGTTACATATTTATAAAATTTCTGAAACCAGATTTGAACCCATGTCCTCCCTATTCCAGGCCTTGTGCTCTATCACTGTACCACTCGCTGCCCCATTCCCTCTTTCTTTAATTCTTCTAGAAATTCTAGTTGTTCTTATACCCAGTTATCTTTTTTTCTTTGAGGCTTTGGTTCAAAGCTCTTTTCAAATTGTTCTATTTTTCTGAATTTGTATCTCAGGATTCTTTGCCACAATAATAGCTTTCTTTGACTAAGTTTTTGTTGTTTTTATTGTGGTTGCCTCATTTTCTAGCCTATTTTTTTGTTTGTTTTTGAACTCTAAGTTAAAGTTAGGTTGTATTCCTGTGTTGTCAAGGTATTATCCTGAACTTTAGAGTTTTACATGCTGATGCTTTGGGGCTTTCAAAACTTCCAAGTTGATATGAGCAGGATAGAGGTATAGTCACTATTCTCCTTTTCTACATTCTAGTCTTTACTCTTGTAACTAATGACAAGGATTATACTCTGCCTGATAAATAGGACTCAGAAGAGTATGTGAATAGAATTGCCAATCATCAATTTATGTATGTAACTTTTGCCAGTAAACTATTCCCCATAATCTCTTTCTGACCAATTATCCAACTCCCTTTGCAACTCTGGGCTGAGAGATACCAAATCTGCTGCTGCCACAATCTCAGCTGTCTCAAAGCCCCATTGCTGGTGCTGCCTCTGTGTGTTCTGGCCAGTCCCCAGCTTGATGTCATAGACTTCACAGACCTCTCTTGCCAAACACCTATATTGTCTTAGGCAGGAAAAAAATGCTCCACCCTAATACTTTGTTGGCACTTCTACAAAGTTTGATTTGAGGTGTTATTTGAAAGCTGTTTGGAGGGGAATCATGGGAGTGTTCAGCTGGATTTCTGCCTCTAATCTGAATTCTCAGCTCTTTGAATTTTTAAAGATTAAGTTTAGGATTTCTCATTTATTTTTATTAGACTGTTTCTTATTCAAATTATTACAATTCTAACTTTTCAAGATTTTTGTTTATCTTTTTAAAATATTGACTCTTTGTTCTCATATGTCTAATGAATATGAATATTAATATAAAGAGCTATATCCAAGGGGGCAGTTAAGTGGCTCAATGGATTGAGTGTCTGGTTCAGAGATGGGAGATCCTGGATTCAAATCTAGCCTCCTACACTTTATAGCTGCATTGATGCTAAGACAAAAGATAAGGGTTTACTATTGTTTCTAAGATGAAAGGTAATTCATGTTAGAATCACTGCTATGTATTAGTTCTAAGGCAAAAGTGCTATAAGGGCTAAACAATGGATGTTAAGTGACTTTCCCAGGGTTATATGGCTAGAAAGTGTGTGAGACTGGATTTGAACCCAGGACCTCCCATCTCTGTTCCTGGTTCTCTATCTACTAAACCATCCAGCTGCTATGGGTTTTAAGTGATAAAAAGAGCTATATCTGTCCCAGCATTGTGCCATTTGACAAAGTGAGGCTTTAATGGTCAGTGGTCTTTCTGCCCTGAAAAACCTTCATCTCAAGACATCTACATTAATGTCAAAATCATCTCTTTTCCCCTTTCAGATCCACTACTGGAAACAACTATCTTCCTTTCTACCAGACGCTTCTCTAAGTTAATACTAAAGAAACAGCTGCTACTATAAAAGCATAGGGACTGGGACAATCCCAAATCACTCTGTCCCTCAAGATCCAGTGTAGGCACCAAATCCTCCATGAAGAACCCACTGATCCCAGCAAGTTCTCCATGTAAAAATAATACCTCCATCCTTAAATTGTCCTAGCACATTTTTTGTGAATCTCTATTTTATCCCCCAGGACATTCTATGCTACCTTGTACTTATTTCTATATTTCTAACATTAACTCCTCTCCCCCTATCAATGAGAAGCATTTCTGTCTCATTGAAGGCAGTAGATTTTAATTATCATCCATATTATCTCCAATATTAAGTAAGGCACCTTACTGAAATATTTTTAATCGAATATGATTTAATGCTTTAAAAATGGCTTTGTTTGAGAGTACCCAAGAGGGATAAGGTGGGAGGATTCTTGGTCAGGAGAAACAAGAATTTTTGTTGGCCAGTAAATTAGCAAGTAAAATACTGGGATTAAAATCATGTTGGTAAGATTTAGTGTCCTGTTCTGGTATGCACAATGGATAGAACTGTTGGTCCTGGAGTCAGGAAGATCTGAGTTAAAATTTTACTTCAGAAACTTGCTAACTATGTCACCCTAAACTAATCATTTAACCTCTATTTGCCTCAGTTCTTCAACTGTTAAATATTGATAATAACACCTATCTTCTAGGGTTGTTATAATAATTAAATGAGATATTATTATTATTAAAATGTACTTAGTTCAGTACCTGGTATACAGTAGGTGTTTAATAAATGCTTGCTGTGTTTTTGTTGTTTTTTTAACTTTACCCACTAATGCAGACACTAAGAGAATGATTAGACAGAGGTACTGTGATTTTTGTCATAAAATAACAGAAGTCCAGGCACACAAAACCTTACTGAAGACATTTAAATGTCCCTCACATGTAGAAACAAACACTTCCTAATAAACACAGGAAGAAGATTTAGTTCCAGAAGAAACTCCCAGGCAGCCTCTATAATTAAACTGATTATACCTGAATATCTTTGTGAGTCTACTTAGAAACCAAACACACTGCCAAATGTTGGGTTAAAATGTTTATAATGGAGAGGAAATTGATTAAACAGGGAAATTCATTTTCATGGCAAGGAACAGATAATATTTGTGCTGATACAAGATCAAAAGACTGCCTGGCCTGAATCCAAACATTACTACTGAAAAGGCTATGCCAAATTTAGCTAGAGACAAAAGGGCTATGTCAGAAAGAACTTGCTTATTTTGTGGTCCATTTCTAATGATATTGATTCATAATAATGAAACTTCCTTATGAGTTTGGCATAGGGATGAGGTATTTTAAGTATATCTCAAAGTAATTTTCAATGTATATTTTGATGATGATGCCACTGCTGGTTTTATTTGTAGTGATAACATTTTAAACTTTATTTCTTTCATACATTTCTTCTTTCTGTGTGTGATATGTCTTCTTTCACGATATGATGAATATAGAAATATGTATTACATGATACTACATGTATAATCTATTTCAGATTACTTGCTGTCTTGAGGAAAGGGAAGGAGAAATTTTGCATACAAAATGTCAGAAAACAAATGTTTAAAATAGTTTCTAAATGTAACTGGAAAGAAAAAAAGAAAGAGTAATTGACCAATCATTCATCCACATTCATTGAATAGAGAGTATGTGCACAGAAGTGTAAGCTATTCTGGGTGACAGAAAGATGAAATTTCATATGAACAAATGAGTTAACAATACTAGAGAGAATTGAATTTCTTCTTCAAGTTACTGTCTCATAGAATGTCAAATTAAATGTTAGAAGTAATCAGTGAGTTTGGGAAGAGAGAGATAACTTTGAGTAGGAAAAGTCAAGGAAGACTTCATAGAGGAAGTAAGATGCTCTGTGCATCTTGAAACTTTTAGTTTTAGAAAGCTGGATTTGTATCAAAGGACCTTAGCTTTATATCCTGACCCTGTTCCTTATTAACTACAGGACAATGAACCATTTTTTAACTGTTTTCTTTTGTTAACATAAGGCACTAAGGAAAGATGATCTTTAATCTTTTCATCCCTCAATCTATGATTATGATAGGTTGGTGATATGAGTAGGCTATAAGAGAGTTCTTTTTATGTGGAGAGGCTAATATGAACTTAACTCATGGAACTGGTCGCCATTATTCTGATTCTAACAAAAAAGAAATATTATATTCTGGGTACCAAATTCATTCTGGCAGTTATGTTGGAAAATGCTCAGTTTATCACATATAGGGAGCCCACCTATAATTGTTTTTAATTTAAAAGATAAGAGAAAAGCTAGAATATGATGAGGCAACAACAAAAAAGAAATTCAACAAAGAAAGTTATTTTGATGAAAGGGAAAAACAAAAATAATAACTAAGAAGAAGACAACAAAATCAATACTGCTGAATCTAAAGCCTCCAATAAACATGTGAATTGTTTTCAGGACCAAAAAAAAATTTTATGGAGGAGGTCAAAAAAGGTTTAAAAGTAAAGTAAGAGAGGTAAAAGAAAAATGGGAAAAGAAATGAAAGTGACACAGGAAAATAATAAAAAGAAGTCAATAGCTTAGAAAAGAAAGTGCAACAAATACTAAAGAAATTAATACAATAAAATTAAAACAATTAGTAAAAGTAACATGAAAATCCAATGAAGAGGGCAGCAGGGTTGCTCAGTGGATTGAGAGTCAGGCCTAGAGACTGGAGGTCCTAGGTTCATATCTGGCCTCAGACACTTCCCAACTGTGTGACCCTGGGCAAGTCACTTGACCTACATTGCCCACCCTTACCATTCTTCAACCTAGGAGCCAATACAGAGAAGTTAAGGGTTTAAAAAAATCTAATGAAGAAAAGTCCTTAAAAAACAGAAATGGCCAAATGGAAAAGGATATACAAAAATGCATTAAAAAAAACTTCTTAAAAGGCAGAATTGGTCATATGGGAAAAAAGAGGTACAGAAATACACTGAGGAAAAGAACTTCTTAAAATTTAGAATTGGCCAAATGGAAAAGGAGGTACGAATGATCACTCAAGAAAATCATGTCTTAAAAATTAAAGTGGGTAAGTGGAAGCTAATGACTCCATGAGACACCAATAAACAAGCAAAGAAATTCAAAAGGAAGAAAAAAATTCCAAAAAAAAAATGTGAAATATATCAGTGGAAAACAACTAACCTAGAAAATAAATCCAAAAGGGAAAATCTAAGAATTATTAGACTACCTGAAAGCCAAGATCAAAAAGGAGCCTACAAATCATCCTTCAAGAAATTATTAAGGAAAACTGCCTTGATATTCTAGAAACAGATGGCCAAATATAAATGGAAAGAATTCACCCATCAGGTCCTGAAAGAGATTCCAAAATGATAATTTCCAGCAATGTTTTAGCCAAATTCCAGAACAACCAAGACAAGAGAATATATTGCAAGCAGCGAAAAATAATCAATTCAAATATCAGGAAGCTACAGTCAGGATAACACAAGATCTAGAAGTTTCTACATTAAAAGATCAGAGGATCTGGAATATGATATTGCTGAGTGCAAAGGAGCAAGGATTTCAACCAAGAATCACTTGCCCCAAAAAACTGAGTATTGTGCTTCAGAGGAAAAAATGGGTATTCAATGAATTGAATTAATTCAATGAAAGAACTAAGAAAAGATCAGAGCTGAATGGAAAATATGACTCTTAAATACAAGAGAAATATAAAAAGGTAAACAGGAAAGAGAAATCAGTTGATATTCAACAAAGTGAAACTACTTACATACCTCCATAAGAAGATAATTTTTTTAAACTATTAAGAAATTAATAATTATTAGGGTAGTTAGAAGGAATATACAAAGACAGAGGGCAAGAAATAATTTGAATACAATGGAATGATATAAAAATCAAATACAATTAAGGTGTGATGAAGAGAAATGCATTAATAAATACAATAAAATGATATATATTATTACATATAAAAGAAGCATGAAAGAGCTCTTACAGTGGAGGAGAAGACAGGGAAATGTGGAAGGAAGCTCATCAGAACTGGCTCAAAGAGGGAAGAACATACATAATCAATTGAGTATAGAAATCTATCTTACCCTACAGGAAAATAGGAGGTGAAGAGGATAAGAAAAGGTGGTGGGACTGATAGAAAAGAGGGAAAATTTCTGGGAAAGATAACAGTCAGAAATTAAAGAAGGGGAAATAAGATGGAGATTAATACATGGTATTAATACTGGTGAAAAAACTTGCAAGTTTCTCATATAGGCCTTATTTCTTTAAAACAGAGATAAATCAGTTGAATGCATAGGAATACAAGTTATCCTCCAATTGATAACTGATCAAAGGATAGGAATAAGCAGTTTTTAGATAAAGTAATTAAAACTTTCTACAATAATGCAAAGAAATTCTATAAATCACTATTAATTAGAGAAATGCAAATTAAAGGTACCACCGTACACCTATCAAATTAGCTGTCATGACAGAAAAAGAAAATGACAAAACTTGGAGGGGAGGTGGGAAAATTAAAACACTAATGTACTGTTGGAGGAGTTGTGAACTGATTAAATCATTCTGGAAAGCAATTTAGACCTATGCATAAAGAGTTATCAAACAGTACATACCCTTTGACCCAGTAATACCATTACTAGGTTTGTATCCCAAAGAGATAGAAAACAAAAAGAGAAAGAATCTATATGAAAAAAAATTAAAATCAGCTCTTTTTGTGGGAATAAAAAATTGCAAAATGGGGGCATACCCATCAACTGGGGAATGGCTGAATAAATTATAGTATATGATTGAAATGAAATGCTAATTGTGTTATAAAAATGTTGAATAGGAGGAGCTCAGAAAAACATGGAAAGACATTCAAAAACTAAAACAGAGTGAAATGAGAAGAACCAGGAGAACATTGTACACAGGGTCCAGAATATAGTGAACAATTGTGAACAATTTAGCTATTCTCAGCAATACAATTACCCAAAACAATCCCAAAGGACTCATGATAAAAAAAAATGTCATCTGTTTCCAGAGAAGGAACTGATGAAATCTAAATCCAGAATAAAGCAAAAGTTTTTAGTTTCTCATTTTTTTGTTAGCGTTTCTTTCCACAAAAATATTTATATGGGAAAATGTTTTACATGATTTTATATGTAAAATCTATATAAGATGTCTTACCATCTCAGGGAGTATGGTGAAAGGGAGAGAGAATTCAAGATTCAAAATCTTTTCTAAAATGTTGGAAACTTTTTCATGTAGTTAGAGGAAAACTAAAATTAATTAAAAAAAGAAATGCTGGATATGTGCCAAGTTCTTAAAGAATATTTAGTTGTTTATTCTCTGAGTCTTCATCTCTGGTTGGTTATTTCCAGCTTTACAGCATGATTAGTATTACTTTACTAAATCTGGTTAATTTTATATTCCCCTCACCCACAATGAATTGACTTCTCCTGCCTCCTCCCTGACCCTAGAATATATCATTGAGCCTTGTCATGTTTTGGCATGTTGGAGTCATTTCTTCAAAATAATAGACATAAAAGACTTAACGGTAGTAAGTGTTTTGCTCCTGAAATGGAATTAATGAAACAATAAAAACAAGGCATGTACCATGCTGTTCTTTAGGCATGTTCACTTAGATCAAGTCAATTTAGATCATTGTATTGTTGTTCAGTGGTTTAGTTGTGTCTGAGTCTTCATGACCTTGGGAACTATACTCTTCAGGGATTTGGATACTAGAATGGTTTGCTGTTTTTTTAATCCAGTGGATTAAAGCAAACAGAGGTTAAGTGACTTAGCCAAGAACCCATAGTTAATGTGTCCCAGTTCTCTATCCACTGAGCCATCTAACATAGGCTGCCCAAATTCAATAGTTCTATAAAAGGCATAGTTCAGTTTGCTTGGCCCTGATTCTGTTTACAGGAAAGGAGAGTAGAAAATAAGACTCAGTTCCAAATTGAAGTCTGATTTTTGAATCCAGTAGCTGTAATGATTTGACTTTGTCTCCTATTCTGGCTATCATTCCATTATACTTAACCCAAGAAGGCATTGTTATAGATAATGACTAAAAGTTATAAAGAATCCATTTATGTTTGATGTGATGAAGACCTTAAAATCAGAGCTATCAAAAAGTGGAATGAATTGCCTTCTCTCTCACTGAATATCTCTGAGAAAATGTCAGATAAACATTTGTTGGGAAAACTGAAAAAGAAATTTAATCAGTTATTCTATGTGCTAGAAAAAATGAGTTCCCTTCAAATAGAATGTGTGATTTTTGTAATTCTTTGATTTCATAAAGATATTTCTAGAAACAGTCAATAATATTCATGGCCTTTACGTCCTCATTTTAATTGTTGCCCAGTACTTTACAATCTGACTTTATCAGTTGATCTGTTTTCAGATTTTGCATTATTGACTATCCCCTTTTTTAGTAAAACTATGAACTTTTGACAGTTTAATTTTATACTACAATAACTTCCTAATATAATTTATCCCTAATTTAAACCTTTTTAAATAGCAACAACAAAAATACTCATGCAAAATAAATAAATAAAACAATCATGGCTAACAATATATGCAATATTACATATCTACAGGCTGCCACTTTTTATCAAGAAAATTTGGAATGAAGACGGGTCTTTCCCTTCCATCCGAATTGAGTTGACTGATGGGTTAGTATAACTCCAGTTCCTGTCATATCAGTATATCAGGTTGTATGCTCTTGTGTAATTCATTTAACCAATCAATGTTGTAAGGAATTTTCTAAGATCCTGAGTTGCAAAGAAGGTGCTGGTTGAATTTCAATGCTAGAGGAAATTTCTCACCAGGAATTCCTTAACAGTGAAATCACAAATCAAATTTATCTTTGTTTCATTTAGCTTTCTTTATGTTCAGGGTTTTTTTTTTCCTGCTGTTTGCATATTTTTGTACTATTTCCTGATTTGGAACTTAATATGTAAAATTGGGTTCTTTTTCTTGATTGGGATAGGAGCTTGAAGTGTTTGTTTTTTAATCACTATTGCTTTTAAAGGTAGTTTGAGGGCATTTGAGAGTTTTTGGTTCTTGCATACTGGAAAGATGTAGTTATTGTTCTCCAATACAGGCCCTCATTGAGGTTTCAATTGATGGGGCAGCTGTTCCTTTGGGTCCAGAAATGACACTCATAGTCCTCATTGTTCTGTGATTCTTTGTGACCAAAAGTGATACTGCTCTTCATGATTTCGTCTCCCTTTTGATTGAAAATACTCCTCTCCACCTTTGAATTATGATACAGAAGTAGATATAGACAATGAGAATACCAAACAACATCTAGTCTTTCACATAGTGGTAGCACAGGGGTTCCTTTCTGAATGATTTTCAGATCCCCTTACCTAAGTCTGACTTGAGAGCTCCTAAATCTGCTGCTGCTTCTCTTGTTACCACCAGTACCATTGCTCATGTTTTATCCATGTGGGCTCTGGGCTACTTTTTACTCCATGTCAAAGATCTTTTTTTTTCCAATGTCCTAAGATGTTTTAGACCAAAAGATTGACTCATTCTGACATTTTGTTGACTCTGTCACTCCAGAGTTTGATGTGAGAAATTATTTTAAAGTTGTTTGGAGGGGATCTCAGTTCTTATTTCACTGCATCAGTTTGTGAAGATCACATTTCCCTTAATTCTTCATTTTCATTAGTTCTTATTGCACATTGATATCTCATAACATTCATGTAGCACAATTTGTTTTGATCTGCTAATCAATAGATATCTACTTTGTTATTAATTTTGCTTTCATTTTCATGTATTCCTACAATAAATAATTTATTAATTTTTGTATCTTTCTATATAAGGGGACTGTTTCCTTCCTTCCTCCTTCCCTCCCTTCCTTCCTTTCTTTCTGTCTGTCATCAGATCTCTGAATGAAAAGACAGAGTTTATTGACTCTTCTCACATAATTCCAGATTGTTTTGCAGAATGGTTGCCCCAATTCACAACTTCATCAAGAAAGTTTTACCATGACCATTTCTTATAATCTCTTTAATATTGATTATTTTGATATTTTATCATTCTGATTAATATAATAATTTTGAGATTAGCAAGTCAACTAGCATTTTATTTTGACTTGGGGAAACTTCAGAATTTTTCTATTTGCATTTTTTCTTATAATTCATTATTTAGATAATTTAAAATATAGTTATTATGCTGCTTCTTTTGAAAATAGTTCACCTCAATCAATTATGTTTTGAAAATAGTGATTGGTTTTCTTTGCATCAATTACCCATGAATTACAGGGAACAATTCTTTTTTTGTCAGAGAAAATTAGTTCAAAGATTATTTTTCCTACTCAGCATCTTCTCTCCTTTAGATGATTTATTTATTTTTTCTTTACTAAACCCTTACCTTCTGTCTTAGAATCAGTACTGTGCTTTTGTTCTAAGGCAGAAGAGTGGTAAGGGCTAAGCAATGGGGGTCAAGTGACTTATCCAGTGTCATACAACTAGACAGTGTCTGAGGCCAGACAATTTCATCCTTGATAGAAAACTTCAAGCACAGGGTGGATGATCACATTTTAGGTATATTATACTGAGAATGTTTCTCTGTCATGAATAGGTTAAATAGCAAGTTAAATCTGTTCCAATTCTCAAATGCTTTCATTCTGTGATTTTTCATGAATATGTTTGTCACTCAATTGAGGAAATAAGTCTCCATTCCCCTATCCCAGAATTATGAAAGTTACTCCTCTTCAGCTCCCTTTTAAGGATTTTGAAATCTGACTATTTACATATGGGCTATTAATCCACTTGAAGTTTACTATGGTATCATTTAAGAACCAAACCTACTCTCTACCAAACTACTTTACAGTATTTGCAGCAGTCCTTGTAGAGTTAGGATTCCTTGATGCATTGATTCCTTCTTCTTTCTGGTAACTCTCTGCTTTCTTGGCTTCTAAGGACACCACTCCTGTCTAGTTCTGTTCCTGTCTGTCTGATTGTTCATTCTTTGTCTCCTTTGCTAAATCATCACCCTTTTCTTAGCTACAAACACTGGATGTCCTCCAAGGTGTTCTAGACCTGCTTCTTTTTTTGACTTTGCTGATATGATCAGCTCCTGCTGGTCCAATATTAAACTCACTTCAGCGACTCCCCAATCCATTTATCCAGTCCTTATCAGTATTGTATTTCTACATTTTCAAATCTCAGTTTATCATTATACACATGGATAGTCTCTCAATACCTCAAACACAAAATACAAAATATATCTCATAACATTGCCTTCTAACCTTGCCCCTTTGCTAAATCTCCCTATTTCTCTTTAAGGCACCACTATCTTTCTGTATTGTTTCACCAATGCAATGCTATTCTTCAGTCTTCCCCTTCACTTAGCCTTTATATGCAATGTTAGCATATCTTTTTGATTTTGCCTCTTTCTTTTTCACATCTATCCCACAGACAGTTCCACAATACATCCTTGCCATATCTGTAATATATTACTTTTTTACCTTCTCCTCTCAGAATGTTTATATACATTCATTCTATGTTTACTTTCTGAATGAAGCCTTCCTGGATCTATCTCTATCTTAAAGCTCTACTCACAACACTTTCATACATATTCTTCTCAAAGTATTGTGTTTTTGTGTGTGCACATGTTTCATCTCCCTGGTAACATATGTACCCCTCAAGGTCAAGTCATTGGATTTATTTGTTTTGATTTTTTTTAATTTCTAGTTCATAGATCAGAATCAGACTCACAGTCAGTGCTTAATTGAATTGAAGTGCTTGGTAAATTGAATTGAGAGGAAGGATGAAAGGAATGATTTTTTTAGGTTTATTGGATTTTTAATGGAGGTTTTTGAAAAGAAGTAGGGTTAATGACAATCATATGAAATAAAGAAATACAAATAAGAGAGCAAAAGAATATAGAATGAGACCCAAACAAGCAAACAGCATTGGAACCACCATGTTAAATTGGAAATATATATGTTTTAAAAGGTATATGTAATGGAGGTTTACAATTTAATATATGGTACTTTTTCTTCCATTCTTCAAATATGGAAATATTCATGTTTGTTAATGTTTATCAAGTTCATAGTAGTAAATGAGAAACTAAAAAAATAAATTGAATTGAGATGTATTGAATTTTGGTATGCTTAGCTTTATTAATGGGGAATCAGGCTTTCTAGGAAAACAATTTTAAGAGGAAATGTTTTAAAAGATGCTATAATTTATGCCTCCAAAGAGGCCTATGAAATGACATTTTTTGAGAAAAGAGTCATTCTGATTGGGATGCTAGAATGTTAGGTATTGGGTATATATATGGAGGGAGGAGATACTGAGGGATCTATAGAATAGCCTAGGGATCATGAAGGTTAAATTAAGCTTGGTGCACTTTGGACCACAGCTGTTCCATAAATTTTATTTGATAGAGGAACATCTCAGTCTCAGCCAGAGCACCTGCACATAGTTCATGAGCCAGGAAGCCATTGCTAAACCAGTTTTTGGTTTGATTCATTGTTGGAAAATCAAGATATAAAGGATTAGCATTTGGCTTACTCTGATCTGTAGAAATCATCTATCACTCTCATCCTTCCTTAAAATATTATCTAGATAGTGTATTTGTAACTTTTGTATGTAGTTATTATGATCATTTAATTGGCTGACTAGATTTCCATAGGAATATAGGTCTAAAACTGGAAAAGACCTTGAGGATGGTCTAGTCCAACATCCTCATTTAACAAAACCAGGATATTAAGGCAGAAAGAGGTTAAGTGATTTGTCCAAAATCACAAAGGTAATTCCACTACAAAAACTTCTTGATAGTGACAATATACTTGTGATATAGGCTAATGTGGGAGGTAAGGGGTGGCAGGGTAAAAGGAAAGACTGTTCTGGATCTGTGATTTAAATGTGAAAGCTTCTTTTTTCAAAGCATATCATTATCTTTTTTTTAAACCCTTAACTTCTGTGTATTAGCTCATAGGTGGAAGAGTGGTAAGGGTGGGCAATGGGGATCAAGTGACTTGCCCAGGGAAGTGGACACACACAAGACACACATGGGAAGTGTCTGAGGCCGGGTTTGAACCTAGGACCTCCCGTCTCTAGGCCTGACTCTCAATCCACTGAGCTACCCAGCTGCCTCCATATCATTTTCTTTTATTTATCTATTTAATTTTTTAAAATCAATTTTGTGTTATAACAAATTTCCACCTAAGTTTTCCAAAGTTATGTGATTGAATTTATATCCCTTCCTCCTTTCCCTTTCTCCTCCCAGTGCTAACAGGCAATTTGATCTGGGTTATATATGTATTATCATGTATAACATACCTCCATGTTCATTTTTGTAAGTGAGTAATCTTATGAAACCAAAACACAAAACACAAATCTAAATAAACAATTGAAAAATCATATGCTTTCATCAGCATTCTGACTCCAAACAGTTCTTTCTCTGGATATGGATAGCATTCTTTGTTAAAAGTCTCCCAGAAATGACCTGGATCATCATACTGCCAATAATATCTAAGTCTAACACAATTGATCATTCCACAATATTGCTGTCATTGGTACGGTGTTTTTTCTGGTTCTGCTTACTTCACTCTGCATCAGTTCATATAGGTCTTTCCAGCTTTTTCTGAAATCATACTGAAAATCATTCCTTACAGCACAATAATATTCCATAGCCATCATATGTCGTACTTTGTTGAGTTGTAACTTTTGTATGTAGTTATTATGATCATGTAATTGGCTGACTAGATTTCCATAGGAATATAGGTCTAAAACTGGAAAAGACCTTGAGGATGGTCACTCCTCTATTGAGGGACATCCCCTTAATTTCCAATTCTTTGCCACCAAAAAATAGCAGATATATTTTTTGTACATGTAGGTCATTTTCCACCTCCTTGTTTTTTTATCTCTTTGGGATACAGACATAGTAGTGGCATTACTGGATCAAAAGCTATGCATTGTTTTATAGCCCTGTGAGCATAATTCCAAATTGCTCTCCAGAATTATTGTGTCAGTTCACAACTCTACAAACAATGTAATGGCGTCCCAATTTTGCCACATCCCCTCAACATATCATTATCTTATTTGTAAGTTAGAATCTTATAGAGTTCCCTAGAGCAATAAGAATGAGTTGGCCATGATCATACACTTAGCATGTAACAGAAGCAATGTTTACCCTCAGATATTTCAGATTCCGAGCCTTATCCTCTTTCCACTATGCTACATTGCTTCTCAATATAAATGTTAGTCTCCCAGTGTTTAGGGTGAACAAGTTGAGACTTAAAGAAATTAAGTGGCTTGTTTATATTCATAAAATAAAATAGAATAAACATGCTTTATTAGATTGTAAACTCTTAGGTGACAGAGATTATGACTTATCTTAATGATTGCCAGTCCCAAAGAAATGCCATTACACATGCTAAGTTCTTATTAAATGAACTTGCCATTGTTTTCATCATTGAAATGGACTGACTTTGCACCAAATCCTGCATTCACAATAAGGAAGGGTATTACCAGAGTCCTGGCCTGATTTGCTAACAATTTGCTTCTACTTACCTAAGAAATTAGCACTACTCAAAAGATGTATTTATATGCTCCTGTAGGAGCTATTTTTCAATATGCTTTCTTTTTCTCTTTTCTTTCTTTCTTTTCTGTTTCTTCCTCTCATAATTCCATTTTCTTCCCTTCCTTTACACATTTTGTTTTCTCTCTCTCTTCAATTATTTGTTTTTGTTTCTTTACCTATCTGTCTATCTATTTTCCAAGTAACAAACCCAATGGAGACAGGCCCCTTGCTGTGCTGCCTGACAGCCAGGATATACCCTAACATTATATTACAGAGACATGTGTGCTTTAAGTCTTTTCAGAATCCTGCCTGGAAAACTATATCCTTTTTATGAGGAAACATAGCTCAGATTCGTCTAGGCATCAAGACAAGAACCTTTAATTCATTTATCAGCTAGCATCTTTCTGTACCACTTTCATGCATCTATTCTACTATATTCTATTTGTGTTCCTGACATCACTTTCTTTTATGTTATGTACTGTAGTCTTGAGAAGAAACATTTTAGTGAGAAAAGTGTTAGACTCAGGAGACTGGTGTTTGATTCACACCTCTGATATTTGATCCTTAAGTTTCCAAAGACAAGTCACTTGATCTTCTAAGGCTCAAATTTTTGAGAATTTTGGGAATGGGAGGATAAGAAACTGTTTTTCCTTGGCATTTGGGGGAATTTTCACATAATCTTTCCATCGAGATAGATCAACAACTGATCTGTAATTTATTGGCTTATAAGTTTGCCTTTGGACAGTGATGGGCAAAATTTTTAAAGAGGGGGCCAAAGGAAAGGAAATGCTCATCTGGCAGTCTCTTTCTAAGGCAACTCTTTAAAGTTTTATTGTGTTGTATCCTACTCACTGTATTCATCAGATTAGGAATAATGTCACGTGGGCTGGATAGAACATTTCAGGGGGCCACATCTGTCCCGCTGACCGTGGTTTGCCCATTACTGCCTTAGGAAGTGAGAAATTTAGCTATTTTCCTGATGGTATAACTCAGAGTTAGCACTTGAATTCAGATCCTCCTGACTCTATGGCTGCCCTATGTCCTCAGCCCCATTATCTTTCTAAAATGTATATAAAATATTTATTGTAAGTTACTTTAAAGAATTCTGAGATTCTGTAAGTTATAAGGGAGGCAGCTATGTCAAATATGTGCTATGATTGTTGATAGCTCCTTGAAACAATGACATTCTCTTTATTATTTATGTATTACTCCAAGAACATAGTAGGTGACAAATCAATCATGGTTCAATTATATTTTTCTTTTTATATCATATCAGGCAGAAACAATTCAGTTCAATGATAGCTTACCACATATGAGGAATTATGCTTATTATGAGAGACACAAGAAAAATAGCATTGTTTCTTTCCTGAAAAAGCTTACAGTCTAAAGGAGAGAAGAGATACTATGATAAAAGAATACCTGTGATCCAAGAAGAAATGTGATAGCTACAAAGGGAAAATTGATAAAAGGTAAATTTGAGGAGTTTGTCCAAAATAACTTGAATCAGGAACATAGCTTCACTGAAAATGGCAAATCATTAAGCATCTTTCATATAATAATGGAACTTCATTTCATAGGACTGCTTTTTGTGTGTTTTCATGAATATAGGGGAATAAGAGATTTTTTTGTTCACACAATTAGGGAATGGATATATTGCTAGCATATGTCACTGTGAGATTAGGTTTAGTTGTCTAACTGACATTTAGCTCTTTACCAAAGCAATCACTCTCCTTTGGAATTTTAGGGGATATGATCTAAAGTGGGATCATTCTTCCAAAGCCACACTTTCCTTCTTCCTCCCAGCTGTGATTTGCCTTTGGTCTATACCTGTACTCTGTTATTCACTCTAGAAACTGGAAACTTCAATAAAAATCTTTCTTCTCTCTAAAAGTTGCCTGAATTATGCTTACAGAGGATTCTGTAGCCTATGGGAATGATTCCAATTTAATGTTTTGAGAACCCCTTGGGGGTTCTATAGATGGTGCAAATGATTTGTGCTTAAAAAAAACTCTTCAGTGACACCTTTAAAAGCAAATAATTGCAAAGAATATTATGAGGAGGATATCAATTGAACTTAGGACAGCACTGACAAAGATTTTCAAGTTCACATGCCCAAACTGCAACTTCATGCAACTCGTGAAACCCCAGCATTATTACCCCAGAGAGTGGAGGGAAGAAGTACTTTCTTTGGGTGGCTGGACAGAGGGGCAGGGGCATGCAAAAAAAAATGTTCTCAGGTGTTGGGAAGAGCAGTAACAGGGTAGTTCCCCTAGTGCTGCCCTAGGAGTTTCTAATATATTTCTTCATGTTGTTGAAAAGGAATTGTGAGACACCACCATCAACAAGAACAAAATATTGGAAACTACTTGTCTAAAGGTAAATAGTCTTGTCAAATTAGATACTTCTTATATTCAGTAATAAATAAAAACCATAAGATTTCTTATTAAATTGTCTTTGCTCCCAATCAGGAGAGGGGAAGAAAAAAGAATTCTTTTCCCTGTTACCTCAATGTCAGACAGAAATTGTTTATTTTCTCTTTCTTTATCTTTAAATAAGGTATTCACTGACCTTTTTTTTTTTTTACTACAATCCTTCACCTTATACAATTAATAAATAGACATGACTAAAAGATAATTCATGACCTGAAATATATTGTAGTAGACAAAACTGGGAACTAGAAATAAATATAACGAGACTTATTTTATTGTTACCTCAGTCTCAATGGCTAATTTCATTGATAAAAGAAAGGAGAATTAAAATATTTAATGCCTTTTTGTTGAAGTCAAGAACTGACAATAGTCAGTAACTTCAGTAATTATCCTGCTCTCATTTGAGTTCATCATTTTTTCACATGAACAGAGATTGTGGCCAATAAGGCCTGTATTCTAGTTTCTGAATTCACATTTAAAAAATTAATGAGTAAAATTTTAAAATGTTTATTTAGCTATTAGTATGTTCCAAGTTCTTTACTAGGCACTAGGAAGATGGAGAGTGTGAATATCAAATTTTCAATAATTACAGATTACTTTGTGTTTTTACAATGCCTCCTTAATTGACTATTTCTGTCTTTTATCACTGCAAATTTGATAAGCATGCATTGACTGAATTTGTATTTCATTTAGTAGTTATTTAGAATGTTTTATGTTGTTTAAAATTTTATTACTTATTATATTATTTGTTTTTTTGTTGATTCTCTTTGGATATTATTTGTTTTTTTGTTGATTCTCTTTGGTTTTCAATAAAGTACATATGCAAATAAAATATTTTTATTTGGTCTTTGCCAATATTTATTCTATTAATTTCCCTTTCTTGTTTTATTTCTTCAGTACTAAGGTTCTCTTGGTTCTGCTTATTTCCCTTTGCATTAGTTCTTGGAGGTCTTTCCAGTTCAGATAGAAATCCTCCAGTTTATCACTCCTTACAGCACAATAGTATTCTATCACCATCAAATACCTTGATTTGTTCAGTCATTCCCCAATTGAGAGACACTCCCTCATTTTCCATTCTTTTGTCACCACAAAGAGGGCAGGTATGGATATTTTTGCACAAATCTTTTTCATTATTATTCCTCTGGAGTACAAACCTAGCAGTGGAATGCCTGGATCAAAGGATATGCATTCTTTTAAAACTCTTTACTCATAATTTCAAATTGCCTTCCAGAATGGTTGGATTAATTTGCAATTCTACCAGCAATGCTCCAATTTTGCCACAATTTATCTAATATTTATTATTTTCCTTTACTGTCATATTGGCCAATCTTTTAGGTGTGCGGTGTACCTCAACATTTTTTTGATTTGCATTTCTCTAATTATGAGGCATTTAGAGCACTTTTCCATGAGTTTATTGATAGTTCTGATTTCTTTATCTGAAAACTGTGTATTCCTGTCCCTTGACCATTTGTCAAATGGGGAATGGCTTGATTTTTTTCTACAATTGACTTAGCTCCTTATAAATTTGAGAAATTAGACCTTTTTTGGAAGTTTTTGTTATAACTTTCCCCCAATTTGTTGCTTCCCTTCTAATTCTGTTTGCATTTGTTTTGTTTGTACAGAAACTTTTGAATTTAATATAATCAACATTATTCATTTTAAATTTTGTAATGTTCTCTCTCTTGCTTGGTCTTAAATTGCTTCCTTGCATATAGCTCTGACAGGTATACTATTATATGTTTATGTAATTTGTTTATAATTTCCCTCTTTCTATTTGTCATTTATATATTTTGAATTTATCTAATTTCTCCCATACTATTTTCCTATTCTCCTATCAGTTTTTGTCAAATAGTGGGTTCTTGTCCCAAAAGCTGGAATCTTTGGTTTTAACAAACATTATCTTGCTGCTGTCATTTAACCCAAGTCTATTCCATTGATCCAATCTTCTGCCTTTTAGCCAGTAACATATTGTTTCAATGATCACTGCTTTATAGTATAATTTCAGATTGATCCAAACATTCTACAGAACAGTTTAGAACTATACCCAAAGGGCTATGAAACTGTGCTTTATCTTTAACACAGCAATACTACTAGTAGTTTTGTGGATGATAATTTATATGTACAAAAATGTTTATAGCAGCTCTTTTCTGTGGTGGCAAAGAATTGTGAATTGAGGGCACACTCATCAGTTGTGGAATAGCAGAACAAGTTTTGGTATATGATTGTGATGAAACAACATTGTGCTATTAGAAATGATTAGCAGGATGTTTTCAGGAAATCCTGGGAAGACTCATATGAATGATGCAATTTGAAGTAAACAAATCCAGAATAACATTGTACACAATAATAGCAATACTTGATCATGATCAACTCTGAATGGCTTAACTATTTTCACCAATATGATACTGCAAGAAAATTCCAAAAGACATGATGAAAAATACTATTCACCTTCAAAGAAAGAAGTCATGACTTCTGAAGGCAGATCAAAGTATAGTTTTAAAATTTTCTCTTTTTTTTGGTCTGTTTTCTTTTCTAATCTGGTTAATATGGAATTATATTTTGTATAACTGAACATATATAATCTATATCAAGCTGCTTTTCTTCTCAAAGAGAGGGAAAGAAAGAGAAGCAGATATTTTGAAAATCAAAATTTTAAATGTTAAATAAAATTGCAATTGAGAAAAAGTCATTTTAGAAAGAAGTACAAAGAATAAGCCATTATCACCGCATCAAAAAATACATGGCAGGGTATAGAGGGAAGGGTAGAGATAAGAAGATTAGAAAGATAGATAAAGGTAATGTTTAAAGACTTTAAAAGTAAAAAATAATATATATATATATATATATGTATATGTATACATATATATGTATTTGATCTTGGAAGTGATAGGGAGTCCTTGGAGTTTGTTGAATGGGAGTGTGGTAATATGGTCAAAATTGAACTTTAAGAAAATTTAGCCATAGCTGTGTGGGGAATGGATTAGAATGGGTAGGCACTTAAGAAAGGGATTCTAGTGCAATAGAACAAGGGGATATTACAGTTTTACAGGATTGAGGTGGTGAGGTCCTACACTTGTAGGGTATAGGGGTCAGATGAGTGAAATGGGAAGATATATGATATTTAATAATAGGAAGATTAATAATGGATAATTATTAATAAATTAAGAGTCTTGGGGGAGGGAACATGCACATTTAACAAATATGACTTGAGTGAAGATCCAGTAAAGGAAACAAAGAAAGTATGGCAGGTTGAAGGAGAACTAGGAGAAAGCAGTGTTCTGAATACCAAGATGGAAGAGATTATCAAGGTGAAGAGGGTGATCAGCACTGCCTAAGGTTGATGAGAGGTCCAGAAGGATGAAAATTCAGAAAAGGCAATTAGACCAGCAAATAAGAGATCATTGGTAACTGAAAAAAAGTAGTTTCTATGAAGCTTTTAATGATGGGGTCAAAAGCCAGAATGCATAATGTGGATAAACTATAGATAGGCTTCTCAAGTAATTTATGCAGAAAAGGGAAAAAAAGATGAGGGATGATATCAAGCAGGGATAGTTTTTAAAAAAGGTTTTTTGAGGATGAAGGAAGAGAGCTTTTTTCAGATGAAGTAGGGAATTAGCCAGTAGACAGGAAGTGACTGAAGATAAATAAGAAAGTGAGGACTTCAGAGGGAAAATCTATTAGAAAAGATGTATTAAATGAAACTTCCTGGAGAACATAGGAATTGAATTGGGATACTTAGGAATTTTTACATTAGAATTCATGATCATAAATTTAGAAATAACAGACATCTTAAAAACCAACCCCTTCCTTTTACAATTGGGGAACATCAAACCCAAAGATATAATATTGCTTGTCCAAGGTGAGAAACAAAATTTTACCAATGGAAAGAACAACATAAATAAAGATATAATGGCAAGAGAGTTCAGGGCCTCAGGTATTCATACCTGTTCAGGTATCAATCAGGTAGAGGATGAGTGAAGTAATTTTAAATACTAAGATGGGAATTTTTTAAAGGATTACTACTGAACTATAAAAAATGGTGAACAGGTTAATTTAAAAAATGTAAAAACCTACATGAATTATGAAGAGTGCACTGAGCAGAACCAAGAGAACATTATCTATAGCAAGAGAAATATTGTTTGAAGAATGACTTGTATATGTCAACCTCTAGAGCAAGACCTGATAAATAGAAATAGCAAAACATTATTTAACATATATATATATCTTTATTTTGCCAAATGGCAATCATATTTTTATCGTGTTATGATTTGAAAAGGACAAATATATTTTTCTGCTTTTCTGCATTTGGTTGTGAAGTTTTTGTACCATTTAGATTTATCTAGATCTAAAAGAGGGAAGTTGAGGTCTTCCATGAGTATAGTATTACTGTCTATTTCCTCCTGTAGTTTGCTTAATTTCTTCTTTAAGATTTTGGAGGCTACTATTTGTATGTTTAGTATTGATATTGATATTGATATGCAATGGCATATGGATACCTTTTATCAAGATGTAATTTCCATCCTTCTGACTTTTAATTTGATATATTTTCACTTTAGCTTTGTCTGTGGTTGTGATTGCCACTCTTGCTTTTTTTAATTTCAGAAGAAATGAAGCACAATAAATTCTGCTCCAACCTTTTAACTTTACTCAGTGTGTTTCTCCCTGACTCAAATGTGTTTCTTATAAAAAGTGTATCAAAAGATTCTAGTTTTTAATCTACTCAGCTATTCACTTCCATTTTATGGGTGAGTTCATCCCATTCACTTATATAGTTATTACGAACTGTATAATCTCTTCCACCATTATTTTTTTCTCCTTTTGATCTTGCTCTTTCTCTCTCTTTTCAATTTATCCTTCCTTACAAGTGTTTTGCCTTTAATCACCAGTCCATTCTTTCCCATCCTTTCTATTACCCTCCTTGCCTTATTCCTTTCTTACTTCTCTATAGGGTAAGGAAAATTTTCATACCCTAATGAGTATTGTTATTTTCTCTTTGATCCAATTATGATGATAGTAAGGTTTAAGCATTGCCCATTATCACCCTTTTCCTCTCTTCCATTATAATAGATTTTAATTCCTCTTTAGGTGAAATGTTACCCACTTCCACCTCTCCATTCCCTTTGCTTGCACCTTTTATAAACCTCCCCCTTTTTTAATATCATTTCAGTCTAATCAGATTTCTCTCATACCCTTTGTCTATATGTACACATAACAGGTCTAGTATTGATAACATTTTAAGAGTAATAAGTACCATCTTTCCTTGCAGGAATATAAATAGTTTGGCCTTATTGAATCCCTTAAATTTTCTTTTTGATTTACCATTTTACATTTTTCTTTAGTCTTTATTTGAACATCATACTTTCCATTTAGATCTAGTCTTTTCATTAGGAATGCTTGTAAATCTTCTATTTTATTCCTCCTCTGAAAAAATTTACTCAGTTTTGCTGAAGAGGTGATTCTGTGTTGTAAACATAGCTCTTTTGTCTTCCAGAAAATCATATTCCGAGCCTTCAGTCCTTTAATTGGATGTGGCCAAGACCCGAGCAATCCAAATTATAGCTTCATGTTATTTGATTTATTTCAGGCTGCTTGCAGTATTTTCTTCTTGGCATGCAAGCTCTTGAATTTAGTTATAATATTCCTGGAAGTTTTCATTTGGAGATATATTTCAGGAAGTGATTAGCAGATTCGTTCAATTTCTATTTTATCTTCTCGTTCAAGAGGGGAATTATCTTTGATAATTTCTCTTAATATAATGTTGACTTTAAAAACAGCTTTCAGATAGTCCAAAAGTTCTCATGTTTTATTTATATTCCATCTTAGTTGATTTTTCAGTAAAATATTTCATGTTTTTTCCAATGTTTTCACTCTTTTTATTTAAATTTTTCTTGAGGTTTCATGAAATCTTTAGTTTCTATTTGTTCAATTCTAATTTTTAAAAGGTTATTTTCTTTTGTGAGCTTTTGAGCTTCCTTTTCCATTTGGTCAATTTTACTTTATTAAGGAACTCTTTTCATTTGGATTTTTGTAACTCATTTTCCTTTTCATCAATTCTGTTTTGCATTGCTTTTATGTCTCTTACTCATTTTTACTCTGCCTCTCTTAATTGATTTTTGAAATTTTATTTTGAGTTCTCTTGGAGCTATAGACCAATTCATATTTTTCCTTGAAGTTTTGCATGCAGTTGCTTTGCTTTCACTGTCTCCTTCTGGGTCTGTGCCTTCCTATTTATTTACAAAAAAAAAGTTATCTATGATTAGGTGTTTTCTTTACTTTTTGTTATTTTCGCTTATTTTCCTACCCTTTTTCTTGGATTTTACTTTTATCTTAAAAGGGGGCTCTGTTTTCAAGGTAGAGAGGGCATTCTCTTAAACTTTAATTTTTCTTTGCCAACATCCTTAGTGCTATTTCTGTGTTTCTACAAGTTTCACTTCTTCCAAGGCAGTATGATGGCCTATGGGCTGGGAGTTCTAAAAGTCACCTACTATTGCTGATTTTATTTCTCCCTGATATTGTTGATGGCTGGCAAATTTCTGACCAATGTGAGTTATTTTGTGCTGGAGCTCAGGGCCTAGTTTCAAGCTTTTGAAGGAGCTATGAGCCTCACTTTGAACCTGCACAGGTCAGGAGTGCTGTGGATGACCTTGAGATCGGGTTCAGGTCCTCAATGTAGGATTAAGATGGTCCAGGTCTTGATCTGGGTTTACACAGAGCAGACAAGTCATGTACTACATTCAGTTGAGATTCAGGACTTCACTCCATGCTTAGATGAGGTCTCTGGGCCTCCTGTTTGGCTTGTATCAGCTAGTCAACCTGCCAACTTCCTAGCGGTGAATACTGGAGCCTCAGTTTAGAATCTGGCAGGGTAGAGTATAAATGCCTCACTCTGGGTCTGCACCAGCCAGGCACACCACAGACTGTCCTGCACTATGGTTTGGGGCCTCAGCAGAGGCTTGTACTGAGTCTTGGAGCTGTAAGGAGTGTGTATGAGATTACATTACTATTGGTTTAGACAAGGTCTCAGGGACTTGGCATTGGCTAGGGCACAGGTTCAGAACCTGGAATAGTAATGTATTGGGGAGGTTGAGGGGCAGCTTGCTGTTGGTTTGAACCAATACTCCTTGGTGGGGCCTTGCTATGGGCTATATGGCCTTTCTGTGGGTTGTATTCCTATCTTACCCCAGTGAATCAGATTCTCTCTGCCTACTTTCAAGTTGTTTTCTGAAGGAAATTTGCTTCATTTCATCACCTTATTGGCTCTTTCACTCCAGTATTCATTGTAAGGTGTTATTTTAAGGTAGGTTGGAGAGGATTCTCAGAATGGTTTGAGGTTTCCCTGCTTCTTCTCTTCCATATTGGCTCTGCCCCCCCATATTATCAGATAGTATCATTTGTACTACCCAGTTCACAGAATGAAAAACTTAGAGGAATATAAGCTATTATTATTACAAATATCTAATTGTCTTTCCTTCTTGCCCTACATCCTTTTTTCTTTTTTCCCTTAATCAGATTAATAGGCAAGCATAAACTGATAAACTGTTTTTTATAATTAAAGTCAATGCATAGGGCCAGGTCTTTGGTACTGTATTATATCGAGCTGTGTCAATGATATTAATCTTACTTAAGTGAACAGAAAAGGCTAGGACATCTGCTCACAATGGAATTAAAAGCCTTGGATTTCATCTTTCCTGATTTGTCTCATGTCAATATTCACCTTATAGAAATTCTAGAACTATCAAACTTTAAAACTGAAATTGGTCTTATAAATTATTTGACCCAATCCCTTCTTAGATTAGAAAAAAATGTGTTCAGAGTAATTGATTTAACCGGAGTAAATGAAATTCAAACTGGTCTATTTCTACTTTCAGTGTTAAGTATCTGAGTAAATAATGAGTATAAAGATACTAAATATAATTTACAAAAGTAGAAATTTGGATTCTAATCCAATTGGTCCCCTAACTAGTTTTGTAACCATAAGCAAATAATTTTATTTCATTTGAAATGTGTTTCCTCATCAGTAAAATAAAGGAGTTGGAACATATCAGAGATGTAAAACTAAAACCAAAATGGTGTTGGGGGAATGGAGAGGGTACTAATCTGCACATAAGGATCACTTTAAGCTACATATTGACTTGATTTTAAAATGTAATATTGTCTATGTTTTATAATTTTTTTATTTTGTTAAACATTTTCCAATTATATTTTGATCTGGTTTCCATGCACAAGAGAGTTTTGTGGGCAGTATGTGGCCAGGTGGTCATATCTTTGACACCTCTGGGCTAGATGATCTCAAATATCCCCTCCTTTCTAAAGTTCTATAACTGGTGACAGGTGTGACTAGAACCCAAAGTTCCTTCTTCTTAGTCTATTGGACTTTGCCTCACTGCCACAAAGTCAACTGCCACCTTTCCACATAGTTATCATTCACTAAATAGTTCCCTGGTAATTCTTAATAGTAAACATGGAATACAGAGCCATAATCATAGATGTTCTTGAGAACACAAATTCATAGATATGTCTATTCAAAGTCTACCACTCAGTTCAGATATTATGGATATGCTCTGCCTTTATCCAAGGTTTGATGCAAAGAGAACTCAATTTAGAATTTTGAGGCTTGGATTCATAACATGATCTGCAGTGTACTGGGGATATTTTCTCATATGTAAAATGATTGGGTTGAAACAGATAATCTATAATGTTCCTACTAACTCTAAATCCTAGAATCCTTAAAATCTAAAAAGCATATAATATTCATCTCCTATAACAGGGAAGCTATGAGCAGGGTGCATGCATAGAATAAACTCATAGCTCATGCTCAAGTATAATGGCCGTAAGTAGGATATCAGAAATGGACATGGCATTTGAATTAAAAAGGAAAGGCTAGGTCGATTAGTGCCCAACTTGAGTTAGATTCCCTTGCCTTGGTGGAAAATAGATCTGTGATTATCAGCCTGAAGCCATGACTGGAAAACAAATAGAATATGTGGACTATGTCTAAGTCTCATGCTTACTAATATTTCTGCTCCTGGTACCATTTTACTTAACATCAATAAATGTTTATTAAAATAAAAGATGAATATTATCTGAGAAGCAAATCCACTTCAAATAAGGAACATTCCATAGTAAATATTAAAGATAAAAATTATTTTTTAGAATTTTACCTTGAAAATAATTAAAATGATAAAAATCAACTTATTTGATCTCATTTTCAACAATATTTAGGTTATAAATGCAATTAAGCACTAACTTAGAATCCTCAGAATGAATCATGCTGAATGAGGGGAGTACTTTTTCTTATCAAATTACCTCATATTTACTTCCTATATAGTTACATATTTCAATATTGACTTCCTAATAGAATGTAATCCAGTGCTGGATCTTTTTTTTCCTCTTGGTATCCCTATAGTTGATAAATACTTGCTTATTGATAGAGAAGAAAGAACACTATGGAATTATAATGGATCTTTTCTTTTTTTAGAACTGGGAGTGAGATTTGAGGAATCCTATTCCTAACTTCTCATTTGTCTAGAGCTAGAAGGGATCCCAGCAGTCACCTGGCCAAACTTCTTCATTTTATAGATGAAGTAATGGAAAGTCATGGAAATTTGTGACTTGCTCAAGATTACACAGCTACTAAGTGTCAGAAGTAGCATCTGGAGCATGCTTCTTTGCACTAATGTTCTTTCTACTTTGCATTTTAGAGGGTAACTAATGCAGCTCATGATAGGGTTTGCATCATCTTTTTAGTTTTAGCTTTCTTTCTGATATCAGAACATAGGAACACACATGTACAAGTAGGTCATTTAGTCCCAATTCCTTATCTAACAGATGAGAAATCTGAGACTCATAGAAGCTAAATTACATGTGAAAAGGCCACATAGGTAGAACATGCCAGAGATGAGTTTTGGTCTCAATTCCTTTGATTCCAAAGCCAATATGTTTTCCAGTGTACCATGGAGTTTCATGTTCAAGTTCATCAAAATTGTGATGAAATTACAGTACCCTGAATTGTAGAGAAAAGGCTAGTATTGGAGTTGGGAAGAGCTGAAGATTTATCATTTTTGAGTGCATTTTCAATCTTTCCCCAAGAACTCTATCTAAAGCAAAACTATCATGGAATCCCAGGGTTAGAAGGCACCTCATTATTTGTTGGATGGATGGATCAATGAATGTTGTAAAAAGGATTTCAGCTCAGATATGTCCTAGACTTGATAACTTCTGAGGTCTTTAAAAAATGAAAATCTTTATGGTGTTATTTATAGAGTTTTCCTAGAGAGCTGAACAGTGTTTCATTTTTGAGTCTGTGCTTTGAGAGATCAAGTCTCTTCCAACAGCACATTCTTTTTAAGATCCTGGAGTTGAATGAAGCAATCATTCATCTCTATGAAATCCAGTTCAGGCACAGAGCTACTGTTCTCTGAATAATATTTAAATCTCTCTGGTTCCTATGACAGTAGGTTTACACTCTACAAGCTAATATTCTGACATAAGGCTGAGTTTTTACAACACAAAGTCAAGTGGACTTTTGACAATAATATCATTACTTTCATATCCCCTCTCTCCAATCCACCCTTCACATAATGGACAAAGTGATTTTTTTTCTTGGATGTGGAGCTAATCATGTCATTCCACACTCAATATGTGCCAGTGACTCTCTATTCCTCTATGACTTTTTAAACCCTTCTAAACCCTTTCTAAACATCCTGGCCAATCTATTTTTCCAGCCTACTTATTACACATTACTTTCTTTTGAAGGGCCTATGTCCAAACAAATTGACTTTTTCTCTCTTCCTCACAAATGGACAATCTCTTTATATTTATATTAGCAGTACTTCATCCCTGAAATATTGTTCCACTACAGTTCCTCTCCATTGAATTCTTCTTTCAAGATGCTACTCACTCAATTCTTTGTACATGAAGTCTTTCCTGGTTTTCTCATCTGTTACTGTCCTTTCAAATAGTTTCATTCTTTGTTCTCATATTCCCAGTTTCTAGTATAATATCTAGCTCATAGTAAGCTCTTCATAAGTATATGTTGATTGACCCTTAACTACCCTATATTTAATTATTTTATATTCATATTTTACTTATTCTGGATATGCTTATTGTAAATATACTTAAGTGCATATGCTGTGATTCTCAAAGAAGATTCTCAAAGAATTTTTAAAATCTTTGTATTCTTAAATCTTAACACAGTGTACAGCACATAGTAAATAAGGCTGACTAACTGATCAGTGTAAAATGTACAAACAGAGAATTCATCCTGACATTTCTTTGTTTATAATATTTTGAATCTTTGGCTCTAGAATATCTTTGTCAATGAATAAATGCATATTCTTTGTAACCTATTGGTACCACATAGAGTATAAAATATAGACATGAATGAATGTTGTAGAGAACATTTCTTTTCAGCTACAGATTGGACTAGAAAACTTCTGAGGTCTTAAGAAATACTGACCATTACAAAGCACCATTGAATATGCAATTAAAAAAGACTTTGGAATCTAGAAAAGATCCAGACAAAGATGACAAGAATAATGCTGAGACTTGATATCATGTCTTTAGAGCATCTGTTGAAGTAACTAAGATTATTTATTATATAAGAAGACCATGAGAAGCTATGATGTTATTAAGAGAATCGGCTTGTTCTGGTCAGCCTCAGAGGGGATGGTTAAGAATACCATATAGAAGAGGCAAGGTGACAACAGCCTTGGTATCAGGAAAAAATCACCTCAGGATAATTAGAGCTATCGCAAAAGGGAGAAAGTGAATGCTTCTAAGAGGTGTTCACAGAAATCCAGAATAACCTTTTTTTTTTTTTAATAGTGTAGATAGAATTCTTGGTCAGACAACAATAATTTGAACAACTTAGATTAATGCAATAGCCAAATATATCTTCAGAGGATAAATGATATATGATAGAATTGTATATAAATTATAGAAATATGTATAGAGAGATGCATATATATGCATAGTCAATATGATCATTTGTTTTACTTGAATGAATATTTGTTATAACAATTTTACTTATTTTATTTAAGTTTTTAATGGGTGGGGGGAAAAGGAAAGAAATAAAATTAATTTATATTTATTTAAAAAGGAAATAAAAAATAATTATAGTGCAAAACACTTAGGAATCAATAACAGGCATCAATAAAACAAAAAAATACAATAATACTCTATGTAAATCTGGTGCTTTCTCTTATAGATTGTATAATCTTATTTAGTAAGTTAAAAATAAGATTTTATTACTGACTTAACCCAGTGAGTTTTGTGAAGATCTCTCCAAATTCTTTGCAAGTTAGATGATAACCCTTATAATCAACCATTAACATGAGAGCATTATGTAGGAGTAGCTCATTTCCTGAGCTTTTTTTCCCCTCTGTTTTACCAACAGATTTCCTCAGCAGGAAAACAAGAAGATAGCAGATCTCTTTAAGAAAGTCCCAGTTGGTAGCATTCCCAAGCTGTCTTTCTGCCTGGCTGGACGCTACTGGGTTTTCTCCGATTTTTATACCATAAAATTCCTTGTACTTTTCCCAGAGGATGATTGATCTCCCTGTTGTCACATGTTTTCACATTAACCCCCTCCCCAGGACTCTTTCAGAAATGACACATAGGACCATCTCTACACATTGTAAACTGCCAAACCTGGTTATTCCATATGCGAAGAAGCTGGGACTACCTTGGGTTCCTTGCAAAGAATGTCATTAATTGTCCAATGGGTTGACTGATGCCTACTGTTTATTGTTCCCACTTGGAATACAGCTTCCACTGCATGCCCAAACCCCGCTGGTAAAGAAAGTGAAAAACAGCATTAAAAAACCAAGTACTATAGCTGTAATGGAGCGGCATATAAATAGGGCGCTTAATTACTTTTTTGCTTTCTTCCTGAACTAACCAAGAATACCATTGATTTCTGGTGTTTAACTACCCATGTGGAGTAATGGCCATACCTTGAGAAACAAAGTCTCTTTCCCTTAAAATCAGAGTAATGACATTTGTCATTTGCAGACTCCCTTGAGTTTGCCAATTTGAATAGCCAAATCTAAACAATGCAAATTACATTCCATAGAATTACCAACTGACAGAACTGGAAGGATCTTTAAAATTATGCCATTTATTAGCTATTTGAATTTGGAAGAGGTCAAAACATTTCTGTGAACTTCAATCACCTCATCTCTAAAATTAGAGTTGGATTCACTTTCTATAAAGCCCCTCAAACCTTAAAATCATAAAATATTAAGAAGTCAGTGCATCTAGTCAAATCTCCCTATTTGCAATTTAATAAAAAGAAAGGGTCCAAAAGCACATAAGTTGTAAAACCCAGACTCAAGTCTAGTTGTTTTCTCTTTGAGTCCATGACTCTTCTGCTATATATCTTAGAGAAAACAGAAAATGTCATTTTCATTTTAAAGACTAAAAAATAAGGCCCTCACATCATGGGATAATCATGGACAAATTAACTGTATTTAAAACAGATTAGTTTTCAAAAGGTTCCCAGGGTTCCAAACATGAATTATTGGAGAAAAAACATAAATGCTTAGAATGCTAAAGATAGAAAGGATCTGAAAAGCTCACTTAGCCTGCTTTTGTGGTTGATAGCTCTAGAAGCCAAATAGAGGAAGTGACTTATCCAAAGCCCTAGAGCTAAATATATATGCTCCATCAGGATGTGTGCTATTCTCACCTTTGTTCTTACTAATAGTATTATTATTTATGTTAATATTCTGGGCCCATTGAGTATAATTCCAGAAGATACCCTATTATCATTTGATAATTATAATGAGTTTTTAAGAGAATTCCATATTTGGTCCAAGATTGGTCACTGACCCTTCCTCCTCCCCACCTTTATTGTTCCATTCTTGTTTCCTTTCCCACCAAAAGAATTGGCAGATATTCTAGCTATATTTCAGCATCCTTAAATAGTCATAAATATGAAAAATGATGCTATAAAGTTTAATAAAAGAAAAACAGGAAATTCATGTTCATATTTCCACCCTCTGACAGAATATATGTGCAAAATGACAACAATTTCCCCAAAATCCAATGGACAAAATATGGTATATTTTATCTAAACATAGAGTAATATATCACTTACCTCAAGGTCAGACTTCTAGCAATTTTAACCATCAAGAATAATAAAACTGACAATATTATTGATAATAATAATGGCTAGCAATTCTACAGTGCTTCAAATTTTCAAAGAACTATGCATGTATTATTTCATGATTCTTTCAAAAAATCCTATAAAGGAGGTACTATTGTTATCACTATTTTATAGTTAAGGAAACTGAAACTGATATATTTATGTGACTTGCCCAGGGTCACACAACTAATATGTGAGGTGGGATATAAATTAAGCTATCTTGATTTTTTAAAACCTTGACTTTCCATCTTAGAATGAATACTGTGTATTGCTTTCAAGGCAGAAGAGTGGTAAGGGCTAAGCAATGGGGGTCACACAGCTAGGAAGTATCTGAGGCCATATCTGGACCAAGGGCTTCATGTCTCTAGGCCTGGATGTCAATCCACTGAGTCACCCAGCTACCCCCTAGATGTCTTGATTTAACTGCAGCATTCTATCCAGATTAAAAAAAAATTGACAAGCTCAGTTATTCGTATAGCAGGTATCTGATCCCTCTCCTCTTCCAGAAATCTAACAGAGAGAAAAGATCAGTAAGACATTGAGACATGTAGAAAATTGTATACAGGCCTTCAGGGCCCCAAATCTCCTAGACTTTGCTTTTCCTTAACTATCAAATTGACTTTGGGTTCATGGCTTCTTTGTTTGGATTGCCAACGAATAAAAGAAAGAGAAATATATAGAAACAATCAGCAGTCAAGCCTTATTTAGGCTACATTGGTGACAGAAAATAACTGGCTGCTATGCTGAGCCTTATATTTTCAAGTGTGCCTGTTATGCAAGCAAAGGCACAAGTATATAGTGGCAGTAAAGGGAGAAGAGTGAATGACCAGTATGGCAAAGCATTGAAGAAGAATTAAGGGATACTAAAATGACAGCTACTTTTGAAAATTTTTCTTTTCAAAAGGAGTTTGTGGGAAGTAGAACCACTTATTTTCTTTCATCCAAACTTTCCCTTCAGGAAACCACAAGCACCAGAAACACAACTTTTTAAATGCTTTTAAGGTATTAAATTAATCACTAATGAAGACAGGGACTGGGGAGAAGTGGAATTTGGATATTTGGGAAGACTAATGGGAAGTGATTTGGCTGATTGCTCATTGGAGTAGCTTTTAACATATTCTTATTCACTTTCCTTATATGCAGTCATAGTATGAATTTTCTCTTTAATTTGTATATTTATAGATGATTAGTGGAATTGAATGGTATTATTGATTGCCCAAAAGTCATAGAATTGATGTAAGTCAATTGATATTTCCAAAATTTTAATGTTTCAGGATATTTCATTTTCTTTTCACATAACTAGAATATAATTACTGACCAGCTCCCAATGAAGCACTAGTCTTAGAATCTTGGGACAGTGAAAAGGGGGAAATTATGAAAAAGTTTTGGCGGTATGTCCCATTGGGCAATGAGGAGACTTTAATCTTTAGGGAGGCAGAGGGATATACATTTGTTACAGATCAATATAGTTACTGTGGTGGCTGATGACTTTGGAACACCTGGTGGATATATTGTATGATATGCTCTCATATAAATTGATAAATTGAATGGCAGATTGCATTGCTATAATTTTACAAAAAGCCAAGTAAAGTGTTGGACCAGGGATAGTCTTGCTGCCATACCATGCAGTTAGGATCACAAGAAGAGTATCCTTCTGTTGGTAGTGAATCACTGGATAATAATGGATGCCAGTGAAAAGTTTAAGCAATTCAACTCTTTAAATAAATTTTACCAGATAAAGATATGATAAAAAAAAAAAGAGAAGTTGGCAGGGACTTTCTGGTTAATATAAAAGCTGACATAGCAAGACAGTGTTTAAGTGTCAATGAAAACAAAGTTGAGGATCAGTGAAGCAAAATTACCAATCCTAGGTTGAATTCATTTTCACAGACAAAGAACCAAGGCAGGGGGGTGGGGGAAGCCAAGATGGGGTGGGGGGAGGCATAGGAGCACTTAATGCCCAAACCTCTCCAACAATCCTTCCAAACCAATATTTATATTTCACTTCAAAGAAAACAGAAATCTAAAACAAACAAGAAGTCATGATACTCTCCTACTGAAAACAACTTGAAAGGTAGGTACAGTGTGCCTATTTTCATAAGAAAAGGGGGAGACAGGCTATCTGAATACCCTCCCCCACCCAGCACTAAGCCCTGAAATAAGACTGGGCTAACTCTGTGAGCCCCAGGCAAAAAACATAGCCTCAAGGGTTTACCTCTGACCCACCACACATGGTCCAGGGCTCTGACAAGGATTGTCAGGGAGGAACTGGGGTGGGGGGGAACAACCTGGTTGGACACCCTTGGCCAGTTGGCTAGAAAGAAAAATTTTCCCAGGCAAGGCCAGCTCAGCAGGTTAGCTCAACCAGCTGAAGCCTGTATACTAGTAGAGGATTAAGAAAGGAGAGCATTTGGCCTTAGGGCATAACAGCTCAAACACTCTGGTTCAATAAATCAATAGAGGGACAAGTCTATATAGTCCAATAGGACAGGGAAAAAATAAAATGTAATGAGTAGCAAGAGGGGAAAAAAGCTACAATTGAAAGTTTCTATGGGGGTAAGGAGAAAAGAACAAGACCAATGGACAAAGATGAGATCCAGGAAACATCAAGCAAAACTCTTAAAAAAAAACACAAAAAAAAAAACAGGGAATAGGATACAAGCTATGGAGAAGCTCAAAAAGGAACTTAAAAATCAAATAAGACATATTGAAAAAAAAATGGCAACAGGAAAAGAATAGCCTAAAAAGCAAAATAGGTCATCTGGAAACAGAGGCACAGGCATTGAAAGTCAGAACTGACCTTTTGGAAAATGATATACACAACGCAAACCCACACACAAAAATGGAAGAAGAGAAAAATGACCGAAGGATTAATGGACCAAAAGAAAAAGAAGAATCAAAGGTTGTGGAAGAAATTCAGTCTTTAAAAATTAGAACTGGGCATTTAGAATTTAATGACTTCATGAGCCACCAAAATATACTAAAACAAAATCAAAAGAATGAAAAAATTGAAGATAATATAAGACACCTCATTGAGAAAATAAATGACTTAGAAAATAGATCCAAGAGAAACAATTTAAGAATTACTGGACTATCTGAAAATCAGGACCCCTTCTCCCCCAAAAAAAGCCTAGACATCATACTACAGGAAATTAACCAAGAAAACTTCCCTGAAATTCTTGAACATGAGGGTTAAATAGAGACTAAAAGAGTCCACAGTTTATTCCCAGCATTAAATCCCCAGCTGACAACTCCCAGGAATGTCACAGCCAAGTTCAAGAACTTCCAGGCTTAGGAGAAGATACTACATGCTGCTAGAAAGAAAGGACTCAAAAATCATGGAGGCCCAATTAAGATTACACAGGATCTGGCAGCATCCACACTGAAGGACCAGAAGATATGGAATGTGATATCCTGAAAGGCAAGGAACTGGGTCTACAACCAAAAATCAACTACCCAACAAAACTGACTATATTCTTTCAGGAGAAAGTATGGTAATTTAATAAAATAAAAATTTCTAAGCATTTCTGATAAAAAAAAAAGACAAAACCTAAACAGAAAATTTGGTGTCCAAATGCAGAATTCAAAAGAAACATAAAAAGAGAAATAAGAAAGAGAAAAAAAATCAAGGCCTTCAATAAGGACAAATGTGATGTATACCTATATGAAAAGATGATATCTGTAACTTAAAAAATGTTATAATTTGGGGACAGCTGGGTAGCTCAGTGGATTGAGAGAGAGGCCTAGAGATGGGAGGTCCTAGGTTCAAATCTGGTCTCAGATACTTCCTAGCCGTGTGACCCTGGGCAAGTCACTTGACCCCCATTGCCTCCCCTTAACTCTTCTGCCTTGGAGCCAATACCCAGTATTGACTTCCAGATGGAAGGCAAGGGTATAAAAAAATTGTTATAATTTTCGTAATAGTTAGAAGTATACATAGATGATACAGTGATGAGCTGTTTAGGATGATATGTCAAAAATATTAAAAACAAGGGGTGAAAATGAGGATTATACTAAGAAAAATAGGAAAAGAGATAAAATGGGGTCAAATATATTACATAAAGAAATGGAGTCAGAGGAGAAAAAGGAGGGGAGGGGAGAAAAACAATACAATGGAAAGGAGGAAGAGATTGGGAACAGGTTTTCCTTACTCACTGGAGTAAGGAAAGAGGGGGAAGAACAGTCAGATTGATTGGGGTATAGAATTATATCTTTCCCTATAGGAAGTAGAAGGGTAATAAGAAATGAGTTTGTGGGAGGGGATTAATACAAGGAAGGGAGAGGTTGGGGGGGGGCTATAGTAAAAGGAGAATAAGAAAGGAGGTGGTGGTAAGGCTAGTAATATAAGTGAGTTGAAAGGGGAGAAATTGAAATGAAAGGGAAACACTAGAGGGGAGTGTAAGAGGGAGAAGAGAAAGGTTAGGATTAAAGGAGGAAGTCAAAATGGAAAGGAATATACAAACAGTAATCACTGAATGAAAATGGGATGAACTCATATAAAAAAGAATTAGATAGGAGAATGGATTAAAAACTAGAATCCTAGGGGCAGCTGGGTAGCTTAGTGGATTGAGAACCAGGCCTAGAGAAGGGAGGTCATAGGTTCAAATCCGGCCTCAGACTCTTCCCAGCTGTGTGACCCTGAGCAAGTCACTTGACCCCCATTGCCCACCCTTACCACTCTTCCACCTAGGAACCAATATACAGAAGTTAAGGGTTAAAAACTAAACAACAACAAAAAAAACCCTAAAATCCTACCATATGTTTTCTACAAGAAGCCCACTTGAGGTGGATAGATACTCACAGGGTAAAGGTAAGAGGCTTGAGCATACTCTATTGGACTGCAACTGAGACAGAGAAGGCAAGAGTAGAGATTATGATATCAGACAAAGATGAAGTAAAAATAGATAAGGATGGTAATTACATCTTGATAAAAGACAGTATAAATAATGAAGAAATATCATTACTTAACAAAAATGCACCAAATAGTATAACATCTTGATTTTAAAGGAGCTTAAAGAGGAAATAGATGGCAAAACAATATTAGTGAGATACCTCAACCTTCCCCTATCAGAACTAGAGAAATTGAACCAAAAACTTAATAAGAAAGAAGGGAATTAAATGAAATATTTGAAAAATTAGAATTAATAGATATCTGGAGAAAATTGAATAGGGATAAAAAGGAATATACCTCCTTCTCAGTAGTACATCATACATATATCAAGATCAAATATGTTCTAGGGCATAGAAATATTGCAAACAAATGCAGAAAAGAGAAAATAATAAATGCAACTTTTTGAGATCATAATGCCATAAGATTATAATTAACAAGATTCCAGGGAAAGGCAAATTTAAAAATGGAAACTAAATAATCAAATTCTGCAAAACTGGTAGGTCAAAAAAGAAATCATAGAAACAATTATGGACTTCATTAAAGAGAATGAAAATGAGGAGACAACATATCAAAATCTATGGAATACAGCCAAAATATTACTCAGGGGAAAATTTATAGTGCCCCCAGAAACAAAATCAAGAGGGAGGAGCTTGCAACTTAAAAATTTTAGAAAAAGAACAAATTAAAAATCCCCAGATAAAAACTAAATTGGAAATCCTAAAAAAATTAGAGAAAATTTAATAAAATTGAAAGTAAAAGAACTATTGAACTAATAAATAAGATCAGGACCTGGTACTTTGAAAAAACAAATAAAATAAATACTGTTAGTCTAATAAAAATTGTAACTAAAGAATCAAATCAAGTATCAATGATGAAAAGTTTAATCTCACCTCTATTGAAGGGGAAGTTAAAGTTAATTATTAAAGATTTTGAAATTAGAAGTGTCATAGAACCAGAAAAGGGCAAAGATTATAATTTTCATAAAAGGGAACACAGTAGATTATGTAAATAATATTTCAAATATCCCTCTGAGTAGACATAAGAATAGGCTTTAAGTATCTGAAAACCTATCATGTGGAAGAAGGACTAGATTTGTTATACTTTACTCAAAGAAGAAGAACTAGGTGCGGTGGATGAGCATTACAAAAAACTACATTTTAGTTCAGAGAAGAGGTAAAAGAATTTTCTAAGTCATTTAATCCATCCAAAAGTATACTCAGGTAACACTAAAGGAAATAGGTTCTCTATTCCTACATGTCTTTAAGAGGATTTTGAATGATTACTTGTCAGGGATATTGTGAAAGTAAGTTCTGTTTAAGTCAAAATTAGACTTGTTAGCCCATAAGTTCCTTTCCTTTTCTGACATGTTTTTAATTTCATGAAAGAAAATGTGGTGGTTGGCACAAATACAAAGCCCTTTGACCCTTTTGTTCTCACTATTGTTACCTGTATATGATTGAATTCTTTCCTTCTTGTGGAGAAAAAGAGAAATAACAAATTTGAAATAGGACAAAAAGATCCTATTTTAAAAGAGAAAATAATGAAATCTTCAAATATTTGACTGGATAGCTTAACATTGTTTTCTGGCATAAAAAATTTCCTTTTAGTTTTACATTATTTTCCTTTCTCTACTACATTGGTTATCTAACTATACACAGACAGTAAATTTGAGCATGGCTGTCACATCAGTAATGTATTGTCTATTGTCTGTTAAAATATAATCAATTTCATTTTTATGCTACTACACATAGCATAAAGTGATTTTCCAGAGCAGACCATATCTTTACCATAACAAAACTGCCTGGAAAATTTTACTGGGCTGATTATTGATTATAAACAAAACAAAATAGAATAAAACATTTAATACAGTAGAACAAAATATTCCTTAAAATATGTGTTCTTAACTCAGAGTCCATGGACCCTCAAGTTCTTCAATAGATTTCAGAAAATTTGTGAATATGATTGGGAAGAGATTACTTATCTATTTTTATTAATCTTTTGTTTCCTTTATTATGTTATTCATATATTTAACATATATTCTAATAATGGCATCCATAGGTTTCTCTAGAGTGCCAGAGGGGCATATGATGTTAAAAATCTCTAGAACCCCTATCTTAAAGTTTCTCTTGAACAAGGTATCTCCGAACCACACATAGGATCATTCAAGAAACTTTGAAAAATAAACCAACAAAATTAGTTTTGTTCGAGTATTTTCTGATTACAAATTTCAACCAAGAAATAAAACTGGGAGGACTTGTGCTTGCCTAAAAATTTTCATCATAGAGGTAAAAAAGATCCAAAAAGAGACTAAGTTGAAATGGGATTTCCTAAAAAAGGTAACATCTTCCAGATGATCCTCTTTGTGGATCAACTCATGCTGATTTCATCAAGCCCTGGAATATTGTAAAATCTGATAGAAAAGATTTTTGTAACCACTGAAAAGAAATTGAATTTATCATTCACACTGGAAAAAGCAAAGAATGAAGAATGCCTCTTGTCAAAATAATGACATGCATTCATATAAATAAACTGGGGAAACCTATATTTAGGAGAGACAGTATAAATGAAGCTGTGCCTAGAAAAGAACAGTAGGTTGGATTGGCTTCAGAAAGTCCTCTTTTGGACCCAAACTTCTCTCAGAAACATTCATAAGACTAAATTTTTTGTAGACCAGTTATATTCTAGTGTTGTTATATGACTATCAGACATGGAACATAACAGTATCTAAGAAATGAACAATTAATATCACACAAGGGACAATAGATGCAAAAATCTAAAAGCAAAAAGCATTAGCAGTTTGCAAAAATAATAGCAGAAATTTTGAAGAACTGGAGTAATAGATATTAGTAATGTAGGAAAAGAGAAGATAGCGTGATCATGGGTCAAATATAAATAAAAGATGGATAAGAGACCACCAAATACATACAATTTGAGAATTTAATGGACTTGCCACATTCAGTGGCCCATGATTCTTTTTTTCAAAGAAAGTATTTCTAACATATTGACAAGTTTAGTTTTTAAGCCTCTTGTCTTTCTTATTTTTTTTTAATTCTGAGCCATATTTTCCAACACATTCTTTGTCATCTTCTTTTCTAGGCCTACATTTGCTCTGAAGTAGTCTAGTATATGTAGATTTAATTTATAGGATCCTACTAAGTTCTTAGTAAAATACTCTACCTTTGCAACAGATCCTGTATAAAGCTTTAATTATTTTTCTGATGGTTTTAAAAATATTCATGAGCATTGCATTAGGATAAAACTAAATGTCCCATTAAAAAATGTTTCTTGTCGTCTATGGAAATATGATAGAAATCAGTTCTGTCAATCCTTTATCATGTTCTCTAAGTAAAGCCTTTGAACCATCCTTCTATTTAGCTTCAAGAAAGAATTTTAATCCTTCAGGATTGTACACAACTCCCTTATTGTTAAACAAAAATGTAGAGTATCAACAAATAAGTTAATATTCATAAACTGTCTAAAACCGTCCAATTCTTTGTGCCTTCTAACCTATTTTCCACCCCCTAACATACCTACTACAGAAATAGAAAGGGGCCAGATAGAAATAAATATCATTCTTCGTGTCATAGGTTGCCTTGACCAATAATCATTAAAAGACCAATCAGTTGATAATGGACTTCTCCTGGATCACCTAGACTGGTCCTTATAAGAAAGACACAAACTTTAGCCCAGCCCCAAAATGAGATTTTTCTAAAACACAGAACCTGTCAAAGAAAGTACCTGACATTCTGTCTCCTGACTGCCCGTTTTCACTGGTTGTGCCCTAAGCCTACTAGGCTCTCCTTTCTCATTTCTATCCCCTGGCTTCCTTCAAGTCCCAGCTAAAATTGGAGCTTCTATAAGAAGTTTTGCCCAACCCTCACCCTTAATACTAGTACCTTCTCTATGTAATTATTTTCATTTTACCCTGTATATATCTTATTTGTTAATAGTTATTTGCACATTGTCTCCTCTATTAGACTATAAGTTCCTTGAGGGTAGGGACAATTTTATTAACTTGTTTTGTCTGTTTCTTTCAAGATTTATCATAATTCTTGACATATAGTAGGATGCTTAATAAATGCTTTTTGACTGGCTAATAGACTCCAAAGGCTTAATAATCTTAAAATCTGGGTCATATCCACATTGTCATGAAATGCGGAAGTAGAATTTTGTGGAGGAATCTGTTCAGGGTTTTTGAGTCATAGAATCAGGATGGCATTGTGGAAGAAAAATCAAACATCATCTAAACCAGTGATTTTTGACCTGGGCCCCAAGTTGTCTAGGGGCAAATTTCGGGATGATCATTTTCTTCATTAGCAATGTGGAAAATAATTGTTTCTTAGAAGGGTCTAAAAGTTTCTCCAGACTAACCATAAGGTCTAGGACACATGCAGAAACTTAGGAACTCCCAATCCTGACCAGCACTTACATTTTTATCATAATTTCATAAGCCTCAAATCATCCTGTAAATATTGAGTTATTGTTTTCCTAATATTTATATAGCATTTTACAATTTATGAAGTATTTTTTCAAAATCTGCAACATCAATAATGGCTGTTCACATTTTTGTTCTCATGTTAAAAATGGGGAAGTGGGGTCAGCTGGGTAGCTCAGTGGATTGAGAGCCAGGCATAGAGACGGGAGATCAGAGGTTCAAATCTGACCTCAGACACTTCCTAGCTGTGTGACCCTGGGCAAGTCACTTGACCCCATTACCTACTCTTATCACTCTTCTGCCTTGGAACCAATACACAGTATTGACTCCAAGATGGAAGGTAAGAGTTTAAAAAAAAGTAAAAAAAATAAATAAAGATGGGAAAGTTGTGGCTCTTGGAGTTGAAAAAACTTGCCAGTATTAGAGCTAGTATTTAATATAATTAGAACTAAAACCCAGGACTTCTGTCTCCAAACTCATAATTATTGTTCTATGAGTGTAAAATATACCAATAAAAATAAGCATAAAATTAACTATAAATTTAATTAAATAACTTTAAAATATTCTGTCTTTTTATCATTTGTTCCCAATACCCTTCATAACAACAACAATAATAATACTTAGATATGTAGTTCCTATTATATGCCAGGCAATATGCTAAGAGTTCTACAAATATTATTATCTTGTTTTATGCTTATAATAATCCTAGCAGATAGGAGCTATTGTTATTATTCCCAATTCCTAGAAAAACTGAGGAAAACTTAAGTTACTTATTTAAGGACACAGTTAAGTATCTAAGGCTGAATTTGAACTCAGAACTTCTTGATTCTGAACCCAACCATTGTGACACCTAGCTTCTTTTGGACATTTAACTATGGGACAAAAATAAAAAGAGTTGGTGAGAATGAAAGAACACTGACTTTAGAGCCACAAAGCCTAGGTTGGAAATCCAATCTTTCCACTTGTTACCTCTGAGACCGTATGGAAGACCTGGCCTCTCTTTCCTTAAATATAAAATCTGAGAGTTTGACTAGGTAGCCTCTAAAGTCTCTTCTAGGTCAGCAAAGTAGCATAGTGCATAGAGTGCTGGACCTCGACTCAGAAAATCTTGAGTTCAAATACAACCTCAGACACTTGTTAGCTGTGTGACCCTGGTTAAGTCACTTAATTTTGTTTGCCTCAGATTTCTCATTTGTAAATGATTTTGGAAAGGAAATGGCAAATTGCTACAGTATCTTTGCCAAGGAAACCCAAAATGGAGTTACAATGAGTCAGATATAACTGAAATGGCTAAACATCTACAACCAGGGTCTGTTCCATCACTAATGCCACAATGTTATTATCCATCATCTCATCGGGGCTACACAGTTGAGGGCACAAAGACAAGGAGAGGTTAAGTGACTTTCTCATGGACACTCAGCTAGTTCAGTGTCAGATGAGATATTCAAATCTGCACTCTCCTGATTCTGAGTCAAACAATTCTTTCTACTATACCATTATTATCTTAATAAGCTTCATTATTAGTTATATAATTATCAATAGTTATGCAGCTGAATGGCCTTTGTAGAAGAAAAATAACAACATGAAGGAGGAGAAATGCAAACCTCATAAAGTATTCTTTGTCCTCCTGGTGTTTTGGGGATAATGGGCAATTGCCCCTTGTTTATTGTTCACATAAAGAATCTGATGTGGTCGATGTCTTCTCTGAGGCTAAATGCTGGCTCCTGTGGAGCTCCATCCAGTGGGAGCTCAAGACCAGGCATTGTAATTGCTGTTAGTGGGGAGGCAAAGAATAGAGCTAAGAGAAGGGGAAGACATAGCAAGCCCATCTGCTGCTCCAAATTAATTTTGAACTGACTTTTTATGTACAACAATATTATTTGAAGCTTCTGGGGAGACAGATAATAGTTTTAAAATTGTATCACAAAGTCAAAAAATCAGAAACTTCAAGGGGGAATTTAGAGATTCTCCAATCTAAATACTACCTCAATAGGAATCCCCTCTAAGATATCCATGACAAATGAGCATCCACCTTCTGTTTGAAGACCTCCAGTGACAGGGAACTAACTACATCATAAGGCATCCTATTCCATTGTGTAACATCTCGAATTATTAGAAAGTTCTTCCTTATGTTGAGTTAAAACCTACTTCCTTGCAGCTTCTACCTATTCTATCCAGTTTTGCATTCATGGGGCCGGGGAGATTAAGCCTAATCCCCTGACAACTTCTAAACTATTTAGACATGACTGTCATTCCTTTGCCATCATCCATGTGTCCCACTTTCTTCAGGCTAAATATCTCCAGCTTCTAGAATTAAACTCATATGCTATATTTTTTTTCCTTTTTTTCTTAAAAAAACAAGAACTCATCTTCCATCTCAGAGTCAATACCATATATTGGTGCTGTGGCAGAAGAGTGGTAAGGGCTAGACAATGGGGGTTAAGTGAATTGCCTGAGGATACATAGGTAGAACCTGTTGAGGCCATATTTGAACTCAGGACCTCCCATCTCTGGGTTTGGCACTTATTCTACTGAGCTACCCCCCACCCAGAAGGTGATCTATTTCTAAGTCCTCCTACTATTTTGGCTTGCCTTCTTGGAATGTGCTCCAATTTGGCATTGTCCTATGTGCTTTACTTGATTTGTTTTCTTAGAAATGGTCTAAATAGGTCTTTGCACAAATCCACATTATCATTCTTAGTTTACAGATGAGGAACTGAGTCATAAAAAAAGTGAGGTGACGTGTTTGAGGAGATAAGGGTAATTAACCATATAGCCAGAACTAGAACAAAGGTTTTTTAACTTCCCATACTGCATAGAAGGAACAAATCCAAACAGGAAACTTCTGTGTCAAACTTTTTTTTCTTCTAACAGAACTCCTGGCTTTGTGTAGATTCCTGTCCAGCACAAACAGCAGTGTTTCCCCCAAAAGGCCCTAAGTATTGATGCATCAGTAAATCATTTCTTAATGAAAGAACCAAATGTATCCCCTCCCTACAATGCTTTACCAAAAGCATTGGCCTTTAGTCTTTGTTTTTCTACCTTGATGAAGGAGAGATCTCCACTCATCAAACAGAAGGGGCCCACTCATTCTTGTATATTGTTCCACCATCAGTGGTCATTGAACTGCATGTACCATAAAAAAGGCAGAGGTAATGAAAAAAAACAGAATTATATAATCTCAGAGATGGGGAAGACCTCAGAGGTCACCACCACTCATAAATAGAAAGGACTCTCCTGAACAGCTACCTGACAAGTGACTATTTTTACTTTAAAATATCTAAGGATCTAATATCCTCTCAAGAAGTCCACTTCACTTAGGGATAGTTCAGATTATTATAATTATTATTAATTATTCTCACTTTAAGTGTTCATTTACCTCACAGTAGTTTCCACCCATTTTACCTGATTCTGCTCTCTGGGGCTGAAGTATAATTCTTCTTATGTGTGAAAGTCATTAAAAAGCTGAAAGGGCTCTCATTTCCTACTCTCTCAAATCTTCTCATCATTAATCTAATTATCCCATTATTTCATCTAATCTCCCTATGGCATGCTCTTGGAGTCTTACCCTTTAAGTCATGAAGTCTTAAGACTTGAAATCTCTACTCAGAGTAAATGGAAAAGTTACCATTTACTCTGAGTAGAGCTTTGTGTTAGACTCTAAAGGGGAGATTCAGTTAGAGAAGACACTGTCCCTAGCCTCCTTGAGCTTATAGTCTATTATTAGAGTGTAAAGACACAAACAACAATCCTGATTAATACACGGTAAATGCATGAGTTAGGGTAGAAACAAAGTGCTCCCCAAAGGTCTAGTAAAGAGGTAATAACCATCCAGGAGAGTCAGGAAAATCTTCCTAGAAGAGATGTCCAAAATTTAAGAAGTCATAAGGGGGAGGGCAGAAGTTCCAGGCTATCAATCTGATCAAAGGCATCAAGTCAAGGAAATACTGGATATTTTGGGGATGCAGGTTCATTCAGCTGGTTTGCAGTGATAGTGAACCTCTTAGAGACTGAATGCCAAACTGCAGCCCTTACAAGATATGTGAGTAACCCCTTTACCCTAGACAGAGGAAGAAGGAAGCACTCCCATTGGGCTGCTGGGCAGAAGGGCAGGTGAGGTGAGAAATGTCCTCAGGCATGGTGGAGAGGAGGAGGGGAGCAGCCCCTTCTGGCACATGTGCTATAGGTTCACCAATACAGGGCTAGAGCACAGGACATGTAAGAAAGGATGAAATGCAATAGGGTAGAACAGATAGGGTCTTACAATTATTCCTGGAGTTCCAAGCATTTGACTTTTCTTTGTAGGTAACTTATATTTAATCCTTTCTCCTCCATTATTTGACCACCATATTAGTTTCTCATTACCTAAAATACTGGATTGTTGAATCAATCTCTTAATTTGTCTTCTTCCTTTAGCATTTCTCCTCTCCTTTCTATCAGTCATGGTGGACATATTGACATTTCTAAAGTATATATTCTATCATACCATTTCCCTGCTTACAAAGCTTCACTGGTTTATAATGGTTACTTGGAAAACATATAAATGCCTATGTTTGATATGCAAAGCCTTCAATAACCCTTCTCCAATCTATCATTCTGGTCTCCTTTATTATCTTCCCTCCTCCTCCATTATTTCCTGTTAGACTCTGATTTTGGCAGATAGGTTCCATGATGGATAGAGCAGAGCATGGAACTTAGAATCAGGAAAGAACTAACTTTGTATTCTGTCTCAGATGCTTATTAGCAACTTGACTCTGAAATAGTCACTAAACTTCTCACAGCTTATTTCCTCATCTTCAAAATGAAGATAATATTAGCACATACCTCACAAAGCTGTGGTGAGGATCAAATGATTGATATATGTACAATGTTTGACATGTACCATACAAATGATAGCTATTCATTATCATTATTATTACTAAAAATTGCTACTACTATACCACCACCACTATGTTCCAGTGAAACTAGCCAATATACTGCTCCTTGAATACCATATTATACCTTCTGCCTCTGTTCATGCCTCTTTACTTTTGCCTAGTGGAATCTCAGTTCATTTTTGAGGCTTAGGTTAGTCACCACTTCTTACTTGAGACGTTTTTGGTCCAACACTGATTTACTTGTTTGGTTAGTTTGGATTAATTTTTTTAACTCCAGATTCCAAGATAGTTCCTGGCAACATCTGCCTTTTGGATCTCCTGATTGACTCTGACTCTCTTCCCTGTTACTGCCTCCTGGCCTTCCAAGCATAGGTTCTAACCTACATCAATGTCTTAGATAACCTTTCTCTCTTACTAAATTAGTAGCTAGTGTCTTCAGGCTATTTGGGGAGTGAGTTCTCTATCTGGAATGTCTACTACCATTTCTCTACAGTAGTCCCTACAGAAGCAGTCAGAAAACACATTCATTGTTTTATTTTCTATTAAAAACCTTGGTTATGAAAGGCACTACATCAAAATGAAATGCTATTTCTTTGCTGTATAAGGCCCCATCCCCACTTTAATCACAATTCAACAATTTGTATTGGTTCATGATATTTTCTGAAGCTTTGAAATTTCTCCAGACTCTCTGAGATTTCTCATTAATTTTCCCCATGTTCTCTGCCACTTTTCATTTTGAGGAGAGGAATGCTTGGCCAACTGCAACAGGAAAGTATAGTCCCCCCCCTTTAATTTGATGAAACACCCACATTCCCTGTACTTTCTTCAGTACAACATTTCTCTCTGGCCCTGGCAAATAATTACGAAGATAGAACCTCCTTCCTTTTGCTTAAAATAATCACTCTGACATCCCTTCCTTTCACTTAATCTGTTTGCTAGTGCCACTGATGATTTTGTGCAAATCAGAAGTAGTTTATTCACCTGTCAAAAGTGTTTCCAGAGGTGTCATTCCAGAAAATGTCATGTCAGGCAAGAACACCATGTGTATAATTTGTAGATAAACAGAATAAGGCTGACAGGTGGTTATGATTAACTAGATGACAATTGAAAATGCTCTCAATGTGAATGAAGGTCTCTTTATCCTCTTATAAGCCAATGTTGTGAGACCAGCCAGGAGCACAAAGAAGAGAGAAAGAAGTTCCTTGGTTGGTTAGTGTGCCAACAGAAAATCATCACCATGTTAATATTTAACAAGTGAAAAATCTCTTGAACATGTAAATGTGTCTTTGCTATACATTCACACTGACTTGGAGAGTGTTTCATTTAGAGTTAATTTGTTTGTTCCTGCCACCTTCCAGCTCTGTTATGAGACATGCTATAAAGAGGAGTCTTTAAAGGGACAGATTTGTGTCATAAACAAATATAAAATAAATGTGCTTGAACTCAAAACTCCCTGTGAGGCTTTAGAAAACCACTTAAAGGCCAGGGGAAAATAATGCTCTGTACTTATTTCATAAGAGAAGGCATGTCGGTTTGTGGGTGGGAACACGTGAAGTCACACACATGCACAGAGTGATTAGTTCACCATCCTAGGAAAGAGTCAAATGAAAACTGAAAAATTCAGGCAAATGGATGAATATTTATAAGTGAGCAGATTTCTGTCTTCAATAACCAAAATATTGAGATGACTGAACTGATTTTTCATCTAGATATGATGATGATTGATGCTGTGGCTGATGATAATAAAATAACATTTACAAAGTACTTTAAGGCTTGCAAAACATTTTACATGTTATCTCATTTGTCTCTCAAAAGAACCATATAAGGCAGGAGTTCTTATCATAATTTCACACATGAAGAAATTGAGGCTAAGAAAGGTTACGTTATTTATGCAAGCCATATAACTATTAAATGTCTAAGTTATGATTTTAATTCAGGTCTTCCTGACACTAAATCGAATACTCTGTCTATTATCCTGGCTATCGATCAGATGTTATGATGTTGAGGAAAAGGGAACTGTATGTCACACATTTTTAGGGAATATTCTAGTGCAAGTGTTCTTTGAAAAATTTTTTAAAAATTAAGTATTTGTTAAAAATATTTTACAATAACCTGCAAAAACACTTTTAGCGTTATTCTTTATTATTTTAAACATTTATTAATATTTATATTTTACAAAAGTTAACATGGTTACATGATTTATGTTATTACTTTCCCCTTCACCCCCCAACCTCCCCTCTCCCCTGGCCGATATGCATTTCCACTGATTTTAACACATGTCATTAATCAAGACCTATTTCCAAATTGTTGATAGTTGCATTGGTTTGGTACTTTCGATCCCCAAACATGTCCTCATCAACCCATGTATTCAAGCAGTTGATTTTCTTCTGTGTTTCCTCTCCTGCTGTTCTTCCTCTGAATGTAGGTAGTGTTCTTTTCCATAAATCCCTCAGAATTGTGCTGGGTCATTGCATTGCTGCTAGTACAGAAGTCCATTACATTCGATTTTACCACAGTGGTATATCAGTCTCTGTGTAAGTGTTTTTCTGGCTCTGCTCCTTTCACTCTGCATCAATTCCTGGAGGTCTTTCCAATTCACATGGAATTCCTCCAGTTTATTATTCCTTTTAGCACCATAGTATTCCATCATCAGTATATGCCACAATTTGTTCAGCCATTCCCCAATTGAAGGGCATACCCTCATTTTTCAGGTTTTTGCCACCACAAAAAGCCCGGCTATAAATATTTTCGTGCAAGTCTGTTTATCTATGATCTCTTTGGGGTACAAACTCAACAATGGAATGGCTGGATCAAAGGGCAGGCATTCTTTTATAGCCCTTTGAGCATAGTTCCAAATTGCCAGCCAGAATGGTTGTGTCAGTTCACAGCTCCACCAGCAATGCATTAATGTCCCAATTTTGCCACATCCCCTCCAACATTCATTACTCTCCCCCTTCTTTCATTTTAGCCATTCTGCTAGGTGTGAGGTGATACCTCAGAGTTGTCTTGATTTGCATTTCTCTAATTATTAGAGATTTAGAACACTTTCCCATGTGCTTATTGATACTTTTGATTTCTTTACCTGAAAATTGCCTATTCATGTCTCTTGCCCATTTATCAATTGGGGAATGGCTTGATTTTTTATACAATTGATTTAACTCCTTGTATATTTGAGTAATTAGACCTTTGTCAGAGTTTTTTGTTATAAAGATTTTTCCCAATATGTTGTTTCCCTTCTGATCTTGGCTACATTGTTTTGGTTTGTACAAAAGCTTTTTAGTTTTATATAATCAAAAGAATTTATTTTACATTTTGTAATTTTCTCTAACTCTTGCTTGGTTTTAAAATATTTCCCTTCCCAGAGATCTGACAAGTATACTATTCTGTGTTCTCTTAACTTATTTATAGTTTCCCTCTTTATATTCAAGTCATTCACCCATTCTGAATTTACCTTGGTGTAGGGTGTGAGATGTTGATCTAAACCTAATCTCTCCCATATTGTTTTCCAAATTTCCCAACAGTCTTTGTCAAATAGTGGATTTTTGTCCCAAAAATTGGACTCTTTGGGTTTATCATATACTGTCTTGTTGACCTCACTTACCCCAAGTCTATTCCACTGATCCTCCCTTCTGTCTCTTAGCCAGTACCATACCATTTTGATGACCACTGCTTTATAGTATAGTTTAATATCTGGTACTGGTTCCTTCACATTTTTTTCATTATTTCCCTTGATATTCTTGATCTTTTGTTATTCCAAATGAACTTTGTTATAGTTTTTCCTAATTCAGTGAAAAAGTTTTTTGGTAGTTTGATAGGTATGGCACTAAATAAGTAAATTAATTTGGGTAGAATGGTCATTTTTATTATGTTAGCTTGTCCTACCCATGAGCAATCAATGTTTTTCCAATTGTTTAGTTCTAGTTTAAATCATTTGGAAAGTGTTTTGTAGTTGTTTTCGTATAATTCCTGTGTTTGTTTTGGTAGGTAGATTCCTAAGTATTTTTTATTATCTAGGGTGATTTTAAATGGTGTTTCTCTTTCTACCTCTTACTGCTGTGATGTGTTGGAAATATATAGAATGCTGATGATTTATGTGCATTTATTTTGTATCCTGCAACTTTGCTAAAGTTGTTGATTATTTCTACAAGTTCTTAGTTGATTCTTTAGGATTTTTGAAGTAGACCATCATATCATCTAGAAAGAGTGATAACTTAGTTTCCTCATTGCCTATTTTAATACCCTCAATTTCTTTTTCTTCTCTAATTGCTACTGCTAGTGTTTCTAGTACAATATTAAATAATAGAGGAGATAATGGGCATCCTTGTTTCACTCCTGATCGTATTGGAAAGGCTTCTAATTTATCCCCATTGCATATGATGCTTGTTGATGGTTTTAGGTATATACTGTGCATTGTTTTTAGGAAAGGTCCTTCTATTCCTATACTTTCCAGTGTTTTCAATAGGAATGGGTGCTGTATTTTGTCAAAGGGTTTTTCAGCATCTATTGAGATAATCATGCGATTTTTGTATGTTAGTTTGTTGATATGGTCAATTATGTGGATGGTTTTCCTAATGTTGAACCATCCTTGTATTCCTATTATAAATCCCACCTGATCATGGTGGATGATCCTCTTGATCACTTGCTGGAGTCTCTTTGCTAGTATTCTATTTAGGATTTTTGCATCTATGTTCATTAGGGAGATTTGTCTGTAGTTTTCTTTCTCTGTTTTTGATCTACCTGGCTTTGGAATCAGTACCATATTTGTGTCATAAAAGGAATTTGGGAGGATTCCTTCTTTGCTTATTATATCAAATAATTTGTGTAGTATTGGGATTAGTTGTTCTTTGAATGTCTGATAGAATTCACTTGTGAATCCATCAGGCCCTGGGGATTTTTTCTTAGGGTGTTCTTTGATGTCTTGTTCAATTTATTTTTCTGATATGGGATTATTTAGGTATGCTATTTCTTCTGCCGTTAATCTAGGCAATTTATATTTTTGTAAATATTCATCCATATCTCCTAGATTGTTATACTTATTGCCATATAATTGGGCAAAATAGTTTTTAATGACTGCCTTAATTTCACCTTCATTAGAGGTGAGGTCTCCCTTTTCGTCTTTGATACTGTCAGTTTGGTTTTCTTATTTCCTTTTTCTAATTAGATTGACCAGTACTTTGTCTATTTTATCTGTTTTTTCAAAATACCAGCTTCTAGTCTTATTTATTAATTCAATAGTTCTTTTACTTTCGATTTTATTAATTTCTCCCTTGATTTTTAGTATTTCTAATTTAGTTTTCATCTGGGAATTTTTAATTTGCTCGTTTTATAATTTTTTAAGTTGCATGCCCAATTCATTGAACTCTGCTCTCCCTAATTTGTTAATATATGCACTCAAGGATATAAATTTCCCCCTGAGTACTGCCTTGGCTGTATCCCACAGAGTTTGGTAGGATGTCTCATCATTGTCCTTCTCTTCAATGAAATTGTTGATTGTTTCTATGATTTCTTCTTTGACTAGGTGGTTTTGGAGAATCATATTATTTAATTTCCAATTGGTTTTTGATTTGCCTGTCTGGGTGCCCTTACTAATTATTATTTTTATTGCATTATGATCTGAAAAAGTTACATTTATTATTTCTGCTCTTTTGCATTTGTTTGCAATGTTTCTATGCCCTACTACATGGTCAATCTTTGTGAATGTACCATGTGCAGCTGAAAAGAAGGTGTATTCCTTTTTTGTCCCTATTTATTTTTCTCCACTTATCAATTAAATCTAATTTTTCTAGGAATTCATTCACTTCTCTTACCTCTTTCTTATTTATTTTTTGGTTTGATTTATCTAGATCTGAAAGAGGAATATTTACATCTCCCACTATTATAGTTTTACTATTGTAATGGGGATAATTTGAGGAAAGGTGTTTGGGATAAGGGAATTGAAAGGAAGTTGTCAGAGACTTGCTAAATGAGTAATCTAGGTTACAGGTAGGCTGGGATTAAGGAGATCCAGAATATAATAGGGCTGAAGTCAGGAGTATAACACAGAAGGGAAACAGAGATCTTCAGGGAGAAGAGAAATTAAACTAAACAGACAAACAGCAGGCTTTTCAGACTGGGACTTAGACTCAAACACTGTCAGAGGGAAATAGACTATACTGAAATTAACAACAGGCTTAGTTAATTTCACAGGAAGGGACTTGTTTTGAAGTTACACCTTCCTCCACTGAAAAACCAATGTTTTTCAGGTTGTCTCTTCTAGACTGGTTTTCTTGATCTATCAGTTTCTCATTGAGATATTTCATGTTTCCTTCTATTTTATCTGTCTTTTGACTTTGTTTTATTTGTTCTTGCTGTCTTGATAGATCATTGGCTTCTACTTGCGCAATTCTTGTCTTTAGAGACTGGTTTTCTGTTATAAGCTTTTAATTTTCCTTTTCAGTTTGGTCTGACCTGTTTTCCAGCTGTTGGATTTTGGTCTCCAATTTGCTTATTAATTATTTTGATTTGGGGGCATCTTTTTCTAATTGCCAAATTCTAGACTTTAGAGACTGGTTTTCCTTTTCAATCTGGTCATTTCTGGTCTTTGATTTACTTGCCTCACTTTCCAATTGTGAAATTCTTCCTTTTAAACTGTTATTTTCTTGCCAGTTCTCTTCCATCTTTCTCATGATCTCTGATTTGAAATCTTCAAGACCTTGTGACCCGTTTTCATTGTTTTGGAAGGTTTGTATATGGTTACTTGTGTGTTCTCCTCAGGTGTTTCCTCCGTTGTCTGGATTTTTTCTGTGTAAAAGTTGTCAAGTGTTAAAGGTTTTTTCTTCTTCATCTTTCTCTTCTGGTTTTCCTGATGATTCTGGCTTGCCATTGTAAGCTGAGTGCCCTCTCAGCTTTATGCTCAAGCCCAGTATCTGTCTGAGTTCTTTAAACTCCTGAGGTCTCAGATCTAGTTGTTTTGGGACAAGCCTCCTGGTGGTCTCCTTGCTAGTTCTTCTGCCTGAAACTCCTTTAAGAGTCTCAGGGAGCTGCTTCCACAGTCAAGCACCTCTCTGCACTGGGTACCCACTCAAGGTCCGCTCCTGCACTAAGAATCAGCCCCTTTGTCCAAGCCTTAGTCCTCGCTTTAATCCGTGCCTCAGCCCGCACCTGTGTCAGCCCCTTCGCCTGTGCCTGGGCTCAGGGTCTGGGCTCAGGGTCTGCACTCAGAGTCCGCGAGTTCCTCAGCGTCCCAGGGGATCCCAAGTCTTGCTGCTCCCAGGAACAAGTCCTTGACCCAATGGGTGCCCCAAACCTGCTCAACTCCCGTGTGCTGGCATTGGCGTTGTAGGTGGTGTGGGGTGGGGGAGGGGTTGCTTTGCTTGTGTTTTCGTGGGAGCTGTTTCACCCCTTTATAGCATGGAAATGCCCCGTTTCCACATACCTCTGATGCTGTGCCCTATTGTGGGGTCCCTTCTTTCCTCTGGATTTGTTTTTATGTCTTCTTGAGGAGTCCTATATTCATGATTTAGGAGAAGTCAAGCAGCTCCTTTTTACTCTGCCGCCATCTTAACCCGGAGATCCTGATCTGAATCTTAGCATTATTCTTTTAAAATTTTGAGCTATAAATTTCGTCCCTCCCTTCTGCCCCTTGTCCTTCATTGAGAAGGCAAGGACTTTTATATATAGGTTATACATGGCCAGTCGTGCAAAACAGATTTTCATATTAGTCATATTGTGAAGAAAAACACAGAACAATAAAAAGAAAAGAAAGTTTTTAAAAGTAGGCTTTGATCTGCATTCAGACTTGATCCGTTCTTCCTCTGGAGGGTGGCATCATTTTTCATCATCAGTCCTCCAGAATAGCCTTGGATCATTGTATTGCTAAGAAGATCTATACATTCATAATTCAGCAACATGCAATACTGTTCTTACTGTGTATACTGTTCTCTCTCCATGTTCTGCTTACCTCTAAGCCTATCATTTCTTATACACGATAGTATTCCATCAAAATCGTATTCCACAACTTGTTCAGCCATTCTCCAAATGATGGACTTCCCCTGTGTTTCCAATTAAAAAGAGCTGTAGTACAAAAATTCTTAACCTGGAGTTCAAAAGCTTGTTCTTGTATATGTATGTGTGTATATGTATATGTACATATACCCACATGTGTGCATGAAACAAGCTCATATATACATATATATTTAACAAAATAATCTTCTTTGTAATCTAGTTTTTTCATTTATGTATTTAAAAATATTCTAAATAGAGGTCCATAGAGTTTGCCAGCCTGACAAAGGAATCCAACACACACACACAAACACACACACACACACACACACACACACACACAGTATATAAGAAACTCTGCATTAGTTCAATATAGTCATATATGGTCAATCCACTCTATATTGAGGTTCACTTATCATAGTTTCATGGTATCATGTTTTTTTTTTACAAAATATATCTAATTCTGTATAGAGGAATTACACTCATCACATCACATTATTGGCTAATGGAATGAAAGGTGACCAACCATAGTGCTGTATTCTGTATCCTAGGCACTAATTGGTTCAGTAACTGTAGATTAATAAGGGTGTAGAAAAGATTTACAGGAGGATGGGAAGGGTTTATAAAGCCTTAAAATATATCTAAATAATAAAATAAACATAGCACCACTACCTCACAGATTTTCACCCATCACAAGGGTCTCTGGAATATAAGTCCCATGATAGGTAAGGGAACACTGTCATCCCCTTTGACTTCTCTAATAGATTGTGTCTTTTGAGTTTCATTAGCTAATACCTCACCACTTTCCAGAGTAACTTTTTTTTTAATTGATTAACCTGAGTAATTTTGGTGGCTTTCTTGTGCCTTACCATGTTCTCTTAATCTGACATTTACTCATTCTAGCTTGGAGGATGGGATACTGCCAAAGATACACAACCAGAGGTGGTATTTCTCTAATCTCAATACCAACAAATCACACAAGAAACATAATTCTAGGTCTCAAATTTGGAAGGGAGAGATCTTCTAGTTTGATTCTTTCTGCTCATCAACTGAATTCAGCTTCTATCCTGAAAGCTGAGAATATATTGAAGAATTCTAAGTCACTCAGGTTATCTTCCTTTTCTTGTGCAAAGTGACTGTCATGATTTAAAATGAACATAATGGAGGACCCTGAACTTCTGCATGTTGTGTCTGTCAGTTTGTTTGGTTCACATATTTGTCACACTCATATTCTTCTAAGGTCTTACTCAATTGAGGATGAAGACATTTTATAAACTCAGAGAATCTTTGAAAGCAACTCCTCTATAGGAACTGATACAAAGTGAAGTAAGTAAAAATAGAATAACCTCTTACACAATAATAGCAACATTTTAAGGATAATCAATTTTGAAAGACTTTGCAGCTCTAATGTACCTCATCTCCAAAGGAGTCATGATATAATATGTTATCCATATCTAAATAAAGAGTGAAGATCATTTTTTTTGTCCTTAAAAATTTTCTTAGGGGGCAACTGGGTGGCTCAGTGGCTTGAGAACCAAGCCTAGAGATGGGAAGTCCTGGGTTCAAATCTGGCCTGAGACACTTCCTAGCTCTGTGACCCTGCACAAGTCACTTAACCCTCATTGCTTACCTCTTACCACTCTTCTACCTTGGAACCAATACACAGTATTGATTCTAAGATGGAAGGTAACAGTTTAAAAAAATTTCTTACCATTTTCTTTGGAATATGGCTAATACAGAAATATGTTTTGCATGGCTGTATGTGTATAATGAATACTGTATTTCTTGCCCTCTTAATGAGTGAAGGAATGGGTAGAGGGAGGGAGAGAATGTAGAACTCAAAATGAAAATTAAGTTAAAAAAAGAAAAGAAAATGACTGTTCTAGTTTATCCAGAAAAGCAAAGAAATAAGGATCCCAGATTCCATACTGGCATGTACAAAGGAACTACATTTTGGAGGAAAGAATGGAGAATGCTTACTACCGTGATGAAAGGGCATGCTTTTGGGAGGCAGAATGAGTCATATCATCATTTTTGCCCACACAGACAAGAGCATGAGCTATGATCTTTGAGTATATTTCCAATGATTAAAAGTTCACTACAGTTACTACCTTTATATATGTGTCCCTGGATTCTGAATTTTTATATTCTCAAGAAACTGTCACTGACTTTTGTCTGGATCTTGATTCTGTCAGTAATTTTCCTGATTATCTGTATATATTGTGATTTCATCATCAACCAATATTCCTCTCCCCTTACGAAAGTATGATCTCTTTGTACAAGCACTGTCATCATTCATATATTTACATTTCACAAAATAGAATCAACAGTCTGATGAGACTATTGTTCCTTATATGTTAGAACTGTGCAATCTATCTGTTGATCTTTGAATTTTTCTGGGCTTCATTTACTCAGTTTTCTTCCAAGAATTCCAGGTCTGCTCACATATTTGGAACAACAATGAGGGAATGCAGGGAAAAAACGTACTCCAAAGTCACTAGTACTTCCATTAGCATCTCTTTAAAAAATAATTTATTTATTTTTTATGTTACATGTAGAAAAAATTTTTGACAATTGTTTTCTGACATTTTGGAATTCATATTTTATCTTCCCCCTCTCCTCAAGGTATTTAAATAGTACAATATACATTATATCAGACTTTCATGCAATATATATTTTCATACTGTTTATGTCATGACAGGAGTCACATTTTATATATACCATATGTCAGTGATGAGCAAACTTTTTAAAGAGGGGGCCAAAGGAAAGGAAGTGTTCATCTGTCAGTCTGTTTCTAAGGCAACACTTTTAAAGTTTCATTGTATTATATTCATCAGATTAGGAAAAATGTCACCAACCAGATAGAACATTTCAGGGGGATGCATCTGGCCCTAGTTTGCCTACCACTGCCATATGTAACAGTTAAAAAAGGGTCACCAAATTATAATAATTAAAATTAAAATTATTAAGCTGTTAGCAGCTTTAGTAGCTTTATTACATCATAGTAGAGATAGTAAAGAGAGAAAAATGTAGGAAGAAGATAAAGAGTTGTCTAGCCTGCTACCCTAGGTGCCGATCTGATGAAATGAAGCTCACCAACCCCCATCCCCCAGACAAGGGTCCAATCTCCAACTAGAAGAGCGGGAGAGTCTCAACCTTCGGAACAAGAGTTGTCTCTTCAGCCAGAGTCATCAGAGAAATAGTGTCTTCAGCAAGAGTCCCCAGCACTAGTGTCAGAGTCTCCACCAGAATCTGAATAGGAGTCCCATTATAAACATTTTTTCTACCCACTAGTTCTCCCATATCATATCTCATGAACCAATCATAGTTCCTTAATTTATCTGGCACCGCTGGGGGAGGCAGTGCTTGTGGGATCAATTTCCTGTCTTCTTTTCTTCTAGAAGGTTTCTACTTCCTTTCACTGAGGGTGTGTCTGTACTTGCACATCTCAATGGTAAATGCTGATTGATTACATCAAAGAAAACAAAGGGAGAACAAACAAAAATCTCATGAAAGGAATAAAATGGAAGAAGGCATGGTTTTGTCTGCATTTAGACTCCAACAGTTCCTTCTTTGGCTATGAACAGTATTTTCATCATGAATCCTTTGTGGTTATCTTGGAGATTTGCTTTGTTGATAACAGTTTAGTCCTTCATAGATGATCATCATATAATATTTTTGTTATTTTATATATTATTCTATTTCTGCTCATTTTATTTTTCATCAATTCATATAAGTCCTTCCAGAATTTTCTGAACTTGTCCTGCTCATTTAATGGAAGTACTAGTGACTTTGGGAGTACATTATTTTTCCTGCATTCCCTCATTTCTGCACCATGATATTCCATTTACCATAACTTGTCCTTCCATTCCTCAAGTGATGGGCAACCCCTCAGTTTCCAATTCTTTGCCACTGCCAAAAGAGCTGCTAAAATATTTTAGTACAAATAGTTCCTTTTCAGTTATCTCTGATACCTTTGGGATAGAGACCCAATAGTGGTATTGCTGGGTCAGAGTGTATGCATAGTTTTTCCTGTAGGTTTTAAGATAATTATTATGAAGGATAAAAATTAAAACATTTAATCTTACCTTCTTATACTTGGGCATAAATGTTTGAATAAAGGCACAGATGGTATACTCGTGAAATTTATAGATAAAAAGCTAGGGTGCTTTCCTTCCTCACCTCCAACTCCCTGGCTTCCTTCTCAGGTTCCTTCAAATCACAGCTAAAATCCCATTTTCTACAAGAAGCCTTTTCTGATGTCCATTACTTCTAATGCCTTCCCATTGTTGATTATCTCGAATTTCTCCTGTATTTAGCTAATTCATACATACCTGCTTACATGTTGTCTCTCTCCCAATGGATTGTGAATTTCTTAACAATATAGACTGCTTTTGACCTTTCTTTGTGCTGTGAGTCTTATAAGATGAAACTGAAAAGAGATAAATGTCAAATATTATACTTGGACCAAAAAAAAATTTAAACCACAAATGTGACATCAGGAAGGCAAGAATATAAAGGAATTATTCTGAAAAGGATCTGGGGCTTTTAGTAGACTACAAAATCAGTTTTGAGTATAGTTTGAGGTAGTAATCAAATGAATACAATCTTGAGCTTGAGTAAAAGGACTATATTTCCCTGGAAGAGGAAAATGATTGTCTCACTATTTTGTCCTTGTCATATCTCACCTGGAGTAAAGTGTTCAGTTCTGGGCAGTGTGGTTTAAGAAAGACATTCATAAACTAAAAAAAAAAAAATTCAAGGAAATAACTAGAATAATAATTAAAAAAAACTTTGGTTCAGGACACATGAAACATGATGGTAGAAACTAGACATATTTTGACTCAAATTAGTCAAATATTCTCTAAATAGAGAAGACTCACAAGTGATACAATAACTAGGCTTAAATGTTTAAAGGCTGTCATATGGAAAAGGGAATTGGATTTGTTCTACTTGAGCTCAGAAAACAAAATCAGGAGCTATGGGGAATAATGTAAAAAGGTATATCTGACTTTAATCTCAAAAAACAACAAAGAGAAGAGCAAAGCCTTCCTAAAAACTAAGCCTGTGATTATTAGTAAAAGGGTTTGCAATGAGTGGATGCCTTCCTGGATGCCTTCAAGCAAAGGCTGAATGAGTACTTGGTGTGCATGTTCCCTATATAGAAGAATGTAAGGTACATATTCTTGTATGCCTGACTTGTACTACATAGCCACTGAGGTGTCTCATAACTCTTAAAATCTGTGATTTCTAAATTCTGAATCTGCAATTCCCCACATTCCAAAGGAGTGCTGTTCAATAAAAGATATGCCTCCACCCTTAATAAGAAATCAATGGTTTACAGGTTTACGAATTTGCTTAAATTTTTTTGTTCCAAAAAAGGCAATCATTGCTTAATACTATCATTACAAAAGGGTTTTGCCTAATGTTGGGGTTGTGAGCTTGGCAGATATTCTATAAAGTCAGGCACATTGGCCTTTGAGTCTGTGCCAAGGCATTTTAATTAATATTAAACCTTTTAATGGACTTAAAGTAGCTGTTTGATATAGTAGCTAGAGCTGACTTTAAAGTTAGAAATTTTTTGGTTCAAGTCCTACCACAGATTCATATTAGCTATTTGGTTTTGGGCAAGTTATTCTTAATTCCTTAGGCAACTCTCTAAGACCATGGTTAGCAAGGAAGGTGCCAATCTTAAATGGTAGGAGTTTCTTCACCTGGATATTCTCTATAAAAATGAAAGCACAGGCTCGATTTCTATCCTTATGAATGTGACATCATCTATGGTTGGTCCTATGCTTAGCCATAAGATGTCTGATCACAACTAACAGACCAAGTGCTTTATTCTGATATTTACAAAAGCAATTTCTTAGCTGAACCTTCTTAGACTTGAAATAGTTTTACAAAACAGCAAAATCTTAGTCTGCATTATCCTGGGACCCTAATATTTCCCTAAGATAAAAGGGAATTGGAAACATTCTGAAGTAAAAAAAGTGAGAATCAAATCTGTTTCCATACCAGCAAAATTGCCACACATATACTGTCCAAAAAATAATACTATTTCAAAAATAATCTTTAGGAAATTTCTCCAGAACCATTAAGTTTCCATAGAACACATTTTCCAGGAAAGTCTGAGAAGAGATATTGTTAAGATTTGTAGGTAGACCTCAGTAAATCTTCACTATCAATCATGGGATTTTAAATCGGAAGGGACCTCAGAGATCACATAATCCAAGCACCCTATTTTACAGAGGTCCAGAGAGACCATAATCAGAACAAAAACAAGGTCATGAAAACAGTAAATAGCAGAGTCAAGATTAAAACTGAAAACTTCTAATTTGAAACCCAGTGTTCTTGTTACTACATTTTAGTGCCTCCATACATACAGAGATGGAGACTTGATCATATCCCTTATATTTCTGTACTGCTATGTTGAATTTTATTGTGTGGCATCGACTTACCAATTTTCCTTTTTCTCTCATGAACTAAAATTTTTATTTAATCTACTTATAGTTTATGATCTTTATAAATCCCTTTATAGGTTTTATAATGATTGGTTCCTGAAGTAATAAATGTTTACTCTCTTCAGAATTTCAATAGTCATCATGCTGAATGAGTGGAGGAGGGGAAGATTTTTTGTTACATATGAATTGATTTTCAATAGACTAAATAGAATATTTTTATATACTCACTATGTGCTAGATACTGTACTAAGTACTAGAGATATAAATTCAAATAACCAAGTCACCTAGCTTCTACCTTCAAGTAGATTTTATTCTAATGGGAGAAGATAAATTATGAAGAGGAATTGGAAGGAAAAGTGAAGAATGAGAAAAGGAACAGAGATACAGAAATATCATGGAGGCCTAGTTCTGGATAAGATAAGATAATGACTCACCTCTCAAGCACCCAGGGATAGAGCCTCAACTTTGGAGGATAGAGATAATCGATGGAGTAGGAGAGGAAAGATGGTCACTATAGATGATGAATAGCTGTCTGAAGCACAGTAGTTCTAGACCACTTTCTCATTTCATCCAAGGCTCAGAGGAGATATTATAACCACTTTAGGTGGTAAATAATAATTCTTGATGCAGTTAGAAGGAATCACAATGAAAAGGCTCAGTCAAGATGTTGGAGAAGGTAGAAGGACTATCTGATCTTTCCCAAAAATACACTCAAAAATTTTGGTATAATATCTCAAAACAAATTCTAGAACAGCTTAAGAAAAAAATAAATATGGGTTAAAATAGTTTTTCAGTTCAAAACATCAAAGAAGGTAGGCACAAAAGATGAATTACACTGGAATGGAAGTGAAACACAAAGCAGTAACCAAGGAATCCCACCCTGGCAATTGGATTAGGTGCATCTGAATTAGCAGCAAAGATTTCTGGAACTCTCAGTTGTAGATGATAAGGCAGGTTGAACAACTGCTGAGAAGGAGATTGCAGGGGCCCTTTGCTGGCTCTACATTCAAGATTCTTATAACATTGCCCATATGCATTCCTGGATCTCAAACTCAGGCTGAAGAAAAGTACTAGCACACAAAAGCACTTGCAGCTGCAGGGAAGGAAAGGAACCTGGTCATAATTCCAAGGTGGAAAAGACTCCTTGTGGTTGCTCAAGAGCAAAAGACCAGAGCATAGGCTGGGAGAGCATTAAATCCTTCTCTCCTTAGATCATGCCATCTTGAAATATGTGAGAACTTATAGATCTCCAGAGTTAGCTCTGAAGGCAGTTGTACAAAGGGAGGGGAATAGGACAGAGTATTACACATTAATCATAATGTTGAAAAAAGTCTAATAAAGACTTCATTTCTCAAATTCACAGAGAAATGGGTTGAATGTATATAAATACATCATTCCTCTCAGTGGATATGAACAAACAGTTCTCAAAGTAATTAAAGCTCTCAATAGTAACTTAAAAATGCTCTAAATCACCCATTAATTAGAGAAATGCAAATTAAAACAACTCTGAGGTATGATACCACACCTATCAGATGGGCTATTTTGACAGAAAAGGAAAAATGACAAAACTTCGAGGGGATGTGAGAAAATTGAGACACTAATGCACTGTTAGGGGAGTTATGAACTGATTCAAGCACTATGGAAAACAATTTAGACCTATGCCCCAAAAGTTATAGGTTCATATCCAAATGAGAAAAAAAAACTAAAAGAGGAAGGACCTTTTTACAAAAATATTGAAAGAAGCTCTTTTTAATGGGTCAAAGAACTGTAAAGTGAAGTGAGGCCCATTAATGGGGTAATGGCTGAGGAAGTTATAGTATACAACTGAAATGAAATACTATCATGCTATGAGAAATGATTAGTAAGAGAATGTCAGAAAAACCTGGAAAGACTTACACAAACTCAAGCAGAGTGAAATGAGCAGAACCAGGAAAACACTGTACTCAGTGACAGGAATACTGTATGATGAACAAATGTGAACAACTTAGCTATTCTCAGCAATACAATGATCCAAAACAATTCCAAAGGACTCGTGATAAAAAATGCCATCTGCTTCCAGAAAAAGTACTGATGGAGTCTGAATCCAACAAAATATAAACTTTTTTCACTCTTTCTTAAATTAGTTTTGTGCAAGTTTCCTTGCACAAAAGGATTAATAAGGGGAAATGCTTCACATGATTGTATATGTAAAATCTATATTTGATTGTGTTATAAATAAAATTGATGTAGATGGATATAGATAAAAGTATTAATATTTTATTTAAAGCCATGTTGGTAAATTTAAGAAAGACCACACACCTGCTAAAATATAATTCAAATCGCCTGCCATTACCTTCTGCCCACCTGGTTGCTTCATAAGAAAGAGAGCATCTCCCACAGGAGTCTTATACTGTTCTCTATGTAATTACATTTCCTGTCTACCTGCATTACAAGAGGAATCATGGGAAATGTAGTTTCAAAGTCCCCTAAACATCCATAGGAAGTTTATGTCATATATCCAAATATTTAAGGCTCAAATGAACCTCAAAGAACCCCCCAAATTCCAATAACACAATTGCTTAACATCTCAGCCAATTTTGGAGGAGAAAGAAGAGGAGAATTAGAGACTCAAAATTATTTTTAAAATATGTTAAACTGTACAGCTAGGTGGTCCATTGGATAGAGAGCCAGGATAGAAAAGGAAGATCCTGGGTTCAAATTTGACCTCAAATATTTTCTAATTTTGTGATCATAAGTAAGTCATGTAACCTCAGTTGCCTCATTCTAACTCTTTTCTGCCTTGGAATGGATACCTAATATAGATTTGAAGCAGAAGGTAAGGATTTTAAAAATACTACAGTAGGACCTCATTTTACATGAACTAAACAAATGCAAATTCAAGTAAATGTGATTGAAATTGACAAAGATAAAGGCAGAAAAATATGTAAAATACTTTTTTAAAGGGGCAGCTAGGTGGCTCAGTAGACTGAGAGCTAGGCCTAGAGATTCAGGGCTCCTTGGTTTAAATCCAGCCTCAAATATTTCCTGGCTCTGTGACCTTGAGCAAGTAATTTAATTCCCATTGTCTAGCCCTTATCTGCTTTCTGCCTTGGAACAAATACATAGTATTATTGACTCCAAGTTTGAAGTTAAGGGTTTAAAAATAATGGTGGAAACTGTTTTACAGGTAACGGGGGAGGAAGATATTAAATTTTATAAACAGTTAATTTTAGAAACATAAGAACTGTATTATTTTATTCTTTAATACATAATGAACTGAATTAATTATTCATGAACTCCTTTGGCATTGAGTTCTCATGATTATTTAAAAATATTTTATTGAAAGACGAAAAGCTAAAATGGCTGCTTAGTTGCAGTGAAAGCTAAAACCACTCTGACAGTCCTTCAAATCCAATCTTTAAAAAGTTCCTCAAAATGGCAGGAGTCAAAAACCAACAGCAAGATGGAGTGAGGGGGGCTTTCCTGCTGAATATAACTTAAAAGACAGAGAGAATTGATTTTCATGGAACAAGGAAATGAAATGGCAGAGAAGTGCTGGTCAACCAACCCCCTCAACCCAAGCTATTGTGCCAGATTCCACACCTGGGCATAGGCTAACTTTGGGAGTCAGGGATGAGGTGTATAACAACAAAAGAGCACCATAGACCCACCCCTTTAAGTCTCAGGCCCTAGTACCAGCCTGCAATAAGGCCTGGAAGTCCATAACACTGTGCCTTTTCAAGCCTGAGCTGCTATGATGAAGAATTAGCACCAGGACAAAATAGTACACACTGCTGATTCTTATGAGTCAGCAAAGGAGAAAAATTTATTTTTCTTTCTTTCTTTCTTTTTAATTTTATTTTTTAATTTAAATATTTTATGTTTTTTAGAAAAATTTTCCATGGTTACATGATTCATGTTTTTACTTTCCCCTTCATCCCCCTTCACACTTTCCCCATATCCAATGCACATGTCCACTGGTTTTAATATGTGTCATCAATCAAGACTTATTTCCATATTATAGATAGTTACATTGGTGTGGTTGTTTTGAGTCTACATCCAAAGGAGAAAGATTTAGCAAGCAGCTTTCAGAATTCCCAGTGCATAGGCAAAAAAGATGGTGAAAATGAGTAAATATCAAAAGAAACATTTAACCCATGAAAATGTCTTTGGGGACAAAGAGCAAAGCACAGAAACAACAGGGTATTAAAGCACCCATGTACAAAACTTTAAAAAAGAAAAAAGCAGGAATTGATCTCAAGCTATGGAAGAACTCAAAAAGGAATTCAAAAATCAAATAGGACAGGTCAAAGAAAAATGGGGAAGAGAAATCAAAGCAATGCAAAAAGAAAATAAAATCTTCAAAACCAAAATTGGTAAACAGGAAATAGAGGCCCAAAAATCCAATGAAGCAATGAGTGCTATGAAAACTAGAAGAAATATAATAGTAAAGATCATGGCAGGGGGGCAGCTTGATGACTCAGTGGACTGAGAGTCAGTACTAGAGACAGGAAGTCCTGGATTTGAATCTGTCTTCAGACACTTCCTAGCTGTGTGACTCTGGGAAAGTCACTTAACCCTATTACCTTGACCTTAGCACTCTTCTACCTTGGAACCAATACATGTTATTGATTTCAAGATAGAAGGTAAAGGTTTAAAAAATATAATAACATAAAATAAAAATAAAAAAGTATCATTGAAGAAACTAAGTCTTTAAAAATTAGAATGTTTGCAAATTGAATTTAATGACTTCATGAGACATTAAGAAACAATAAAATAAAAACAAAAGGATGAAAAAAGAGAAGAAAATATAAACTATTCCATTGAAAAAAACAACTTATGTGGAAAATAGATCCAGGAGAGACAATTTGAGAATTATTAAACTCTCTGAAAGTCATGATAAAAAAATGAACAAAAAAGCGTAGATATTATATTACAAGGAATTTTCCAAGAAAACTGCCCGGATATTATTGAACAAGAGGTTAAAATAGAAATTAAAGAATCCACACATTACCTCCTTCAATAAATTCCCAAATAACAACTCCCACAAAGATTATAGACAAGTTTAAGTGGTCCCAGTTCAAGAGGAAAATACTGCAAGCATCCAGAAAGAAAGAAATGAAATATTATGCAGCCCCAGTCAGAATTACACAGAATCTGGCAGTTTAAATATTAAAGGACCAGAAGGCTTGAAATATAATATTTCAAAAGGCAAGAATACAAGGTTCATAACAAAGGATCACCTACCATCAAAACTGACTATATTCTTTCATGAGAAAATATGGTCATTCAATAAAATAGAAGATTACCAATCATTCCTGAAGAAAATACCAGACATAAATAGAAAATTTGATGTACAAATATAAAATTCAAGAGAAGCATTAATAAGTAAATGAGAAAGAAAAAAATTAAGGGCTTCAAGAAGGTCAAATTATTTATATTCCTATGTGGAAAGATGATATTTATAATTCTTAAAATTGTAATCGTTATCATAGCAGTTAGGAGAAGTATAAATAAAAGAGGTAGTAGTAAGCTCTTTAGGGTGATATATAAAAAGAACTAGGGCTGAAGGAGAGGATTGTGCTAAAAGAAATGGGAAGAGAGAAGTAAAAGTGTATAAATTTTATCACATAAATGATGTGATACAGAGGGAAAGATGACTATTACAGTGGAGTGGAGGATGAAAGTGGTGACAGGTAATACTTAAACCTTACTCTCTTTGTAATTGGCTCAGAAAGGGAAGAATAGCCAGATTGATTGGGGTATAAAATCTTATCTTACCCTATAGAAAAGTAGAGGGAAAATAAGAAAGGGGGTGGTGGGGAGAGAAGTAATATAAGGGAGGGATAAGTAGGGTGGTGGCAAAAGGACTATAGAGAACTAGGAGGGGAATAAGAAGGTGGTGATGCAAAGGAGTGTACTATAAGGGAGGGAGAAGAGGGGGAGTGACTGAAAACAAAACACTGGTGTGGAGAAAAAGAGTGAACAGAGAAAGGAAAGAATTAAAAGAGGAAATCAAGAAGGAGGGAAATACACAGATGATAATCATAACTGATTGTAAGTGGGATAAATACCCATAAAATGGAAGTGGATAGCAGAGTGGATTAACAACCCATATTCTACTATATGTTGTTTACAAGAAACATATTTGAGGCAGGTAGACATACACAGATTAAAGGTAAGAGGCTGGAGCAGAATCTCTTGGGCTTCAACTAAAACAAAGAAACAAAAAACAAAATTAGTAATTGTGATTTCAAACAAAGCTAGAGCAAAAATAGATTTGATTAAAAGAGATAAGAAAGGTAATTACATCTTGATAAAAGACAGTATAGACAATGAAGAAATATCAGTACTCAGTATATATGCATGAAATTTCATAGCTTCCAGATGTTTTTTAATAATTTTATGTTTTTGAAAAATTTTTTCCATGGTTACATGATGCATGCTCTTACTCTTCCCTCCACACCCCCAAATCCCTCCTCCCTATAGGCGATGCTCATTTCCTCTGATTTCTTCATGTGTCATCAGTCAAGACATATTTCCATATTATTGATAGTAATACTAGGATGGTAGTTTAGAGTCTACATCCTAAATCATGTACACATCAAATTGTGTTTTCAAGCAGTTGTTTTTCTTCTGTGTTTCAACTCCTGTAGTTCGTCCTCTGAATGTGGTTAGTGTTTTTTTCCATAAATTCCTCAAAATTGCCCTGAGTCATTGCATTGCTGCTAGTAGAGAAGTCCATTACATTTGATTTTAAGATAGTGTATCCATCTCTGTATACAATGTTCTCCTGGTTCTGCTCCTTTCACTCTACATCAATTCCTGGAGGTCATTCCAGTTCACATGGAATTCCTCCAGTTTATTTTGACTACAGCAGTATTCCATCACCAACAGATACCACAATTTCTGAAGCCATTCTCCAATTGAAGGGCATACCCTTGTTTTACAGGTTTTTGGCACAATAAAGAGCGAGGCTATAGATATTTTTGTATATATCTTTATCTCTATGATCTCTTTGGGGTACAAACCCAGCAATGGTATGGCTGGATCAAAGGGCAGGCATTCTTTAAGTTCTCTTTGGGCATAGTTCCTAATTGTCATCCAGAATGGTTGGATCAGTTCACAACTCTACCAGCAAAGCATCAATGTCCCAATTTTTGCGACATACCGTCCAACTTTAATTATTCTCCCTTGCTGTCAATTTAGCCAATCTGCTAGGTGTGAGGTGATACCTTAGAGTTGTTTTGATTTCCATTTCTCTAATTATTAGTGATTTAGAACACTTTCTCATGTGCTTATTGATAGTTTTGATTACTTTATCTGAAAATTGCCTATTCATGTCTCTTGTCCATTTTTCATTTAGGAAATGGCTTGATTTTTTGTACAATTGATTTACCCCCTTGTTTATTTGAGTAATTAGAGCTTTTTCAGAGTTTTTTATTATAAAGATTTTTTTCCCAATTTGTTTTTTCCCTTCTGATTTTGGTTGCATTGTTTTTGTTTGTACAAAACCTTTTTAATTTAATGTAATCAAAATTATTTATTTTACATTTTGTAATTTTTTAAACTCTTGTTGGGTTTTAAAATCTTTCCTTTCCCAGAGATCTGACAAGTATACTATTCTTTGTTTGCCTAATTTATTTATAGTTTTCCCCTTTATATTCAAGTCATTCACCTATTCTGAATTTATCTTTGTGTAGGGTGTGAGATATTGATCTAGACCCAATCTCTCAAACACTGTTTTCCAATTTTCCCAGCAGTTTTCATCAAATAGTGGATTTTTGTCCCCAAACTTAGGCTCTTTGAGTTTATCATAGACCAGTTATAGACAAATTTTTTAAAGAGGTGGCCAAAGGAAAGGAAATGTTCATCTGTCAGTATGGTTCTAAAGCAACTCTTTTAAAGTTTTATTGTATTGTATCCTACTCATCATATTTGGCAAATTAGGAATAATGTCCCACAGCCAGATAGAACATTTCAGGGTGCCACCTCTGGACCATAAGCCATAGTTTGCCCATCACTGTCATAGACTGTCTTGCTTATGTCACTTACCCGAAGCCTATTCCACTGATCCTCCCTTCTGTCTCTTGGCCAGTACCATATTGTTTTGATGGCCACTGCTTTATAGTATAGTTTAATATCTGGTTGTGCTAGGCCACCTTCCTTCACCTTTTTTTCATTATTTCCCTTGATATTCTTGATCTTTTGTTATTCCAAATGAACTTTGTTATAGTTTTTTTATAATTCAGTAAAAAAGTTTTTGGTAGTTTCATAGGTATGGCACTAAATAGGTAAATTAATTTGGGTAGAATGGTCATTTTTATTATGTTAGCTCGTCCTACCCATGAACAATCAATGTTTTTTTCCAATTGTTTAGATCTAGTTTTAATTGTTTGGAAAGTGTTTTGTAGTTGTTTTCGTATAATTCCTGTGTTTGTTTTGGTAGATGGATTCCTAAGTACTTTATATTGTCTAGGGTGGTTTTAAATGGTGTTTTTCTTTCTAACTCTTGCTGCTGTGATGTGTTGGAAATATATAGAAATGCTGATTATTTAGGTGCATTTATTTTGTATCCTGCAACTTTGCTAAAGTTGTTGATTATTTCTACAAGCTTTTTAGTTGATTCTTTAGGATTTTTTAAGTAGACCATCATATCACCTGCAAAGAGTGATAGCTTAGCCTCCTCATTGCCTATTTTAATGCCTTTAATTTCTTTTTCTTCTCTAATTGCTAATGATAGAGTTTCTATTACCATGTTAAATAATAGAGATGAAATGGGCATCCTTGTTTCTCTCTTGATTGTATTGAGAAGGCTTCTAATTTATCACCATTGTATATGATGCTTGTTGATAGTTTTAGATATATACTGTTTATTATTTGTAAGAAAGGCCCTTCTATTCCTATACTTTCTATTCTTTTCAATAGGAGTGGAAGACCATCATGATCACTTGCTGAAGTCTTTTCCCTAGTTTTCTATTTAAGATTTTTGCATCTATGTTCATTAGGGAGATTGGTCTGTAGTGTTTTTCTCTGTTTTTGATCTGCCTGGCTTTGGAATCTGAACTGTATTAATGTCATTAAAGGAATTTGGTAGAACTCTTTCTTTGCTTATTATGTTAAATAATTAGTATAGTATTGGGATTAGTTGTTCTTTGAATGTTTGATAGAATTCACTTTTGCATCCATCAGGCCTCAGTGATTTTTCTTAGGGAGTTCTTTGATGGCTTGTTCAATTTCTTTTTCTGATATTGCATTATTTAAGTATTCTATTTCTTCTGTTGTTAATCTAGACAATTTTTATTTTTGTAAATATTCATCCATATTGCCTAGATTGCTATGTAATTGGGCAAAATAGTTTTTAATGAATGCCTTAATTTCCTCTAATTATAGGTGAGGTCTCCCTTTTCATCTTTGATACTGTTCATTTGGTTTTCGTTTTTCCTTTTTTCATTAGATTTACCAGTACTTTGTCTATTTTTTCAAAATACCAGCTTCTAGTCTTATCTATTAATTCAATAGTTCTTTTACTTTTGATTTTATTAATTACTCCTTTGATTTTTAGTATTTCTAATTTTGTTTTCATCTGGGGATTTTTAATTTGTTCACAGTGTAGTTTTTTAAGTTGCATGCCCAATTCATTGAACTCTGCCCTCCCTAATTTGTTAATATATGCACTCAATGATATAAATTTTCCCCTTAGAACTGCTTTGGCTGCATCTCATAGCTTTTGGTAAGAAGACTCATCATTGTCATTGTCTTCAATGAAATTAATTGTTTCTTTGATTTGTTCTTTCACTAACTTATTTTGGAGAATCATATTATTTGATTTCCAAATAGTTTTTTTGGTTTGCCTCTCCACGTATCCTTGCTAATAACTATTTTTTGCATTATGATCTAATAAGGTTACAATTATTATTTCTGCTCTTTTGCGTTTGCCATGTTTCTATGCCCTAATATTGTTATAGGGGACTAGGGAAGATGTAATATGCGGATTAGGAGAGTGTAATATGGGATTAGGTAGGATGTAATAAGGGGTTATATGAGGCTGAAGCTAGGGGTAATAACTGGTAGGATCAGGGAATAAGACAAGGCAAAGGACCCAAGGCTGGAGGTAATCAAGGGAATAGAGAAGGTAGTAGGGAAGTTAAGGCAATATAGTGGATGAGGAAGGTTCAATGATGAAGGATGGTATTTGAGGTGTAGGAGAAATAAGGGAATGTCTGAGTTTAGGGAGTATAACACTGAGGTAACAAGGGTTTCAAGGGAGAGGATGAATTAATCTAAGCAAACCAACAGCAGCAGGGAAATACAGACAGGGACTTAGGTTAAAGACAAAATACTGAAGGGAAATAGACTGATCCCTTCAAGTAAAGAACACTATACAACCAATTTAGAATCAGCCAAGACAGATTGAAATTGACTACAGGTTTTAGTCAGTTTCACAGGAAGGGACTTGTTTTGAAGTTACACTTCCTTCAAAATGGATACCCTCAGGTTTCCTCAAACCCAGAGAGTATGTTGTTTCTCTTCCTCTTCCTCCCTCTCTTACTAATTAAGTAATGAAGTAGCCAAAAGGTCTTGTTTAAACATAAAAGGGGTTTATTGTCTTCTAGGATAGATTGACAGGGTATAGGATCAAGGAAGCCCTAATAGCAGCTTAGAGAAACCTCAGGTGGGGAAAGGGAAGCAGGAATGTGAGACTGAGAAAGGACCTCCCTTTACTCAGCTCTCAAGTTGATTTTGAAATCAAAAGGGTTTAGGAAGTTGGATACAAAGACTCAATAGATAACTTGTTTCAAGGGTAAGACTGAGCTATCACAGATTTGAACTAACTCTCAGATTCTCTCTCCTATTCACTCTTCTCAGACATTCAGGTAGGGGAAATGAAGGTAGGATAATAAGGTAGGGTAGGAAATTCAAAGGATTTAGCTAAGTTAACAAATCTCAAAAACACTGCAAATCTAAGCTAGGTTTCAATCTCAAGAATGGAGCTCAGCTGGACCCCGGTTCCCTCCATGAGTTCCCAGGTCCAACTGAAACTTTTTCCTAAGATTCTAAAACCTTAAATGACAATAGAAATTCTGCAAAAACAGTTATGCCCCCACTCTACACCACAATACATAGTCAATCTTTGTGAATGTTCCATGTGCTGCTGAAAACGTCTATTCTTTTTGTCCCTATTTATTTTTCTCCATATAATCTATTAACTCTAATTTTTCTAGGATTTCATTCACCTCAATTATCTCTTTCTTATTATTTTTTGTTTGATGTATCTATATTTGATGGAAGAAAGATTAGGTCTCCTCCTAGTATAGTTTTATTATCTATTTCCCCCTTGAGCTCTGCCAGTTTCTCCTTTAGAAATTTAGATGCTATACCATTTGGTGCATACATGTTTAGTACTGCTATATCTTAATTGTTTATACTGCCTTTTATCAGGATGTAATTACCTTCCCTGTCTTTTTTAACCAGATCTATTTTTATTTTGGCTTTGTCAGAAATCATGATTGTAATTCCTGCCTTCTTTTTCTCAGTTGAATCCCAACAGATTTTGCTCCAGCCTTTTATTTTTACTCAGTATGTCTGCCTTTCTCAAGTGTGTTTCTTGTAGACAAAATATGCTAGGATTTTGGTTTCTAATCCACTCTGCTATTTGCTTCCATTTTATGGGCAAGTTCATCCCATTCACATTTAGAGTTATAAATATCAACTGTGCATTCCCAGACATTTTGATTCTCTCTCCTAGTCCTTTACTTTCTTCTTTCACTGTTTCCTTCTATACCAGTGTTTTGTTTTTAAGTTCCCCTAATCCCCTAACTTATTGTGCTTACCTTTCTCCCCCCTCCCTTCTTATTCACGTCTCATTGTTCTTTAGGATCTTTTTAAGCTAATCCCCTCCCCACCCTATCCCTCCCTAGTGTTGCTTCCTTCCCCAGCAGTCCTTTTGTTACCTTTCTTCTTCTCTATAGGGCATGAATCAGTTCTTTGCCCCAATGGATCAGATTGTTCTTCCTTCTTTAAGTTAATTTCAATGCACTTAAGTATCAAGTATTTCCTCTCTCCAACCTCTTTACCCTACCAATGTTTTGGTCTTCTCCCCTATTTACTCCACATGCTTCTTTATAGAATATAAATTTTCTCTATTTTGTCTATTTTCCCACTTTTTGTTAATATTATTTCCTTTTCCCCCCTCTAGTTATATATCTTGATATTTCATCCTATACAGTTTGTCACTGTTCCCTCTAAGTAAACATCTTCTAGTTTCCTTGGTGATAATAACAATTTTTCATATTTACCAATGTCTTCTTTTCTTCTAGGGATACAAATTGATTGAACTTATTGGGTCCCTTGAAGAAAAGATTTTTCCCCATTCTTTTAATTACCTTGTGGTGATTCTATTGTGATCTGTGTTTAGGCAGCAAATTCTCTTTTTAAGTTTGGTTTTTACTTTATGAATGTTTGGAAGTTTTCAAATTTATTGAATGACCATACTTTACCCTTATGTGGGGGGAGTGAAGGGAAGAAGGTAGGATGGAATAGGAGAAAGCATAGAGCAAGAGAAAGGAAGGTAGTGGTCACCAGCCCTGGCAGGGTAAAATTGATCAGAGCCCTGCTGAACTCAAATCTCAAATAAAAAATCAGAGAGCAACTTTAGGGTTTTGAATAGCTAGGTTTTATTTAGATCAGGAAAGGGAAAGTCTAGGGAAAACTAGGAGGTAGGAAGAAAGGGGAAAAGCCACTGAGAGAGATCAGAGCTTCTAGGGTTGAGAGCTTCTAGCGTAGAGTGAGAGGAGCTTCCAGGGTAGAGAGTGCTGCTTCCAGGGTTGAGAGAGAGAAAAGGCACCAAGCTTTCCCTTTTATACTTTCTCTGACACCTCTCACAAAGGAAGTGGGAGTTGTCAAGGGAAGTTGTAGCAGATAGAGTCCTAGGAGTTCTAGTCTTCCAGGGCTTATAACAATTTCAAATGACGCACCCTGCAAAAATACAGTCAGTATTGCTGGATAGTTGATTCTTGGTTGTAGACCCAGTTCTCTTGCTTTTCAGAATATTATATTCCATGCTTTCTGGTCCTTCAATGTAAGTGCAGCCAGATACTGTGATATCCTAACTGTGGTTCCTTGGTATCTGAATGACTTCTTCTTAGCAGCTTGTAATATTTTTATTGGTCTAGTAGTTTTTTAATTTGGCTATAATATTCTTGGAAGTTGTCAGTTGTGGATTAAATGTAGGAGGTGATCTGTGGATTCTTTCAGTTTCCACTTTTCCGACTTGTTTGAGAATGTCAGGGCTATTTTCTTGGATAATTTCCTGTACGATGGTGTCCAGCCTTTTTCTTCTGTCATGATGTTTCTGTAGACCAATAATTTCTAAATTGTCTCTTTGAGATCTGTTCCCCAGATCTTTGGTTGTGTCAAAAGGTGTTTCATGTTGTCCTCAAATTTTTCATTTTTTTCAATTTTCTTTTATATATTCTTGCTGCCTTTTGAAGTCATTTACTTCTCATAGTTGAGTTCTATTTTTTAAAGACTGATTTTCATCCGTGGTTTTTTGTTCATCCTTCTCCTTATGGTCTCATATTCTTTGTAGATCATCTTTTGCCTTCTTTGCTTCATTTTCAAGCTGATCAATTTTGGATTTTAAGATATTATTTTCTTGTTTTAGTTCATGTATTTATTTTTTTTTCAAATTGTCTTCAGCCTCTCTTGATTGTTTTTTGAGTTCCTGAAGTTCTTGAGTTAATTGAATTTTGAGATCTTCCAAAGCCTGTGTCCAATTTGGTGGAGCTTCCTGATCTTCTTCTATTTCATTTTCTCTTTTGTTTCACTTCCTGGAAAGAAACTGTAAATTGTCATTTCCTTTCTCTTTTTCTCTAGTTTACTCATGTATTTTCCTTCTCTGTTCTAGTTTAAGCAGATAAATTTAATAAGCTTTGATGTAATATCCTCCCCAAGCTGGAAATGGAGGTTTTTATTTACTTTCTCTGCAGTCTATGGAGGAGGGATGTTGGAGTTTCCCTGCCCTCTGAAGACTTCTAATCTGCCCAATTGATGGGATTAACCCTGGACTGGGTTAATCTGTAGTGCTTAATGTGCCCTGAGGCTAAACCCTTGAGAAGAAAAAAAGAGGAGAGACAAGATGGAGTGTTTTCCCTGAGCTGTCCAGCATTAGGGTCCCCCTAATATTTCCTGCTGTTAGACCTGGTTTTCTTTCCCCTCAAAGAGCTTTATTCTCTATCTCGGTGTAGTAAAGCACATAGGTCTGAAGTTTTGCTCCATCTAAGACACCATCTTCCCAAAACAGTCTCCAGATTTTCTCTGCCTTTCTCCTCTAGTCATCTCCCTGGCATCTATGTTCAACTTCTTGAGTCTGGAGCCAGCAAGGCTCTCTCTCCAGGCTGGTGTGTTTGCTTTTCCAGAGATTTCAGGGGCTGCTGGAGACTCTTCACAGCCAGTGGGGGAAGGGTCCTGGGATTCCCCTTCTATACCCTCAGACCCAAGAGTTCAAGAATTCAACCCTTTTTCTTGGTGTACCTCTTGAGCTGTCCATCTCTGTCCTGTTGTTAGACTTGGTCCTCTTTCTTCTATAAGCTCGATTTTTTTTCATATTGCTATTAAAAGGGTGTCAATGTCTTAGGATTTGCTCCATCTAAACTGCCATCTTCCAAGAATAGCCTCTAGATTTTTAAAGGAGAAACAGAAACAAAAACAAAAAAAAAGAAAAAAAGGGAGCTTAAGGAAGAAATAGCAAGACTACACTAGTGGGGCAACTAAACCTTCTACTATCAGAACTAGATCAATCCAACAAAACAAATAAAGAAGAAAGGGAAGTGAATGAAATTTTAGAAAAGTTAGAGTTCATAGCTATCTAGAGAAAATTGAATAGGGATTAAAAGGAATATACTTTCTTTTCAGAAGCACATGGTACATATACAAAGATTAACTATATATTAGGGCAGTGATGGAAAAGCTTTTAGAGATGGAGTGCTGTGTCCTTCCCTCACCTCACTCCCCAAGTTGAGAGCTGTGCCCACCTCCGCACAGAGACCACCTGCTTGTACTCCTCCCCAGAAACCAAGTGCAGGATGTGTCCTGTCCCCCATCCTTACCCCACTTAGAGGAGGGAAGAAGCACTCTCGTTGGGCTGCTGGGCAGAGGGGCAGGTCATATGAAAAAATATAATTAAGCATGATGGAGAGGGAGAAGGTAGCAGGTCTGTCCAAGTCCCTCTGACTTTCTAGTAACAAACCCGGGGTTGGGGGGCAGCTGCATAACCACAGAGAACACTCTGTGTGTCATCTTTGGAAACTGTGCCATATAGGTTTGTCATCCCTGAACAAGGACATAAAAACTTCACAATCAAATGCAGAAAAGTATAAATAATAAATGCAACTTCTTCAGATAATAATGCAATAAAATTATAATCAATAAATGTCTATGGAGAGGCAAATTAAAAATTAATTTGAAATTAAATAATTCAATTCTTCAAAACTGGTGGGTCAAAAAATCATAGAAACAATCACTGACTTCACTGAAGAGAAAGATAATGAAAACACCACATACCATAATTTATGGGACACAGCCAAAGCACCCCTCAGGGGAAAATTTATATTCCCAAGTGCTTATATCAATAAAATAGAGAAAAAGCAGATAATGAATTGGGAATGTAATTAAAATATTAGAAAAGAAAAAATTAAAAATCTCTCATAATGACTAAATTGGAAATTCTAAAAATCAAATGAGAAATTAATAAAATTGAAAGTAAAAGAACTTTTTCACCCAATTATATGAGAATAAATCTGATAATCTAGGTGAAATGGATGAATATTCACAAAAATATATATTGTCTTATTAACAAAAGAAGAAATAGAATACTTAATTCCATCTCAGAAAATGAAATTGAACAAGCCATCAATGAATTACTCAAGAAAAATTCCCCAGTGCAAGATGGTTTCACAACTGAATTCTATAAAACATTTAAAGAACAATTAGTCTCAAAATTACAAAAACTGTTTGTCAAAATAAGCAAAGAAGGAATACTACAAAATTCTTTTCATGATATAAATATGGTGCTAATACCAGGAAAACCAAAAACAGAGAAAGAAAATTACAGACCAATTTCCTCATTGAACATTGATACAAAAATCTTAAATAAAATACTAGCAAAGAGATTAAAGCAATACATCACAAGAATTATTCACCATGACCTCGTGGGATTTATACCAGGAATGCAAGGATGGTTTAATATTAGGAAAACCATCAGAATAATTGACCATATCAATAATCAAACTATCTGTGAGATTTAGTCTCTCAGACTCAGTTCCTTTTGTAAAATTGGTCTAATAAAAACACCTACCTAAGGGAGCTGTGGTAGAGTCCAATGAGATATACATCTAAAGTTTAAATCCCAAAACACATTGTTGCCATTTTTGTTATTATTATGCCACATTATTTTTGTCATTCAGCCCAGTCATGAATACCTTAAACAAAGGAGATTTTATTACCTCCCAGAGCATAGAATTCAACTATTCATTAAAGCATTCTACACAGTGATTGGCAAATAGTGGGTGCTTGAGAAATGCTTATTGACTGATTGATTACAATGAGTCCCTTTATGTCTTCCTCTCGGTTCCCTTTATTCTGAATTTTATGCCAAAAAGAACTAGAAAAATCTAATTGCATTTCCACACAATAGAACTCTGTGTAAATTTCTTTTTGGTCTTCTTTTCTTGGAACTAAACACCCACAGTTCCTTTAGCTATTCCTTACAGGAAATATTTTTCAGACCTTGTATGTGTGTGTGCACAACCGTATCTATATATTCACATATATGTCTTTATGAACATATATACTTATCAGTACTATATGCCCACAAATAAATTTATTATTGTTATTGTCATTTTTGTATATCCCTTTTGAAATACTTTATCTAGGAATGGCCATGATACTTCAAATATGTTTCAAAGTAGAGAAACCAACCAATATACCTTTATAAATACAATCTAAATTTATTTGGCTTTTGCAAGATTTCCATGATACTATCATTAAATCTTCCTAAACAACCAAGTAACTAAAAACAAACAACAACAAAATCAGATTTGCTTCATATAAAGAGAAGGCACCAAGCTAAGTATAAATGTCAGATTTAAATTCCTAATTTGAGTGTCTAAAAAACTAGTGGTTTGCATTTCACCATAAACAATCAAATCATTTGGGCCATCTTCCAAAGAGAAATTGATCATTGTGACTAAATCAGATCTGTGGCCAGCCACAACAGTCATGAAGATATCTGGCAGGGACAAATCATGTTGGCAATATGCAAGCCATTTATTTCCTGGGCTTTGGTCTCAGCCCCAATGATGAAAGGAGAGCAGGTGAATGAATGTCAAGATGAACAGAATAGACTGAGGTTTAGTGGAGCAGTGGGAAAACACTGTACCAAAGCCCAGGAGTTTTATTTTCTAGTCCTTACTGTTATTATATGGTTTATTCATAATCTAATGTAATCCCATAAGCATTTATTAAATACCTATTGTGTGCAAAGTATTATTAGGCACTGATACAGATAAAGGAAAAGTCAGCCTTCACCTTCTGGAGCTTGCATTATTATTGAAGGATATAGAATGAAAACAGACATACAGAGAAACAGGCAGAAAGTCAAACAGACAGCTAGACACAGATGGGAGTGGGGGGTATAGCATGGAATTACCAGAAGTATCAGAAAATGCTTCAGATAACACAAACTTTTGAAAGAAGCTAGTGAATCTAAAAGGAGAAGTGTAGAATTCATTACAGGGCAGAAAGAAAGAGGAGAAAATCTAATCAAAAGCAAAATCCAACGAGTTAGTTTGTCTAGAACACATAATGTTCATAGATTATTCCTGTGTCCCTCTCCATTTTCAAAAGAAGGGTATTGGACCACATGAACTTGAAGGCACTAAAGTCCCTTCCAAAAATTGCATTCCATATCCTGCATGCTCAGATACCCTCCTCTATTTCTGATATTTTATATTCTAAGGACCACTTCAATTATGACTATCTAGGAGTCTGTGATGAGGTGCTTAAAACTGCATCACAAGGGTCTTATAAGCAGGAAAAGACATATTAAACAATGGAACTTAACTTCTGATGTTCAAAAATATGACCTGGCCTATGTTTACATTAATCTCATATTTATTCAGAATGACAAAAAAACCTGTCAGGTGGCTCATCCAGAGTTCCATATTCACATCCAAATAAAGTCACAGTTGACTGCCTGTCCCATGAATCTGAGGATTATATTATGTGATGGAAAAGTATACTTTGGAAAAATGAGAAGCTGTATATTTCATGTTTTATATGTCCACTCTGCCAGGAACTGATAGAAAAATACTCTTATCCCTGAGAATTTTTTTTAAATTTCCCCACAGTAGCCAGTGCTTCTTTTGCCTATGATTTGGGAAGGTGTTTATTAGCATTATTGATTCCAATGAAGCAAGTTTCAACAAAACTATTGATTAAAGGACCAGCTGTTCTGGACACTGGACAGAAGATATTAGCCATAACCATTTTTTCTAGGACTATATGTATTATATATATAAGGTATATAAATGGATATAGTATGAATAGGATATGGTATAATGAATTCAGTGGCCAAAGAAATTCATGCAAAATGCTTACTAAGGCACACAGAAGAGGTTTGGGATCTGCACTATTATATGAAATATTCATATGGACAAAATCATGATTCCTTGAAATATAGAGGTTTTAAAGAGGGAATACAGAGTCTTTGCATTCTAAATATTATAATATCATATTATTTTCATAATAAATGAGTCTATAGTATATAATAATAGCTTTTTCATATAGGGCTTTAAGGTTTGTAAAGTGCTTTAAACATATCTATAGTCTGATTCTCTTTACAATGCTTTATAGTAGGTACTTAGGCTCTGAGATATTGAGTGATTTGATGAGGTCACACAGATAAAAAATTGAGAGAGAGAGACAGAGACAGACAGAGAGAGAGAGAGAGAGAGAGAGAGAGAGAGAGAGAGAGAGAGAGAGACTAAAAAAGATTTGAACTCAGAATGAATAAGGACTTACTGAAACTTTTTTCTCATTTTTTAGTTGTGGGAAATGAAATGATTTGATATGGGTTTTAGGTAAATTAATTTGGTAAATAAGTAGAACATATATTAAAGTTAATAGAGACTATTGTAATATTTTAGGAGTGAGGTGATAAGGGACCAAGGGACTGTAGTGGTAGGTACTGAGTGAGTATAGAGAAAGAGATGGATAAAAAAGATGTTGTGAAGAAACAAACAAAAAGACTTGGTAATAGATTGGATGGAGTGAATGGCAGTGAATAATCCAGAAAGACATTGGGATTGCAAGCCTAGGTAACTAGGATGATTATGAAGCTCTTAGCACTGGTAGGGAAATTCGAAAGAGGGAATGATTTGGGGGTAATGTTTCATGTTCTTTCCCAGTCCCCTAAACCCCAACCCCAACCCCATAGCCGACGCACAATTCCACTGGGTTTTACATGTATCATTGAGTAAGACCTAATTCCATATTATTGATAGCTGGACTAGAGTTATCGTTTAGTGTCTACCTCCCCAGTAATATCCCCATAAGCCCATGTATTCAAGCAGTTGTTTTTCTTCTATGATTTTACTCCTACAGTTCTTCCTCTGAATATGGCTCGTTTTCTTTCTCATAAATCCCTCAACTTTGCTCTGGATCCTTGCATTGCTGCTAGCAGAGAAGTCCGTTATGTTCAATTTTACTGCTGTGTATCTGTCTCTGTATATAACATTCTCCTTTATCTGTTCCTTTCACTCTGCATCAATTCCTGGAGGTCATTCCAGTTCACATGGAATTCCTCCAGTTCTTTATTCCTTTCAGCACAATAGTATTCCATCACCAACAGATACCACAATTTGTTCAGCCATTCCCCAATTGAAGGACATTCCTTCAATTTCCAATTTTTTGCCACCACAAAGAGCAAGGCTATAAATATTTTTGTGCAAGACTTTTTCCTTATTACCTCTTTGGGGTATAAACCAAGCAGTGCTGTGGCTGGATCAAAAGGCAGATAGTCTTTTAAAGCTCTTTGGGCATAGTTCTAAATTGCCATCCAGAATGGTTGGATCAATTCACAACTCCACCACCAATGGATTATTGTCCCAATTTTGCCACATCCCCTCCAATATTCCCCCACTTTCCTTTGCTGTCATGTTAGCTAATCTGCTAGGTATGAGGTGGTACCTCAGAGTTGTTTTGATTTGCATTTCTCTAATTATGAGATTTAGAACACTTTTTCATGCATTTGTTGGTAGTTTTGATTTCTGAAATTGCCTATTCATGTCCCTTGCCCATTTATTGATTGGAGAGTGGCTTGTTTTTTTGTACAATTGATTTAGCTCCTTATATATTTGAGAAATTAGACCTTTGTCCAAATTTTTTGTTGTAAAATTTTTTTCCCAATTTGTTGCTTCCCTTCTAATTTTGGTAGCATTGGTTTTGTTTGTACAAAACCTTTTTAGTTTAATGTAATCAAAATCATTTATTTTAAATTTTGTAATTTTTTCTAACTCTTGCTTGGTTTTAAAATCTTTCCTTTCCCAGAGATCTGACAAGTATACTATTCTGTGCTCATCTAATTTACTTATAGTTTCCTTCTTTATATTCAAGTCATTCACCCATTCTGAATTTATCTTGGTATATGATATGAGATGTTGATCTAGACCCAATCTCTCCCATTCTGTTTTCCAATTTTCCCAGCAGTTTTTGTTAAATAGTGCATTTTTGTCCCCAAAGCTGGGCTCTTTGGGTCTATCATAGATAGCACTGCCTTTCTTGAGATAATAGTGTTAATGGTCTAGAAGCTACTAGATGATGATGATGAAAATAAGGATCTGACCAAGTGATATAGAGAAGCTGAGTCTAATTGAGAGGTGAAGTTGTTGAACTATGGTTGTAAAGGGATATTTTGGAAATGACAGGAGGTAGGAGCATATGAACACCTGCTCCTGGCCTCATGTGTAAGAGAGAATAATATGAATATTCATTACTGGAGAGGATGGCCATACAGACAATGTCTTTTAGATGGAGCCAAGTTATCATGTATGCCAAAATGAATGAGATATAATATAAAAGGCATTTTGTTTACAATAGAGAATAGGATCCAGAGGTCAGCGGAATGAATGGGAAGGCAGAGGAAGACATGAACTCTGGAGGAGTCGATTTGAGCTGAATATGAATTAGATCATATGAGAAGAAATTAAGCTCTAGGATCTTAGAGACCATCTAGTCTAATTCTCCCATTTAGATAAAGAAACTTAATCCTAGAGAAATAACTTTCCTACTGTTCCTCAAGAAGTAATAAAAACAAGATTCAAACACAGGTCCTCTGACTCAAAATCCAACAACATTCTTATTCCTAATTATATGAAGAGGTACAAGATTCATGTTATCCAATAAATATATGCTCCTAAAAATGTTTAACTTGGATTAGATGCAAGTTAGAAATAAATGGAGCCCTCCATAGAACACAAAAATATTTTAAGCAAACTCTAACAGAAATAAATGCATTGTATGAGATTCTATCTTAATTAGATATAGCTAAACATTTTACTGGACAAAGTCAATTGCAATATATATATATATATACATACACACACTTTGCCCAACAGATGGGTGTTCTGAATCATAATAGAAGTATTTGGCAATTTAGCAGCCAAAGATGAGGGAAAAATCAGTTGATCAGGGACAGCTGAGCACATTGTCAGGATTTCTGCTCTGTCTGGGTGTCTAGGTCAATAAATATCTGGAACTTGGGTCTTCTGGGTCATAACAAGCTTATATCTGGTTTTAGCTTCATCACAAGATCTTAGGATTATAGATTGAGACCATGTACCATGAAGCAGAATAGGACAATAACCCCAAACCATGAAGTAAACTCTTAAATCCCAATCTCTGAATTCCTTCTTGGAAAGTTAGGCTCTCTAGTACCTAAAGAAATTTGAGGCTTAGAATCTTTTATAAATATGAACCCCTTTCACAAACTATAACAGACTACTATAGGAAGGTCTCACTGTAGTCCACTGGAGTCTGGTAATCCATTAACCCTTAACTTTGTTCCAGCTACTTGGGGGGACATCACTATTGGACATCACTATTGGAATGTGAAATAAAACAGATGTGTCAAACAATAACTACTTGAAATTCCAATCTCTCTGACATGATAAGTTTTCCAAACACTTTATTCAAATTTGCTTTTAATTATAGGTATCCTTTGGTTGACTAGTAAACACATTAATGGAGACTTCTGAGCTAATGTTCGAGGAGGGATTCTGACCTACAGTGTGGGAGTTGATGTCTGAGCAGAGCCACAGGAGCTACATAAGAATTAATCATACCAATTAGTTGCAAGTCCAAGAGCAGGGATGTTATAAGAACAAGTTCTTTTGGCTTGTCACCAGCTTGACTGAATCTTATGGATTAGAACTGAGTGGGGCAAGAGAGAGAACTTGAGAGAACAAGGGAAATAAACTACCATGTATGCTTTGGAGGAACGTCTCTTCTATCTGACTCTGCTTCACATCGATGTCCTGAGCACTGCTGATCAGGATCTTCCCATAATCTTCATTTAGAGTGACAGTTTCAACAGGATAGATTGTAGATGGATGTCCTGGCCCAGAATCAACCTCCACAGTGGAAGTGCTAATTAGCCTTTTGGAACAATGAGGAGGTAAGCCCTATAAAGACATTTTAAGGAGAAGGAGCAGCAGGCTTGGGAAGTCCAGAAGCTGGGGGTTGGGTCCAAGCAGTGAATAATTTACTGTACATAGCCAGCCACACATGAAACAGATGCATTAGTGAATCTAAATCAGACATGTGCATTCACAGTTTCTAAATGAAGCACAAGGGAAAGAATTCTTAACCAAAAGGCATGTCAGGAAACTAAAATTTCTCAGTTTGAGTAGTAAGGTGTAAATCTATTGAACTACTGAAATCAGATCCAAAGAACATGTTAAAATGGAAAATGCTGATTAGTCATCACCTATGGAAATCAAAAATAAGGAAGTCTGGAAAACTTCTCTTCCACTCTCCTATTTTAAGGCACTTTGTCACTTTGGTTTGATTTGATATATGAAAATAACTAGCATGGACTGGAAGTTTCTCATTTGTAAAAATGAAAGAAATAGACTGTTTGATCTTCAACATCACTTCCTGTTCTTCTAAGAAGCTCCATTTTAATTTTTCTGCATCATGATGATGCATTGGAAAGTGTATTAAGCCATGAGATCTGAGTTCCAATCCCATCTATGGCACCTACTAGTTACAAACAGTGCTATGAATGAAATTGCTTCACCTCTAGAAAATGGGACCAATAATGTTTCTGACATATTGATACACTAGAAAGCATTCTGATGTAGAGGATCTAAAGATATGAAGTATAGTACTGCCTTATTTTATGTGAACTCGACACATGTGAATTCAGGCATATGCAACTGGCAGTTAAAAAAAACTAAAGGGAGAAAAATATATAAAAATAAAACATGTTTAATTACATGCTAAATCCACAGCATTTCCCCAAGGGTACAAAGTCTCATAGCAGTCCACCCAGTCACATTAATTCTCACTCGTAGAAGTCTTAGTGTGAATCATTACATTGTTTTGCTCCAAACTTTAGTTCCTTCATCAGTCTTTGTCCAAAGTTCTCACTTGAAGCAAGTTGTGTCCACTTCAGAGAGTGTTTCTCTTAGTTTCCTTTATATTATTTAGTTATTAATAATGGCCCCAAAGTTCAAAAGTAGTATTGCTGGTAGCTCTGCCAACCTAAAAAAAGTCATAAAGTGCCAAGGTATGTTCATATAAGAAACCCTTATTAAATAATGGGCCCACTATTATGTGTGCTTTTCAACTTATAGAAGGGTCTTTTAGAATGTATTTGGTTGTGTAAAATGAGGTCCTACTGTAATTTAATATGAGAATGGGTAGAAGGAATTGGAAATATTTAACCTGGAAAAAAAGACAATATGCTATATATGATGTTTACACTTAAGAATTTTAGGAATTTTTATATGTAGCTGGAGATAAATTAATTTTGCTTGATCCCAGAGGAGAGAACTAGGAACAATGGTAGAAATTTCACTGAGGTGGATTTTGGTTTGATATGAGAAACACTTCCAATGTTTGGAAGAGATTGTATTCCTCAAAAATTAATGGTCTACACCAGTGATTCCCAAACTTTTTTGGCCTACCTCCCCCTTTCCAGAAAAAAAAATATTACTTAGTTCCCTGGTAATGAATTTTTAAAAAATTTAATAGCAATTAATAAAAAAGATGAATGCACCTGTGGCCATCACTGCACTCCTTCATCGCTGAAGCACCCACCAGGGGGTGGTGGCGCCCACTTTGGGAATCCCTGGTCTATACCTCCGTGGAGGTATTCAAGCAGACTGCTTGGCAGGGGTGTTTCAACCTTGGTTAAAGTTTGTACACGATGGTCTTTCCTCTTCAAGCTGAAATTCTGTGAAAGTTTACATAACTCATCTTACAAGGTGGCTCCCAGGAGTGTGCACAGTTAGCTTTAAAGGATTTTATAAATATGTGGTAGTAACATTAATGCATTTGAGCCCTTAAAAATACTTTCAGGAAAAATGTTCTTTGCCTGATTTTCTTTCAAATGTTGCTGCCAACTCCTCCTCCTCCTTCTCCTCCTCCTCCTCCTCCTCCTTAACCTCTTTCCCCTCCTGAATTAGTCTCTACATCAATAAAATGAGGGGGTTGGACTTCCAAGGTCCCCTTCAGCTTCACCAGCTCTAAAACCATCATAGATAGGATCATAGATCCTATAATTATCAAATATTAATTGAGGCCTTACTACATAAAATAACCTTTACTAGGTTGAGGAAACACAAAGGACTATAAAAAGCCATAGTCCTTGCAATACAATATGGTAGAGAAGACAAGGACTATACTTCATAAAAATAATAAATAATTGGTAGCATATAATGAGTTTTTAAATGACTTAGACAATAAATGTTATAGATTCTCAAAGAAGGGAGATTCAATTTTAAACAAGTGGTTAGGATGGACTTTATGGAGGGGAATGTGATTTGTGTTGAGATTTAAGGAGTGCCATAGCTTTGAAAGCAGACAAGAGAGACAGAGACAGAGACAGAGACAGAAAAACAGAGAGAGAGAGAGAGAGAGAGAGAGAGAGAGAGAGAGAGAGAGAGAGTATTCTAAGATTGAGAAATTATATTTAAAAAAGAATGGAGACAGGGATCATTCCCCTTTTCTTAAGGAATGAAAAGTAGATCTCTTTGGATTGACCTGAGTGTTCATTTGTCACTGAAGAAGATCAGGATAAAATGATAGGTAGGGAACAAAATATTAGTATCTCTTATACACTAGGATCAGTGATCTACACTTCATCTACTGGGCAAAAAATAACCATATGTATATTTGTGAATTTAGTTAGATCTCTTGCAAAAATAGAATATTTCCTTTTTTCATCCAAAGTTTCTCTTAATTTTGTATAAGGAATAAAATGTTCTATAAGACAGAAGAGGGATGCCAGTACTAAGGCAAAGGGTGACCAATAATAATATTCCTATTGCCAGAGTATTGAGGTAGTAAATAATGGAAAGATTTCTGGTCTACTTTGAATCATATCAGCAAGGTATAAATTAATAACCAAGAACATGTGACCACAGGTAAAGTACAGAGAAGAAATCAAACCATGGGAGGAATGGCCTAATGGTAGCATACATGACATAGAAGAGTCTTTTTCTCTATCGATCTTGAAGGGCATTCACTGATGTCTACTGTAAGTCTGCTTATGTAACTCATAACACCCCATGGCTTACCTAATATGTAGAAGAATTTTAACAAAATTATGATAAAACAGATCTTGGTGGCTCAGTGGAAAGAGAGCCAGACCTGGAGACAAGAGGTCCTGGATCTAAATCTTCCCTCAGATACCTTCTACCTTGGTGATGCTGGGTAACTCACTTAATCCCAATTGCCTAGTCCTTACTATTCTTCTTTCTTGTAATAAATCCTTAATATTGATTCTAAAATAAAAGATGAGAATTTTTTATTAAATTTTAAAAAACGCAGCAGATTTGACTCAAATGGCTATCTGAAATGTATCTACTGAGTTTACTATTTAATTATTGGCCTTTAAAAATGATAATAGTGGTAGGCAAGGAACATATTAAAAATCCATACCACTTAGGATTAGCCAACCCAGAGAAAAGTCATAAAACTTCAAATATTAACTGTTCATATGCTGGACATTGGAAAGTTGCATTTATCATGAAAATAGGGGACTATACAAAAATCTGTTTCTTCATGGCTGAGCTGTTATTATTATGATTTTATGAAAATTAATCATTTATAAATTACTTTCCTCATAAACTGCCCTGTGAGGTAAGAAGTACAAGTCCCATTATCATTCCTCTTCAATAGATAAGGACCTAAGGCCCAGACATGTGCCATGAACCATATAAAGTCACAAAGCTAATTCAAATCTGAACCTCATTTATGCATCTGACTCAAGAAGGGGGAACAGTGAACCTGAAAATTCCAGGAAATGGATGCTGTCAGTGTAAAAATTGCATCATGCAAATAGTTATATCCATGCACATCCCTAGTAGATTTGTCTTAAAGTCTAGAGAGTAATTCTAGGAAAGGGGATGGTATCCAAGCCCTGGGATACATAAATATGACTGAGTCAAAATGGGGTGTAGTGGACTTGATTTTGAACCACTTTGACTTATATGAGAAGGGTATGAGCAGGATACTAAGGCAATTACCAGAAAACCTTGTTGGAAAAGATATTGATAATTCACAGGCATTTCCAGACAGATTTATGAATGTCATGCACACCTTTCTGATTCGAAAATTATCTCACTTCTGGCTTTTTTGACTTTCATCTTTCCAGCTCTGTCCATTTGATTTTAAAATTTTTGATAAATCTTGACACTTAACCTAAGCAGACACAAGGGAAAGGTTCAGCTCTGGTCATCTCCACTGATTCACAAAATAGAAAATAATTTTGAGGTGCTTTGGACCAGTCACTGACTTTAGGAGAGGAGTAAATTCATGAGGAATTAAGTAAGCAGTAGTGATCAAAGACCAAGCAATGAAACAAACGCAAGTTTTAAATTGGCAACTGGTTAAAGGACATGAAAGAATAAATTTCTAAAGAAGAAATTCAAGCTATCAATAGCAATAGGAAAAGAAATGCTTCATATCTCCAAAAATTAAAACTAAAGCAATTCTTAAGAGTTATACCTCATACTCATCAGACTGGCAAAGTGGATGAAAATAGAAAATGTTAAGTCTGCAGAAAATAGGCATTAATGTAGAGTTGGTGGAGGTGTGAACTTGTAAAGTCATTCTGGAATGCAATCTTAATTATGTGCCTGAAACAACTAAATTGTGTTTGTCATTTGAACTAGAAACATTTCAACCAATCCAATACCTCAAAAAGAAAAAAATAGAGAAAAATAACCCATGTACAAAAATAATCATAGTAGCCTTTTGTGAGGGAAATGATTGTAAACTAAATGGGAGTATCTGTTTGAGAAATGACTGAACAACTTATGATATATGAGTAAAATGAGATACTATTTTTCCTTAAGAAATGAAGGCAGGAATGGTTTCAGAGAAACCTAGAAGGAGATTTATTTATTGATGTAACAAAATATAGAATGAATAATTTTGAAAGTTTTAAGATTTCTGACTACCTTATAACAAACCATAATTAAAGAAGGTGAATGATGAAGCATACTATCCCACCTATAGATGATGGCTTCAGTGTGCAGAAAAAAATTACTACATTTTTAGACATGATCAATGTGGGAATTTATTTTTCTTGACTTTGTATTTGCCACAAAAGGTTTTTATTGTTTGTTTAATGGAAGAAGGAAGGAAGGAAGGAAGGAAGGAAGGAAGGAAGGAAGGAAGGAAGGAAAGAAAGAAAGAAAGAAAGAAAGAAAGAAAGAAAGAAAGAAAG
>NC_058135.1:208563748-208582937 GCF_016433145.1 Gracilinanus agilis
TTGTTGTTGTTGTTGTTGTTGTTGTTGTTGTTGTTGTTGTTGTTGTTGGAGAACATCTTGGTATAATTGAAAGCAATGAGCATATTCTTCAATGAGTATGCAGTTCAATCTCGCCATCTTCTGAATGGGAACTAGCCCACTGTATATTTGCTTGCTAGGTACACTTATATTTTTGTTTTACTTATTTATTTTCTTCTATTTAAATAAGAACAGAGCCTTTCTACTGGGATATATATATATATATATATACATATATATTGAATTAAAATGATTGTGAAATAAAATAGGAAAGAGGTATGGGATAGTTAAATCTCAGATGCAAGGAAACCCCCCCTTAGCTCTAGTAGCTAATAAGGTAGGATGGTGGCCCTCCAGATCATTAATGTGGCATGATTTCTCGATTTCAGCTGGAAAGGCTCAAGATGAGGAAAATAAGAAAAGTCTTAACAATCCCAATGGCAGAATCTGGGAAGACTTCTTTGTTAAGAAAATGATAATAATGCTGGAAAAGGAACAAATAGGAAATAGAAATGCCCATCCCAGTCATTTCTGGGGACCTAGGAGGGACAGAATCACAGGGTCATTCACAACTGTTTCATTTGCACACTGCACTGTCATTAACCACCCTTACTGGGCTTCTGGGAACTCTTTGGAGATAATGACACATGCTGTCATATTAGATAGAATAATCTTCATGTTCTTGAAACCCACAAGAGGCTTCACCAATTAGCATACAGAAGATATTCATCTTTAAAACATGCATACATTTTCTGGGGGTTGATTTATGCTTGTTTAAACAAAAAAAGATTCAGTCTTTCTTTTTTCTTTTGTTATTTCACAGCTCCTTTTATCAAAAATCTTTGTCCTTTTTATCATTTTCCAAATGAGCATGACAAACAGAAATACTGTCAAGACTTTGAATACAAGACAGTAAGTTTTATAAGGAAGGACTTGGACTTTTAATAATATGTTTTTTTTTTAATTTAAATGTGTCTCCAACCTCCTTCTTCCCTAGAAAATCCATAGACATCTATGCACTGTAAAACAACAGGGATCTGATTCCTGTATAATGCAACATAGGGACACATGGTATATCCCAATATAATGAAAGTATTTTTAATTTTAAATGTTAGAATCACAGCATGAAGAAACTACATTTTGGAAAATAATAGCCTCTTATGCAAGCCAGAATTCACTTACATCAGGTTTCCTTATATAATATATCTTATTACTTAATACGCATGTAAAGAGATGGAAAAATAAAATCAAAAGGGTAGAAGTCACATTTGAAATTATCAAGTCCAGAGGTTCTTAATCTGGGATCTATGGATAGTTTTCCAATGGTCTATGAACTTGTTCCGAAAAGAAAGCAAAACAATACGATACCTTTAATTTTACTAACTTTGGTTTCCTTTGAAACTAAGTAACTTATTTTATGCTTTTAAAAACATTATTTTTTGAAGGCATTATCATACTTCTCCAGACTATGGACTCACCACAAAAACAAATTGATTAATTGATTAATAAATTACTAAGGACCGCTGATCTAGTTCAGTGATCTCATGTTGGGGAAACTGATGCTTAAAAGAAGCAACTTGCTCAAAATCATGCTGCAGCCTATGAGAAACATATAGACCAAAATCCAGCTGATCTGTTTTTCCTCTTTCAGAACTCTTTCTATTCTAGAACCTTGTTATCACAGAATGTCTGAGTAGAAGCCATTCTATTTTCTAAATAGAACCATACAGACCCTCTAGTGCAAATCCTGTCATTGTACAAAAGAGACTGAGGATCTGAGACAGGAAGTGATGTTCTTATCAAGGTCACCAATGGGAGACAAGACGGGGGACTGAGTAGTCTGACTTGCTGACCGATGCTCTTCCTGTTGCAGTAAATATCCAGGCTTGTCATGAATCAGAGACACACCATTCTTATCCAGGAGATTAATAAACATACTTGAATTAGTTTTAAAATTCATAACCCCTGTTAACAGAGAAAACATCCATGATATGATTACAAAATAAAGGGAAAGAATTTAAGTAGTCTGGGGACTTCACGGGCACACTTTGTGTATGTGCATATCATATAGAGGATCAAAAGATTTAGAGTGTGAAGGGAACTGGGAGACCACAGACATACAGCAAACTCCTAATTTTACACATCACAGGATTTAAAGCAGGGAAAGAGCTGAGAACACACTTATTCTCATCCTCTTCTTTTATAGAGGAGTAAACTGAGGTAAGAAAATTGAGCAGCTCATCTGAGTCAACAGAGAAGTAACTTTAAAACCTATGACTTAAGCCAATAAACCCTAAATCTAGTAAACCTGCCACTAGACCACAATGCATAGAGATGTATGTATATGTGTATGAGCATTAATGCATATTTTTCTATAACATATTATATATATATATACACATATATATTGTATATGCCTATAAACACAATAATGGTTTTTTTGGTATGTATGTGTGTGTATATATGTGTATATATATATATATTTACATATATATATATATATATATAATAGAGAGACAAAGAAAGAGACACACACAGAGAGAGAGAGAGAGAGAGAGAGAGAGAGAGAGAGAGAGAGAGAGAGAGAGAGAGAGAGAGACAGCAGAGACAGAGACAGTGGGACAGTGTATAGAACACTGGTGTGGATTCAGGAAAATATGAGTTCAAACTCAGCCTCAGACACTTACTATTTGGACAAATCACTTGACCTTTATTTACCTTAATGCACAAAAGAATGAAATGGTAAACCACTCTAGTATCCTTGCCAAGAATGAATCATGGGTTTCCAGAGTTGGACACAATTCAACATAGATATAGATATAGATTTTATATATATAATATACATATATACATACATTTGTATGTATAAATTTATTCTATAGAACCACATATATACAAATATTGAATTCTGTTTGTATGTATACAATGAATATCTTATATGTATGCATATATACATATATGAAAAAATATATTTAAAGAACTGCATATAAAATATACTCATATCCAAAGTCACACATACATACATATATAATCTTATAAATTTAAGTGTTCATCTATTTTTTTCTATAGAGAAGTTAAAACAAAGGCTTGAGAAAAGTGACCTTCCCAGTATTATACATTCAGATAGTAAACAATGAAGTTAAGACTCAAAATTAAGGACTTCTTAGTCTGGAACCAAATTCTTTCCATTCTGCTTTCCTTCTCACATCTCAATAAGAATGCAGTGGAAGTTGAAATACCATCCTAAGAGATATGTAGAAAGCGATTTCATATCAACCTGTTAATGAGAAGGATCAGAAAACTTTCATGGAAGGTCCGCCATTTTTCCTGAGCTTCAAAAGGCAAGAAATACTGGGAGAAGATTTGGTGTAATCTTTTCCCAAAAGAATAACATGAGTCAGGGAATAGAATCACCATGTGGAGAGTGTTTTCAAAAGTGGGTGAATAATATAATTTGCTTGGATTGTAGATGAAAGAAGAAAAAAGGTCTGGTGATAAATTAGGATGGATTTCCAGAAAAGGGAATCTCATTATTAGAGCAAAGCTCCAGTTTCAAGATACAAGGCAAGAGCCAATGTGTGATCAAGCATTCTGAGTTGATCAATGAGCTATGCCAGGAAGATGAGGCTGAGCTAATGGAAATGCTATTTTCTTGCCCCCTTTTTAGAGCAAAGAGAGTGGGCTTGTTCAGTGTGGAATGATAATGGAGTTGGGCTGACTTCCTGAGGTCAGCATATGAAAAAAGGAAGACTAGGGTTTTTAAAAAAAATTATTATTTTTAACATCTTTACCTTCTATCTTAGAACCAAGACTAAGTATCAGTTCCAAGGCAGAAGAGGGATAAAGGTTAGGCAACTCAATTTAAGTGACTAGCCCAGAGTCACACAGCCTAGGTGTGTCTGAAGTCATATTTGAATCCAGCACTCCCATATTCAGGGATGTTCTCTGTCTACTGAGACACCAGTTGTCCCTAGGAGTCCAGTTTTCTAACAGGGAAAGGGAGGAGATACGTATTTATTAAACACCTACTATGTATGTGCCTTGCACTTGACTAAGTTTATTTCATTTGATCCTCACAACACCATGAAGTAAATACTATTTTTAATCCTATAATACAAGCTGAGGAAATTGAGAAAAACAAAAGTTCAGTGAATTGTTCAACCATGCACTAGACTGGATTTAAACTCAGATCTCTATGGCTCCAGATCCAGAACTCTATCTACTGTGCCATCCACCTAGCTAGAAAGATATAGTCCAGGAAGATGCTAGAGATAATTAATCTTTATTCCCTCATTTTAAAGATAAGAAATCTGAGACCTAGAATAATGAAATATCTAGCATGTGGTTACACAGTCAGAACTGAAACCCAGGCAGTCAGATGCAGCAGAAAGATCCCTGGATTTGAATCCATAGGACTTGGTTTCAAATTCCATCTGTTTTACTTGTTATCCATATGACCTTTGTCAAGTAACCATACCTCTCAATAACTTACTTGCCTTAACTATAGGATAAAGGGGTTAGGCTGAGTAACATCTAATGTGCTTTCCAGTTCTAAATATATAATCTTACTGTTTCTATGATCTTATAACTCTTAATGCACTGCCCTTTCCATCACACTATGCAACCTCCATAAATGAAATATCAGATTCTGAAGTCATCCTCGCAGATCCTCAGTAATCACTGAGTCCAAAAGAAAATGGTTCACATTTCCCTACTGGTCCTAATTTTAGGCTATACATCTGATCTTGCCCTCCTGGTTCTGTTTCAGGATTCTGATTTGTCCTCTTGCTCAGCTCCCACATACTCTGAACAGAATTATTTCTAAAACCATTCTTAATGCAAGTCTACTTTGAGCGCCACTCCATTTCCTCAAACATTCCTCCTCAACTTGCATGAAGTGATCCAACTGATGTTTATTTTCTATAATTCTAACAGCTCCCATGTTTGAATTTCCTCATAGCTTGTTGGCACAGCGTTTTGGAAATGTTTTCTTCTTCTGGGCTTGTGTATGTACTGCCTTATGACTGTTCATCTAAAGAAGTGGTACAGATCATTGAGAAATTGAAAGGTCCTTGTTGCTAGAGGCCAATTCTCTACCAAACTGTCAAAATTCTAAATCCAACAAGGACATCCTGAACCAATGCCTTACTCCCTTTTAACTCTACATCAATATTTTGGGCCAAGCTCAACCTTCGAATGTTTAATGATCTTCTGATTGGATTTAAAAAGTGAAACATGATATGCTTCGCCACCTCCATTATTCCCTTTTTAAACAATGATTTATTTTTCTTCTGCCTACAGTAAATGACAATGGCACAACTGAGGTGTGGGAAATATCAGGGTAGTTATTATGGAATGCAGGCAGATTTTTCTAGTGAAAGATATTCATAAAACCATTCCAGAGTGTAGGGAGTAGTTAAATTGTCAACCCATCAGATAAATTCTTTTCCTGATGTCTTTTTTTTTTTTCAGGCCAAACTATCACACATGCTTATTTATTAATAAAACACCACTTCCCTCTACCCACAGTCACGCATTTATGCATTATAAATTTTCCCCTCAATACACACACATATTATAATCAAATTATATGAGAATTACAATCAAATCAACACAAGCATTGCCTCTAGTGCAAGCATTCAAATGACTGCCCTGCTTTTCTGTTCACCACCTCTGTGACTTAACCTAAGTCACATAGATGCAGGATCTGAACTCAAGAACCTTGGTTTAACAGAAACATCATTGTACTTGAATCCAAGGCACTTGGTATTAAATCCCAGCTGACCACTTGCTGTCTGTGTGATATTAACTGATTTCCCTTTCCCTGATAGCCCTATACTGCATAGGTAATCTCCACCTTGAGAAGACAAAGTCTTTGATACAAGAAACTATTTGAGTTTGGATATTTGTATCCCCAGAATCTAGCAATAGGAATGGAACATAGTAATCACTTCGTGAATGCAGTTTTATTTATTCATTCAAATAATAAGAAACATAACAAATAAAGGCACCAAAATGATAACAATAAAAGAGAGGAAGAGAATCATTCATCTAATCTTATGTCAGGAGAATAAAGAATTTAAAGGAAATGGATGAAATTTATGAAAATACAAAATTTTCAAATAAAAGAGGAAATAAACATCCTAAATTATGCTTTTACATAAAAAGAAATTAAATAAGCCATATAAGGACAACCAAAGTACAGAGGTTAGAAAGTTTGGTCCAGACTGAATTATAGGTAAAAATGATCGAATATTTAAAAAAATTTTATAGTATATAAATTCTTCTCAATAACAGAGATGGAAGGAATTTTACAAGATACCTTATGTAAGGTAAATATAGCGCTAATACCAAAATTAGGTAGGAATAAAGGAGAGTAAGATAATTATAGATCAATATCAGTAATGAATATTGATTAATTCAAAATCATTTAATAAAATATTCTCAAATAGGCTACTACAATATACTTAAAATGTTCACTATAACAAGTTATTAATACCAATTATACATCGTGATTAGTCACATGAATAATAAAAATGAGCGAAAAATGCCCAATTGTGTCACCAAAGAAAAAATCTTTGATGAGGCATAATACTCATTTGTGTGAAAAATTCTAAAATGTATAGGCAAGCAAAGACATTTTTATGTGATCAAAATAATATTTATGAAAAACCAAGAACTAGTATTATTTTTGTAATGGGGAAAACATTAGAAGTTTCCCAAATAATTTCTATGGAACAAAATGATTCCATTTTCTCCACAGTTATTTGATAGTGTAAAAATGGTAGCTAAAGTAATACCAAAGAGAAAAAAAAATTAAAAAATCAACAAAGAATTAATTTTGTTGTTATTCGGTCATTTTTTTTCAGTCATGTACAACTCTTCATAATGCTATTTGGGGTTTTCTTGGCAAAAACACTTGAATGGTTTGCCATTTCCTTGTCTTGTTCATTCTACAGATGAGAAACTGAAGCAAACAGAGTTAAGGGATTTGCCGAGGGTTGCAAAGCTAGTAAGTGTCTAAGGCCAGACTTGAACTCAGGAAGATAATTCTTGCAGATTCTAAGCCCAGTGCTCTATCCAACCAGAGATGTAAAATGTCTAATATAACAATTATGATCTAAATTAGTATCAACTTGTCTCCTAACACTCAATCTAGCACTCTTTCCATGACATTGCTCCCATTCTTTATAAACTTTCCTCCTTTTCAATCTTTTCTCAGTAATCTTATATTTCTCTAAATCTTCTTTTAGGTTATAAAGTGATAGAAAATTGAGCCCAGAGTCAAGAAGTAGTCTCCCAGACTCATTTTGAAAAAGAACTCTCTACTTCTTTACTAACTATTCAACTATAACTACATAAATGTGTACACATTCATGTAGTTATAGTTATATATATTTTATGAATAGATAATATACAATACTTATTTGAATTCACCTATCCTCTTATTTTTCAAGGTATCATCAGGCTATTTTTACATACATACATACACACACACACACACACACACACACACACACACATATATATATATATGTATATATATATATATATATATGGAGAGAGAGATTGAGAGAGAGAGAGAGAATTGAAAAATCTCATTTATTGAATATTTTCTACTGCCAAGTATTATGTTAAGTGTTGGAGATACAAAAATGGAGATACATATCTTGCCTTTAAGAAGCTTAAGGCCGAATAGGAGAAACTATGCACATAGGGGAATAGTTGCCAGGGATATGGGGCTTTTTGGTCCGAAAAGTCCTAGAAATGGTGTGAGGCCATAGTGGTATAGAATCAATATGAGGAAAGTATGTTTTAGGAAAGAATAGTGAGTGGGAAATGGATAAATGCATAATGATGAGATTGTTGGGGAGGACACTTGCAGAAGTGGCTATTGGAGGGTAGGGAGTAGAAGGAAGCATAATAGAGATGTTTTTGTTATAGTATTAGTAGTAGTCGCCATACCAATAATTTTTACTTAACTTTTTTTTTGTTTGATTATTTTGTTTTGTGTTGAGTTAGGGGGCAAGAACGTTCAAGAGAGGACACTACAGGGGAGGGTTATTAAGCAATAACTGGGGTGCAAAAAGGTAACATGAAACAGTTGTTAAAAAGAATAGCCTGGTGATATGTTGAAAAATAAGAGGATAGGTGAATTTATTCAAATAAGCAGAAGTGAAGATGATAGTGAGTATGGGAGTCAGAAGGCAACCTAGCCATTTGGATGAAAGAAGATTACTAAATTTGAAATTGGATTTAGGTTCAAACTCTATCACTGAAAAACCTTGTTCATATTAGAAATAATGCTTCATTTCTCAGCTTACTGATCTGTAAACGAAGATAACAGTTTACCTTAACTGCCTTATAGTCTTTACAGTCTCCTCTTTACAGTCTTTAAGGAGAAGTCAGATAACTATTTCTTACACGTCATAGTTAAGGTTTCTTCCTGCTAAATATTAGGTGAGATAGGTAAGGTCCTTTCTAACTTTCATATTTTATGATTCTTTTACCGTAAAGTATTTAATAAGTTATTTGTCACTGAAGTTGAATAGAGAGGCAAGGTTGTATTGGGAAGAGAAAATTGGTCTTGGAACCAGGAATATCCACCTCTGACATTTAATGGCTATGTTCTCCCAGAAGAAGTCTTTCAACTCTTCCTGCTCTAAATCACACTTAAAGATTGTAAGTTGCAGGGAAGAGGCTTACCTCTATTGGTAATTCCTGCGAGTTCCATACACTTGTGAAATCAGAGATCCAGTCTCTATTATTTGGACAGTATTATATGTAAGAACATTATATTTTTTGGGGGATAGTACTTTAGAAACTATCTAAGCCAATGCTTTTATTTTTCAGATGAGGAAAATGTTGTCCGAAGACTTTGAGACAATGAATGCTTTACAACTTGTCAAGAGCCATTGTGGCATAGTGAACGGTGTGTTCTTGGAATGAGGAAACAGCTGCATTCAAACCCGACCTGGGACATTTAATCTATCATATGACCATGAGCATGTCATTGAACCCTTTTTCTCTATTGTTGACAGTAAAATAATACATCTAGTACTTTCCATATTGGGTCCATTGTGAGAGTCAAATGAGATAATATATGCTAAGTGCTCTGCCAATATTAAAGTTCCACATACATATTTGTCATTAATATTAGTTATTATCAGGGACTTTAATCAGAAACCAAGATTCAAAACTGAGAGCCCTGTACTCATTCTTCTATATTTCACTGCTGCCTGGGTGTTGTTAAGAATAACAGTGATTTCATTTACATATCCCTTTGTGGTCTGCTAAAAGTACTTTCAAATCTATTAGGGTTTTGGATATGATTTTTTTTATGTTTTGTCTGATTCTTTGTGCCCTTATTTGGGATTTTCTTGGCAAAGATACTAAAGTGGTTTGACAATTCCTTCTCCAGTTCATGTCAGATGAGGAAATGGAGGCAAAAAAGGTTAAAATTATTTGTAAATGTCTGAATTTGAATTCAGGGCATGAGTCTTCTTGACTGTAAGTCCAGCATTCTGTCAGGTGAATGGATAAAATATCTTCTAATATGCTGTCTTCCTCAAATTGTCCAGGATCCTAATTATTTTCTAACAAATAAGTGTGTCTAACAGGTAGGTCAATAATTATGATCCCTATTTAACTAATAAAGAAACTAACAACCAGAGATGTAAAATGTTTAATATAACAGTAATTATCCAAATTGGTATTCACATCCACATCCCCTAACACCCAATTTGCTACTCTTTCCATGGTGATGCTCCCATTCTTTACAAAATTTCCTCTTTTTAAATCTTTTCTCACTAGTCTTATATTTATTTAAATCTTCTTTTAGATTATAAAGTGATATAAAACTGAGGCCAAGGTCAACTTCACTTCAAAAAGGAACTCTCCACTTCCTTACCCACTGATCAAATGTCACTGTGATGGTCATGTAGCTCAAAATAGCTATGGATTTTGTGACTACATGGGGCCACAAAGTACTTGTCAGTCTGGTTGTATCTCCAATGTTTCTCAGCATTTGGTCTTTTGGGATCTTAAAGCTATTTTTAGATCATAGAAGTAAACACCTGGTCTCTCTTCTACTTGAAGCATGAATTTCCCTCAATAACTTGCCCATCAACCAGTGGAATCATTTGGACTGCATTACAAGATGGAGAATTCATGATCACCCAAGGGAGCCAAGGTTATGAGTGAACAGTTCTAAACATGAAAAGATTTGTCCATAAACTATAGGAATCTGCCTCCTTCTAAATTTTACTCAGTGATCCTAAGTCTGTCCTCTAGGGCCTGAAGAAGCTAGTACAATCTTTTATTTCCTCCCTACAAAACAGTCTTACACTATTTGAAGATTTCTATTATACCCCTAAAGTATTCTCTTTTTCAATCAGTCAATAAGCATTCATTAAACACATATTAAATTACAGATAATATAAAATGTATTGAAAGAATAAAGGAAGGGTAATAACATCTCCCCATCTTAAAAAAAAAAGACCATGATCTACAAGAGGGTACATTTTAATGGGGGATGTAGCATGTAAATATATCTTTATCTATCTATAGAATAAATGAAAAATAATATGAAATAGATAACATAAGCAGATGGAGGGGAAGGGAGTGGCTTAGGTGATGTCTCTAGAAAAGGTAAACTTTGAGTAAAGTCTTAGAAGAAGCCAAAGAAACTAAAAGGGAGAGGTAGGAGAACAGAGCATTCCAGGCTTGAAGGAAGCCAGAGAAAAGGTAGGGAAAAAAATAGTACAAATAGGCCAATGTAGCTAGAGGACAGTGTGGAAAGTATTAAAATTTAAGAACCTGGAAAAATAAGAAGGAATCAAGTTATTAAGGACTTTAAATGCCCAATAAAGGACTTTATATGCAGTCATGGGGTGATTAGAAGGCCCTGTATCTCAATGAGTAGAGGGTATGGCATGAACACAGGTATTCTTTAGGGGGGAAAATGAAAACAAGCACTTGGGCAAATCAGGATAAACTCAAATGCAGAGAGGTAGAAGTCTGTTTCAATAGTCCAATTGAGAAGAGTCCAAAGCCTGAACTAGGGATATAGGTTTTAAAGAGCAGAGATGTTGTGAATGCAAAAATGGCAATCTTTGACAATGGAATAGATTTGTTAGGTAATTGAGAATAAGAAGTTAAAGATAAATCTTAGATTGACAGCCTGGAGGGCTTGAATGAAGGTAGGATGTAGTCTGGAAAGGGAAAGGGAAAAGTGGAAAAGGGGAAGGATTTGAGAGAAAGATGATAAATTTTATAACTACCATCAGTTTCTTTCAACCATCTTCATTTGGCCTGGTCTCTATTCCCTTTACTTTTTCTGTTCCCATTCATATATGGCACCTGTTTAAAGATTTTCATAGTGGCATTAGAGGTAGTTAGCAGAAAACAGCAAGCTGCCTAATGCTAAGCTAAAGGGGAATGCTTAAAAATTGTGCTACATTGACATACTAGGATAATTTAAAGCTGTTAAGATGGACAATTATGTGGAATATGGAGAAATCTGGAAAGATCATTTTCTTTTTAAAAAATTTTATTTAATTAACCTGGAATATCTTACCATGGTTACATGATTTTTTCCCTCCCCTCCTCCCACCCCTCACCCATAGCCAATGAGAAATTCCACTGGGTTTTACATGTGTCATTGATCAAGACAAAAATTTCCATATTATTAATATATTCATTAGGGTGATTGCTTAGAGTCTACATCCCCAATAATATCCCCATTGACACATGTCATCAAGCAGTTGTTTTTCTCCTGTGTTTCTACTCCCACAGTTCTTTTTCTGGACATGGATAGTATTCTTTCTCATAAGTCCCTCAGAATTGTCCAGGATATGTCCATTCCATTCGATTGTACCACAGTGTATCAGTCTCTGTGTAGAATGTTCTCCTGGTTCTGCTCCTTTCACTCTGCTTCAATTCCTGGAGGTCGTTCCAGTTCACATGGAATTCCTCCAGTTCATTATTCCTTTGAGCACAATAGTATTCCATCACCAACAGATACTACAATTTGTTCAGCCATTCCTCAAATAGAAGGGCATACCCTCGTTTTCCAGTTTTTTTCTCACCACAAAGAGCATGGCTATAAATATTTTTGCACAAGTCTTTTTCTTTATTATCTCTTTGGGGTATAAACCCAGCAGTGGTATGGCTGGATCAAAAGGCAGATAGTCTTTTAAAGTGCCTTGGGCATAGTTCCAAATTGCCATCCAAAATGGTGGAAAGATGTTTTTCAAATAATGCAGAGCATAAAATGTGGAACCAGGAAAATGAAGTCCACACTAAAAAGAATGAACAAAAATTCCTAATAGGGACTAAAAGGAAAGATATTAGGGTGAGGGAGAAAGTTGTATATTCTGTCACACATTAAAATTAATTTAAATATAAATAGTTACTATGCAACTACGGTTCATGATTTTGGACTGGAAAATAATTTAAAGTTTATCTAATTTAAGTCCCATCACTTTACAGATAAAGGGCACAAGGTTTAGTGAGGGACTATTGAGTTAGGTCAGAGTGTAATTGTCAGAGCCTGAAATCAAGTCCAGATAAGATAGTCTGACTCCAAAACCAACCTGCTTTGTCAATATATCACACTGCATTGATGTTGAGTGTTTTTTTTCTAACACAAAATTTAATAAAATAAAATTGCCGAACCCAGAACTGAAATGAACTGAATATTGCAACATTCCAGATGTGTTCTCATCAGGTCAGAGTGTAGTGGAACTCCTTCCCTCCTGGATCTGATCTCCAGAATTCTACTAACTCAGCCTAAGATTGATTTAGTTTTAGTTTTTGTCTTAGGGCTCATAGCTATAATGTGTGTGTTTGTCATATCACACCATATATGTGCTATAGAACTATGAAATAACTTTCAGATAAAATATCATTTTCTTTTTTTTTTTCTCATTTTCCCCCCAGAAACATCCAGTTCTTTTTTTAGGCTCCAATGGGGCTGCGTAGAAATAGGCCACATCGTCATTTCTCTGAACACACAGGACTTTTTCAACAGGCAGTTCCTTTGTTCATGTCTCTGTCCTCAGTGGTGTTTGTAATGACTTCCAATTTAGTGTCATCCACAGATTTCATTAAAGGCCTATTTACTCCCTTTTCCAGATCATTAATGGAGGCAGGCACCCAGCCGGGCCATGCAGTGCAGCATTAGACGCCTCCTCCCAACTGGAAACGTTGCTGTTGATCCTGCTTTGTTTATAGCTCTTCGTTCAGTTTCCAATCTGTGTGTTTTCACAGTCACCAGGAAAAAAAAATCCTGAGGGGGTGGAGAAAAGACTGGAGACTTAATGCCTGAAAATCAACTTTGGGATGTGGTTGTTTCTTACTATGTGGGAGGTTGCATTACCCTTATGGAAGTCAGTTCTCATGGTTCTGTGATCCTGGGTAAGAGACTAGACCTCAGCTTCTTCCTGATGAGGATAGAGACTGGACCTGGGAATTCAGGTTTACAGGGAGCTTTCAAGTGAAAAAAAAATGCCCTCTACTATTATAGAACAGTGTTCTTTCAGAAACTTACAGTCAAGAAAGTTTTATGAAGTACAAGTAAGTTAAGTGACTTGCCCAAGATCATGTAGCCTATACATATCAGGAGCAGGACTGAAACTTGGGTCTCGCTCCACCATGTTGGTAATATCTTCTCTGCCATCCTCAAAGAGTTTTTTTGGGAAAAATATGATGATTCATGTAATGATAAATTCAATAAAAGCCAGTTATTAATATTCATTTTATAGAATGAAGAATGACTAGCATGAGCATACCAAAAACAAGATGTTTTCCTAATTCCCTAATGTTTTTGTTTGCTTGTTTCTCTCTTTGCTATTTATTTTGTTTCTTAACCTTTAACTGCTCTGTTTACAAATTTTCAAGGGGCTAGAGAGGCCTTTGTTTCAGGGAAAAGCTTGGGGTTACTAAAATCACAGTGCAATTTGTTAAATGTAGTCCTACTCACTCTTCTGCTCTTATTTAATTCTAGGTCTCTTCATAAGGTTTTGTCAGCAAATAGATGAAAAATCAAACGAAGGAAAAATGTGGATATATATATATATTTTTTTTTCCTAAAGAGGAATATTTTGAAGGTAAAAGGTAAAAGCCTATCTATACAATACTGAGTCACATATATTTGTTTTGTCATCCTCTGGCTTTAACTGCCATCATGTTGACTTTGTAAAGAAATATGAGATTTACCTTCAGACTCCCTTAAAATAATCTTGCCCATTACTTTTGGACTTTATATATAGTAGGAAAATACTTTTGAAGATACAAAAGTAGAGAAAACTAATGATAGCTACTATTTATATAGCACCTGGGGCAGCTAAATGGCATAATAGATTGCCTCACCTGGAGTCAGGAAAACTCATCTTCCTGAGTTCTAATCTGGCCTCAGACACTTACTAGCTGTGTGACTCTAGGTAAGTCATTTTATCCTGTTTGCTTCAGTTTCCTCATCTGTTGAAAGAAATGGCAAACCACTCTAATATCTCTGGCAAAAAAAGTCCCAAATTGGCTTATAAAGACTGAAATAACTAATAAAGAATAATATGTAGCACCTACTATGTGCCAGGTAATATAATAAGAATTTTACAGGTATTATCCCATTTTACTCTCACAATAAACTGTGGGAGGTACATGCAATTATTAAGATTATTATTATTCATATTATGCAGTTGAAGAAACTGAGACAAATAAAAGTTAAGTTCCTTCCCAAAGTTCACATGGCAAATATCTGAGATTGCATTTAAGTTCAGGTTTTCCTGAATCCAGACCAAGTATTCTCTCCAATGTATTCTCTCCTTGCTTACAGAAAGTAAGGAGAGGAATGATGGTGGACACTAGAAGAAAGGAAGGCTTGGTGGTGGGTTATCATCTAGAATTGTGCCCCAGAGGTATAAATAGCCTTTCAACAGGTAGGATGCAGAATAATAATGATCAAAGACCATGATCAAAAATCAAAATGATTAAAAAGTTCAGTCATTGTTCTCACTCTCTCCATGACCACACACAACAATATTGAATTTAAAAAATTATCAATTTGACTACAAACAGCAATGATGTTTTATCACTCCGCATCTCCTCTTATCTCTCAGAGGACATGACTCACCAACGGCCTCCTAATTTTCTCAATTTAATGTAGATGGTTTCTTTGGGAAAACTTATACTCATTACTGCAATTCTCTTCTAAAGACAGACACTACTTTGTTATGAGCTGCCTAAGCTAATCTACTGTATTCCAGCCAGTTGCTGTAGGAAATAGGTTGGTTAATTCAAAATATAATTCAAATCTGTCCTTAGACACTTACTAGCTATGTGACCTTTTAATCCTATCTGACTTAGTTTCTTCATTTGTCAAATAATCTGGAGAAGGAAATGGCAAGTCACTTCAGTATCTCTGCCAAGAAAACCCTAAATATGACCATGAAGAATCAGACACGAGTAAAACAACTTAAAAATTTGGATCTCTAGGGCCTAACCCATTACCTGGACCATAATAAATGTTGACTGATTGATTCTAAACAATATATGATTCTGTCACCAAGACTGATGGTCTTGAGTAAAATGGGTCACACCAGAAAGCAAGTGTTTTGGTCACCTTTGATAGGGGAAGTAGTCGTTTGAATCATACCTGGGGACTTTTTCAGGGAATATTTGTTAAAAATTATTTGTGTGTCATAGATCCTTTAAACTAGGCAGTTTGGTGGCACAGGGGATAGATCGCTAGACCTAGAGTCAGGAAGACCTAAGCACAACTCTAGTTCAAACACTTAGTAGTTGTATGATCCTGGGCAAGTTACCTAACTTCTGTCTGCCTCAGATTCTCATCTGCAAAATAATAACAGCACCTCCTTCCCAGAGTTGCACAAAAAGTTAATAGCCATAAAGAGTTTTGTAAACCTCAATGTGTTATATAATTCTATCTATTATTAAACTTAAATTTTGCTTAGTTACTAAATATGCCCAATCATTCTTGGAGCATCCTCTTTACTTTATTTTACTTTTTTAAACCCTTACCTTCTGTCTTGGAGTCAATACTGCATATTGGCTCCAAGGCAGAAGACTGGTAAGGGCTAGACAATGGGGGTTAAGTGACTTGCCCAGGGTCACATAACTAGGAAGTGTCTGAGGCCAGATTTGAACCTAGGACCTCCTGTTTCTAGGCCTGGCTCTCAATCCACTGAGCCACCCAGCTGCCCCCAGAGCATCCTCTTTAGAGATTAATAAATATAGAATTGAAATTTAGAGCTAAAGTCAACGATCTCCTGAAAGACAAAGGTGTAGTAAAAGGCTGAAGGGTCTTGTGGTTTGGTGATTCACTTTGCAACTTCATTTCCTTGTTTATGGACCACTAATAGAGAGTCCATACTAGACCATTTACTTACCAAACTGGACATTTGCTTCATAGAATCATAGTCACAGACACATAAGCATTTGAATGAGCAACAAAGTCTACCCCATTCACAGTGTGCAAAATAAGAATACAATCTACAGTAATGCCTACCCATGGTCATTCATTCCATATTTGAAAACATCTAGGAAGAAAACCCACTAATTTCTACAGATTTGTACATCTGAGAAATAATCAGTCCACTTTAAAGCTTCTTGAGGGCAGGAACTACCTTCGCTTTTTCATTTGTAGCCCCAGTATTTAGCACAGTAAGCACATCAAAGTGCTTAATGAGTGTTTTTTCATTCATTTGTTCATTCAGTCAATCAATCATTTCTGCAAATAAACTTTTTTTCACAAATATACTTTTTAAAACAGCCAATTTATTAGCAGAGAGAAAGTCAAAGACTTCATACAGATGTCATTGGTTTGTCTTAGAGAATTTATTGGTCTAGGACTAGCTTTAGCCTTAGATGGTCAGTGCCTGAAGCTAATAGTACTCTCTCTGAACTGCCTGACTAATGGCCATCACTCATAAGATTCCCCTTAATTACTGAGCAAGGCCCATTAAGAGCAGAATAATACTTCTTTTATACCCCTCACAGTATGTAGCATAGGACTATGTGGGACAGAGAAAAAAGGAAGAGAAGACAAGACAAGATAAGACAAGATAAGACAAGATAAGACCAAGTCAGGAAAAAGAAGGCAAGGGAGAAGGAAAAGAAAAGAAAGTTTATTAAGCACCTACTATGTGCAAGTTATCACTATATGTTTTACAATCTAATAAATTCACTAATATTTCCTTGAAATTACTAAACAAGATAAAGGAAGACTGATTAAAGGAATTTTATATGATGATGGTGATGATAGATGATAATGATAGTAATAACAATAAAATAATAATGGCTAAAATTTATATAATGCTTTCTATGTGCTATTCACTGGGCAAAGTGCTTTACAATTATTATCTTGTTTGATCCTCACAACCACTTTGGGAGTTAGGTGCTATTATTATCTGAATTTTATAGATGAGGAAACTGAGGCCAACTGAGGTTTCCTGGACAAATCACAAATCCTCAATCTGCTTCAGTTTCCTCATCTGTAAAATTCAGAAAATAATAGCACCTACCTCCCAAAGAAAGTACTTTGAGGATAGATTTGAACTCTTATCTGCCTGAGTCCTGGACAAGCAGGCAGTGCAGTGGTGATGAAAACATATCTGATGATGTAGAATTAGTTATATGGTGGGAGAAGGTTTAGACTGAAGAACAACCCACTTATTTCTGACCAACTTTTTTTTTCTTCTTTGCTCCTTTCTCACTACCCACACATGGAAGCAGAAATTGTCAGTTTCTTGTGGAATCTATAGTGCTGAGCACACTGTCAGCCTTTCAGAGGACTGGTAGACTATTTTAAGACATGTCTCCTCCAACATGTAAACCAGCACAATATGCTTCAGTAAGCTTAGACTGTGAATATGTTCTTTGAGATCACTGATCACTTAAACACACCAGGAAAAAATAATAATCTCTAGAGCCAAGTCATTTCAGGAGAGCTAATATTTATACAGCTCTTTAAGTTTTACAGAATATTTTATTTATTCTCACCTTAGCAGCTCTATGAAGTAATTAGTATTATCCATCCATATTTAAAAGATGAGGAAACTGAGGCTGAGACAGGTTAAGTGACTTGCCCTGCATCTTACAAGGAATAGGCATGCAAGGCAAGATTAGAACTAGGATTTTTTGGCTGCAAGTCCAGTACTCTATATATTATACCATCTAGCTGTCCTTTAGTAGCTAATAGAAAATATTTGCATATTTATATGAGATTTTCAGAATGTTTTACGTATGCAACTTTGGCACTAAAGTAACAAGATTCATGTTTTTATTTGTTTGCTTGTTTATTTTTCATGGAAAACCATGTCTATGATAATAAGCACTACAATACATCACTGTTCCCAGTTACTAAACCAGTTGAGGTATAACAAATGGAGCTGCTAGGCAGTCCTTACCATCCACAATGACCTAGCATTTACTTATGTATTTATTTAGAATATTTTTCCATGGTTACATGATTCATGCTTTTCTGCATCCCTTTTCCCTTCCCCCTCCCAGAGCTGACAAGCAATTCCACTGGGTTATACATGTGACCACGTATTTTCTTGATAACACTTATGTTCAATAAAAGCATCACGGAGGATGCCCTAGACATATAGTCAGAAAGTAGAGAGTAATGATTCATACATTGGAAAGTATCTACAGGTTCTTCCATTTCCAGATAACATTGTTTCAATTAAACCAAACCCTAGGCCTAAAATATTCTGCAATCCTAGATGAATGCTACTCAAAAGAGCCTAGTAATCCACCTGGAAAAAATCCAGTGCACTGTCCAAATTCTACTAGGTAATTGGATAGGTGGCCAATTAAGTTTGTCTATCAGGACATGTAAGTGGAGCAGATGCTAAATGTGGACAAATAATTGGTCATATTTGAGAAAGAGAAGGGATATTGTGTAGTGATTTCACATTTTCCCAGGTATTTCTCTACTCGGAGTAAATATTTTTCATTTCATCTCTATAATTATTCTGAACATTTTGTATGACTATATATCACGAAACACCCCAAATTTCTGAAGAATCAACACTGAAGGTCACTTAGAGGTGGTGATGGTTGTGGTACTAGTAGTAGTAGTAGTAGTAGTAGTAGTAGTAGTAGTAGTAGTAGTAGTAGTAGTAGTAGTAGTAGTGGTAGTAGT
>NC_058135.1:208583295-208741113 GCF_016433145.1 Gracilinanus agilis
AGGAAGGAAGGAAGGAAGGAAGGAAGGAAGGAAGGAAGGAAGGAAGGAAGGAAGGAAGGAAGGAAGGAAGGAAGGAAGGAAGAAAAAGAAAGAGAAAGAGAAAGAAAGAGAGAGAGAGGTGTGGCACATGGTATAGAGGAGACTTAGAGGCATGAAGATCTTAGTTCAAGTCTTACCTCTGACATAAATGTGTATGATCATAAACAAGTCAGGCCATCTCTCAGTTATATAATCTTATAGATTACATGTGTATTTATATCTATATGAAATTTGAATTTTTAAAATTCAACATGCAAAAAGAAAAGAGCAAAGAGGGTGCTTAACTGCCACTTGACTCATGGAAATTAAGACAATGATTGTATGAAACTTCATTTGCGTGTGCACACACACACATCCACATACTCACAAATGCCATCTCCAGCTTTTGATTCTTGGCATTTAAGATTTGGGTGATCAATCAAATCACGCTCTGATTCCAATTAGATGTGATTCAAAGAACACCTGCCTACCAGCACAGCTTCCTAGAGTTTAAGTTAGAAGCATTTCAGAAATCACGCAATGCCATTACCTTGTGGCAACGATCTCTTCAGAAGTCATCCGCACACATGCCCACAAAGGTGTATGTCACACAAAGAGCTGGAACCTTTTGAGGGGCAGCAGCCTGCATTTATTGGCGCGCCTTCATTGTTTATTTCCACAACACAGCTGCCTCCTCCGCTTGAATGCAGCACAAAATGGCACTGGAAGAATATGCTCTTTGTCAATGAAATACAAAAGCGAAGGCACCAAAGGCCCTGATGGAACAATGCGGTGAAATGGAAGGAGCGTAAACCTCAGAAGCAGGAGACTGTCATTTGGTCCCGGCTCTGCCATTAACTACGGGGTTGTGGGTAAAGTTGAGTAAGTTACCTCACCTTGCTAGGTTGAAGTTTTTTTTTCTTTTCTTTATAATGAGCGGAATAGGTTACATGGTATCTGAGAATGCTTCCAGCTCAAAAATGCAATAGTGTGAACATTTCAGTATTCTTGAGGTTGTAGAAAGGATTCTGAATTCAGAGGTAGGAGGATCTTAGGATTTTCAGTTGAAAAGGGAAAGGAAAGAGAAGGAAAGGGGAATAGAAAAAATATTTATTAAACATCTACTACAGGCTAGGTACTATGCTAAGTACTTTACAAATAGTATCTCATTTAATCTCCACTACAACCCTGTGATTTGGCACTATTATTAAGGATTTTTTAAAAATATCTTGACAATGAAATAAATCAGATTGAGGGTAACCAACAGGCTTCAAATCCAAGCATACAAAGACTTCTATCAGGGAATGAGAGATGAGAATAATGTGTTCTAGTAGCCATGAAGGTGGCTGAAGAAAGCACTTTGGGGCACTTAGATTTTATCAAAATAATGAAGAAGCCAAGGTTATCAGCTGCATCCCAAATCATCATTAGTCATCTTGATTTTTGTCTTTCCAGTGGATTTGAATGATTCTGGAAGAGAGAGTGAGCCTGATGATTTTGCTTAATTCTGTCTCACTAAAATCCAATTTACACACAAGTCAAGATGTTACTCATTCCAATGTCATTGATCTTCTTTGAAAACAAAGAACTAAAAATTATTGAAGAATTTTGAAAAAAAAAGTTGGGGAAACTGAAGCAGATAACTTTGGGAGTGATCAACAAGTATAATTCTCTCCTTTACCAGATGAAAGACCAGGTCACAATTAGTAAGCAGCATATGTTTGATTTAAATACATGTCTTTTGATTCTAAATGACATGTTATCTCCACTATACCAAGAAAGCCACATGAAATGGCTAAACAACTAGCCTCAGCTCTATGACTTATTTATATGATATCATATAATAAAATAATATTGTGAATTTTACTTTCTCAATACACAAAATAGACATAAGAACTGATGCCTTGCCCACCTAACAAACTATTATGAGGTCGAAAGCATAGGGGTGCAGTGAAATTAGCAATGCATTTGGAGGAGGGACCCCCAAGTCTTATTTTTGGGTAAGAAACATTGCTACTTACTGTGGTCACAGGTAGATCAACTCTCTCAGTTTAGTTTTCTCATTGATATCATAAGGATGCTAGACAAGATGGTAATTCATTGCAAGTGACTTCAAAAATCTTTTTCAACTCTAATGAAAATTAATTTAAATATATATAGGAAAGTACTTTTAAAATTATTAAAAGCTTATTATGAAACTATACTGAAAATGGATCTGAGACCTGGAAGAGTCTTCATATGTCAGAAGTTATTTCCAATTTGAAAACATAATGAAGTTGGTGCTAAAACATTTAGTAGACATAACTTGATGGAGACTATGCATACATGCATTGTTTGGGAGCTTTTATGTTTTTTTTAACATGATGAGTTAATTTAGATTAAAACAAGTTTCAGCTCAGTAAAATGATATTTTTAGCCAATTGATTCAAATAAAGGTCAAATCAGATTGCAAGTGAAAAAATAGCTTGGATCAATATTTTTCTTTTTTTTGTTTTATGAATGATATTTTTACATCAAAATATCTTTTCAGGACTCTATCTCTAAAATTCCTAATCTAACTGCAGAGAGGGCAAAGTCAGTCAGAGATCCTGTGTTTGGTACACATGAGATCAAAAGAAATAAATGATTTAATGGATTTCTTTCTTGAAATTTAAAGGTCTTCACAGATTCTGCTATACTGAACCAATAAGAAACAGAACCCTAGCAGAGACTCCATTTTCAAGGTTTCTTCAGGGAGTCATCATCATGCCCATATGATCTTTGGAAAACTTTGAAACTCATCATTGCTCTAGAAATAAGTATTCTTGAATGCCTCTATCACTAACTATGGAATGTTACGCGATTCTTAGACTAAAATTCAGTTTCTTCATCTTCAGAATGAGGAGAATGGACTAACTTTCTAAGACCTAGGGTTATCCCATATAAAATTGTATGCCTCAGAAGGGAATGAGTTCCCTATCACAACAAATTTTCAAAAAGGAATTGAATGACCGTTGGTTAAGGCTGCTTCTACAACATCTCTCCTATCTATCTTCATCTACTGATTTGCATGGTCATCCCCCTAGTTCAAGCATCCATCAACTCTTAACTAGAATTTTGTCATGGACTCCTAATTGATCTCACTGCCTCACATCTCATCCAATTCCCATCCAACCTCCATATGGTTTCCAAAATAACTTGCACAGATATGACTATATCAATCCTTTACTCCCCATTTCCACTAAGATCAACTACAGTTCTCTCTTTGACATTTACTACCCTTCACAAGCTAAATCCAATTTGCCTTTTTGTCTTATATCATACTTCCTGTTATAGATTCATTGGTCCAATCAAACCGGATTTATTACTAGATCTCCCAAATGACTTTTTATCTTCTACCTCCATGACTTTGCATAGCTTTTCTGGACTGTTCTTCCTCCTCATTTCCCCTTATAAAAAACCCTAATTCTTTTTAAAACTCATCCCAAACAACTTTTCCTTAATGTGATCTATCCTGATCCCTTAACTACAAGGGTCTCTATCTAAAAATTACATAGCATTTATTTTATATATAATTATGCAATTGCATGTAATTATATATGTGCATGTTTATTCCCCTATAGAATGCAAGCTTTTTAGGACAAAAACTCTTTCATTTTTGTCTTAGAGCTTCCACCACCTATTATAGCATCTAATTTGAAATGGGTCTTAATAAATGAGTATTGATTGATGAGCATTTCAGAGTACATCCTGTCCAAGTATGAGTTATTCTAAATAAACTCTGAAATTCTTTTCAAATCTAAGAGTAATATTTTAAAATGTATATTATAATCATTTAAATATAATAATGCACTGTTCTCCACAAAGATCCTTCCCTTCTAATAGAGGTAAGGGGGAAAAAAGGAACAAAAAGCAAAAAGCATATTTGCTGTATTGATATTGTAAGCAATACTCCATTGTCCAACCTTTCAAACTCTAGAACCAAAATTGGGCAATATGGTAACAGAGATTAGGTCTTTTTCATTATTCCTTTCATGCCTATTGTTGTAGTCATTGTGCATAATGTACTCCTGGTTCTGCCTGTATCTCTCTATAATAATTCATCAAATCTTCCTGAGTTTCTCAGAATTTATCATTTTTGTTATTTCTTTTGGCAACAATATTCCATTATGTTAATATATCATAATTTGGCTAGTGATTAATGTGCTAAAGATGTGTTGGCAAACCTATGGATTCCCTGCTGGAGAGGGCTGCTCTTCTTCCCGTGTCCACTGCACTTCATGACATATTTTCCCATCACCCTGCCCTCTACCCAGCAGCCCAATGGGAGCGCTTGCTCTCTCTTCTGATTGGGGTAAGGGGGCAGCTCATATGTGGCATGAGGATGCAGTTTTTACACTCAATTGCTAAAAGGTTCACCATTACTTTGCTTTTAGCTTTTGCCTTTGCTTTTAGTACTTTACTAAATGTGAAGGAGTTATTAAGAATATTTTAGTATATATGAGGACCTTTCTTTCCCTTCACTTCCATAAAGATATATACCTAGTTGTGATATCACTTATTCAAAGAATATAAAGATTTTATAATTTTTGTTGCATAATTATAAATTCTTCCCAAATGGTTGAACCAATTCATAGCTCTATTAACATTAACTGTTTTCTCACAGCCCTTATAGCATAAATTATTTCCACCTTTTTCTTATTTTTCAAATTTGCTGCATATGAGACAAAAGGTAAAAGATGTTTTACTTTGAATTATCTTATTGTTAGTGATTTAGAGCAATCTTTCATGTTTTCACTAGTTGTTTTTCATTCTTTTGATAACTATTTGTCCTTATCTTTAATATTCATCAAATAATAGCTTTAATAGCTTTTGGTCATATATTTTATTATATATTTGTACATATATATATGTATATATATAGCTAGATATATAGAAATACACACACACATAAAATCTTCTATTTTCTGTACCTTGGAATCTTCTAATAGCGGATAGTATAAATCATCTAATTTAATTTAATTTTCTATGTTATACACATTCTACTTTCCTCAGAAGTATTTGATGCAAGAACTTTTTCACCAAATTGTCGATTTGCTTCTTATCTAGTTGGACTGATTTTGTTAGTGTGAAGGCATCAGAATTTCATGTGGCAAACACTATCTATTTTATTGTTGGCATCTCTTCTATCTTTTGGTTGCCAATGCCCTCATTTTTATGTATGATAAAACAGTGAGAGGAAATGACTTACCCTGAATCATACAACCTCCTAGGAACAGAGTAAGGATTTCAACTCATATCCTTTGACTTCAAAATCAGGACTCTTTTCACTGCACCACACAATGTTTCTTCCAGCTTTAGCATCATGTAAACTGTGATCTAACTAAGTAGGAGTGATATAGCAGTAATCACCCTCCATTATGGAAATACAAATTGTAATCCTCACATTGGTTTCATTTCAAACACTCAAATGCTGATGCAGTTGGATCATTTTTTCAGTGATGTGAACTAAGCATGATCCCAAATAAGGAATAAAAGAGCATAAAATCATGATCTATAAAAAATAGCTGATAAAACAGAGAATATTAAAACCATAAGTGACCTTGAAGAATATCTGCTAAAAATAAGCAAACTGATGCTCAGAGAAATTAATGGTCCACACAAAGTCATAATACAAACTAATTGCAGAGGTAAGTCTTGAACTCTGGTTCTTAGTCTATTGGTTTAGTACTAATATAAATTATGTAATTCTCTAGATAGCAAGTCACATTTTTTTAATGTATGCATGTGTGCCTAAAGAAAGGAAATGGAAAGTTTTAGTGATCTTATTAATGATTAGCATACATATAGTATTTCAGGGTTTATAAAACAATTTACATTCATTTGTTGTTTCTTTAAATTTACCCAATAGCCATGTGGGATAGAGTGTATTATTATGCCCATTTATGGGTGTGAAAGTCATTTAGAGAAGTCAAATGATTTGCAAGGACACAAAGCTAGAAATTGCCAGAGAAATGGACTCTAACTCAAATCTTTTAACTCAATGCCGGGTTTTCTTTCTATTGTTTCATGCTACTCCAGGGATGATGTAGGGAAGCTTCATTATTTTTCCATATTAGGCAATGCATTGACATTGGAAATTGAAATATCCACATTCAATAGTTCTGTCCTCTAGGAGCAGGAGCATAAACTATACCAAATTCAACAAGTAGAAGTGAGATTTTCAGAAATATTTGAGAGAAAATGGTAATAGGACTTTGCATAGATTCAATTTTATCATCTGCTCTAATTTTATGAATTATATAAAATAATAAATAATCCAAGGACCATTGATACATGTCTTTACAGGGTACTGTATGATTTCCCTACTGCAGTTAGACTCCCTGACACTATTTTTTGCTGATAGAAAAATGAATTTGTTTACAGATCAGGTCTAATGTTCTGAGATGAAAAGTTAGTTATGAAAAACCCACACATGGATAGCCAAGCATTTCCTAAATACTATCATCATGGCACAGTGACAATAAGAATAAAAGAAACTCACATTTATATGACATTGTAAGTTTTACAAAATGCCACTTTATCTATAACTGATAAATCAGGAAAAGACAAGACTGGAATTGAAAGTTGCTGTTATTTTACTTTGAATCTGGTAAATCATGGCTTAGTCAATATATACGACTGTGAGAGGTAACTATTAGGAAATGATGCTGTTGTTTTCATTTCTAAAGAAAAATTTCAAAACTTACATATCTATATCAATGTCTTCAAACAAATCAATATAAAATATTAGACTATGCATTAAGTGTGGGGAAAAGTAAGTTAGATAGATAGATAGATAGATTTATTAAACACTAACTATATTTTAGACACAGTGTTAAGCCATGAAAAGATGAGAGTAACTGGATTTTAAGAAGCTTGCATGTTTGGAATTATAGAAAAGGAAGATACAGCAAAGGAGGTTTATTGTGGGGACTACAGGAAATAATGTATAAATCTGGTTCCTGACTAGCTATAGCAGAAAGTTGACAGAGTATTGGGTATCCAGGGATGGAGTAAGGCAGTGATGGGCAAACTTATTAAAGAGGGGGCCAAAAGAAAGGAAATGCTCATCTGCCAGTCTGTTTCTAAGGCAACTCTTTTGAAGTTTCATTGTATTGTATCCTACTCATTGTATTCGTCAGATTAGGAATAATGTCACTCATCAGGATAAAATATTTCAGGTCACCACATCTGGCCCGCAGGCCGTAGTTTGCCCATCACTGTAATGAGGGATTCAGTTGGGATTAAGATGGTCTAAGAATGATACCATGACAAGGAAACTTCAGGAATTGATGAATCATGCATGAAATAAGAATGATGAATAAACCATGGTTTCTATTCTAAATGTGTTCTTAAAATATAATAAAGATAACATATAGTAAGTATTTGGAATAGTTTTATAAGGAATGATAGGATAGATTTGGGATGACTCCCTGATGAAGAGATCATGGATAGCTTCATAAAGAATATGGTAAATAAACTGAACTTTTTAACAGATAGGATATTAATGGGCAAAAATGGCTGAGATTCAAAATCATAGTATAATGGAACTCATAATATGCTTATAGTCAGAATACCCGAGTATCAGCCTGGTCACTAACTAGCTATGTGACTTTAGGTAATTCATCTCCCCGCTTGTGGCCTCAGTTTCCCTCTCCAAAAGTGAGATTAGACTAAGTTCCTCTGTGATCTTTCCCCTATTTGTTTATCTCTTTTACGTTCTTATGTGTATGACCTGAACTTACAAAAGGCACATGCTCATGTGAAGATCAGCAGAAGCTATTCAAGGACACTCAAGGTCTCTCTGAAGAACTTTGGTATCAATTATGAAATCTGAGATATATTGGAACAGGACCATCTAGCACAGCATACCCTCATCAAAGAAGGAGCTGGGCTTTATGAGCGAAGCAGAATTACAGTAGCTCAAAACAAATGTGAGATGAAGAAATTTAGACATTTTGATCCCAAATGTTTCATAGCGCTATTTGTGCCTAATCTTTGGTAGAGCCTTCTGAGTTTGCATTGGTCTTATCAGCCACAATTGGGCACACTATATATTGACTCCAACATAGTGATGTCATTTTAGTCCTCTTCAAGTGGAAAGGAAGGACAACAACCAACCAATCATCTGTGTGACCTTGGGAAGGACAGTGAACTCCTCTAAGTCTTAGTTTTCACATATGTGTAAAGAGAGTAATAATATTTATGCATCTATTTGATAGTGGTGTGAAAAAAAGGCATTTCATAAAGTCTACAGTGAAAACTAATAGTGAGGTTCTATTATGGTTAAGGGTAGTCAATCTCTATGGATGAACAAGGACAATTTCATAGGACTAAATGTACAGCCTCTTAAGTGGACTATTTTGAAAATGACAATGTTCATTTACAGTAATTTGGTTAAAAAGTAAATTAGAATTAATTTATAGCCCTAAATCATGCTGTGATTGCAGCCAGAGACATAAAAAGGTCCTTTGATTTCACCATCACTTCAGCTGAAACTGTTCCACGGAAAGATTTTTGGTATGGTTGGCATCCTATTTAATCTTCGCCTGTCTGGATTCATCTGCTGACAGAGTCAACTATGAAGAGCTCTCTAAACACTTGATGAGTAAAATCTCTCAGTTTTCCTGTGAATTGGCAGAGTGCCAGCTGGTGATGAGGAAGGCTTTCTCTTGTAGAGTGGTAGATGAGGCAGCAGGGCTGCTGGACCTTCCGGAAGGAAGAAAGGACCCTCAGGGACTGAGGGAGGGATTCACCTGTACAGCTATTATCCCTGTAGAATGAGTTAGCAAAGTCAGCTCTCCATTATCAGGGTGAAGCTTATTCACTGCTCATTATCACTCCCTACTCTACACTTATTTCCAAGCTACATTCATAGATGACAGAGTTAAAGCGAGAAGGGAATCTTCACATCATTTACTTAGCGAATGCTAGAATATTCGAAGCAAGAAGGACCACGTAGATCATCGCATCCAATGGCCTTATTTTATAAGGGAAATTCAGGGAAGATTAGGGAATGACAATTACTATAGCTATGTATTTTTTTCTTTGATGCTTGCCAACCATTACAATTAAATTTGCTAAACATCTACTATGTATCCACCACTGTGCTATGTGCTAGAGATATAAAGAACAAACAAAAGCATCTCTGTCCTAAAGAGCCTAACTTAAAAGTACAATGTAAGCTTTTTAATATACTTTATCTCTTTTGATAGTAATTCTGAAGCTTGATGGTACAGTGAATAGAGCCCTAGACCTGGAGTCAGGAAGAACTAAATTCAAATCCAGCCTCAGACACTTATAGTTCTATGACCTTGGGCAAGCCACTTACTGTTTGCCTCAGTTTCCTCATTTATAAAATGGGAATAATAATAGCTCCTTCCTTTCAGGGTTGACATGAGGATAAAATGTGTTATTTGTAAAGCACTTTACAACTTTAGGTGCTATAGCATTAGCAATTTTTCATATTTATCATTATCTCCCCTTTTTAAAAGAAAACTGAAACATAATTTACAGGTATTGCTTAATGAAGCTCCTTTAGTTCAGAAAGAGCAGTCTGAGTTCTAGAGTGTAAAAGTGACTTCTGCATAGTCACATATTTAAGAATTAAAGAAACATCTATCTTCAAGGGAAGGCTGGGGCACTATTCACTGATGTTAGAAAGGAAATTAATGCTCCTATAAAGATTGGAGGAGGTGACTGTGACAGTCCTTCAAATATGGAGATTCTCAAAATCCATGGGAGGCTGCTATTGGTGCTGCCACTGTGGAGGAGAAACAGTTTGAGTCCCAAATTGAATTTCACTATTTTCTTATCTTTGAGAGAATCCTTTTGTTACTTATTTAATTGAGCTGATCACAGACTAGGCACAGTAAACTTTTGCTGAGAATTCATTGTCATAGTCAATCAACTTTCTCCTCAGAAACCAATATAACAAGTTTTTAATAAATGCCTACTTTGTGTAAGACTCTATTCTAGCTGCTGGGGCTACAATAACAAAAGCAGAATAGTCCCTACTATTGAAGATTTTACACTCTAACTGGGGAAATGAAATATTCACACATAGATAGTTTTAAAAATAGATCTAAAATAGATTAAATAGAAATTGTGAAAGCAAGCACCATCAGCAACATCGGGGAAGATGAGAAAGAACCAGGAAGAACAGATAAAATGTGGTGCTTAAATTGAGCCTTGAAAGAAGCTAGGAGATCTCAGAGGGAGATTTGAAAAAGGAGAACATTCTAGACATGGATGATGGTCAATGAAAAAGCACAGAGATGAGAAATGGAGACTCATACATGAGCAGCCATTAAGGAGTCCAATTGGCTAAGCTATCATCATATGTATGAAGGCATCAAGGAACAGTAATATTAAAAAGGTAGTTTGAAGTGAAGTTGTGAAAGGATATAAATAATAGGCGAATAATTTTCAGAGGCAATAGAGGGGTGGGTTGGGGGAAATAATGAGTTATTTTTTGAACTTCTTGAATTTGAGATGTATACAGGACATCAGGTTTATAATTTACAGGTAGCATAATGTGGACTTAGAACTCAGGATAGAAATTTGTCTATATATAATAGCTCTAGCCATCATCTACAAATAAAGGATAATTAAATCCGTAGGACCTGCTAAAGCACCCAATAACAGCACTGAAAGATAAGAAAGGAATGTCAGGGTAGAATAGTAGGTAACACACACAGGTAAGGGATGTGAAGAAATTACAAACAAGGAGGGTGAATGAAAACTAGCCCACAGGAAGTTGTGCTCTGTGTTTTCAGTTGCTAATTTAAAACTCTGGACAGTGACTTGGAATATTAGAACCTTCATGTTTCAGAGCTGGAAAAGATGTTAACAATGACTTAATCCATCTCTTGATCCATTTCACAGTTGAAGAAACTGATGACTACAGTGGACATTATTTTTGCTGCATAGTAATTTAGTGACAGAGATCTCCTGTCCCCTAGTCCAGTCTCTTTCTACCTTGATTATATTGGAATAATAAAGAGGAAGAAAAAATTCCTGGGTGAAAAAAGCTTGAAACTTACTCTCATCAGAATTGGCTAGAAGAGGGATGTGCCCTTAATTTGGTTTAGAAATCTATTTTTCCCTACTAAGAAGTGGAAAGAGAAAGAGATAAGAGAAGGAAAGGGGTAATAGAAGGAAAGTCAGTGGTCAAAAGCAAAATACTTCTAAGGGAGGACAGGGTAAAAGGAGAGGGAGAGAGGATGATTGGGGGAAAATGAATTGGAGGGAAATATGCAGTTAGTAACCATAACTGTAAAACAAATTACAGAAATTTTCTCTGATAAAAGTCTCATTTCTCAAATATAAATTTGAATTAAATTTATAAAAATACAAGTTATTCCCCAGTTGATAAATGATCAAAGGATAAACAGGAAGTTTATAGATGAAAAAATCCTCTAAATCACTACTGATTATAGAAAAGCAAATTAAAACAATTCGGAGGTACTACCAAATAACTATTAGGTTGGCTAACATGATAGAAAAGGAAAAGTACAAATGTAGGAAAGGATGTGGGAAAATTGGGACATTACAGCACTATTAAGGGAGTTGTGAACTCATCCAACCATTCGGTAGAACAATTTCAAACTATAAAATTGTGCATATACTTTGACCCAACAATATGATTACCAGGTCTATCTCCCAAAGAGATTAAAAAAGAAAAGAAAAGGGAAAATACAAAAATCTTTATAGCAGCTCTTGTGTGTTTGTGTGTGTGTGTGTGTGTTTGTGTGTGTGTGTGTGTGTGTGTGTGTTGTGTGTGTGTTGGCAATTGGGAATGTAGTGAATGTCCATCAATTGGAAAATGGCTGAAAAAGTTGTGGCATATGACTGTGATGGGATGCTATTGCACTGTAAGAAATGAGGAGAAGGATACTTTCAGAAAACCCAGAAATACAGAATACACTAAGGCAGAGTGAAGTGAGCAGAAGAAGGAGAACATTCATCAAAGTAATAGTATATTGTTTGAGAGTCTAATGTGAATGACTTAGTTATTCTCAGGAATAACAAGAGTCAAGACAATTCTGAAAGATGTATGATGAAAAACTACTATCTGTATCCAGAAGAATAACTTATGGTGTCTGAATGAAGATTGAAGCATTTTGTTTTTACTTTATTTCTCCTGTTTTTGTTTTTTGGCCTGTGTTTTCTTTCACAACATGACTAATTTGGAAATGTTTCACATGCTTGAAAATCTATAAGCTCTATGAAATTGCTTGCTTGCTTTCTCAATGAGGAAGGAAAAGAGGAAGGGAGAAAATTTGGAACTCAATTTTTTAATGAGTGTTGAATTTTTATATGTAATTAAAAAAATAAAATATTTTAAATGGTTCCATATAATTGGGAGGAAAAATTAATTTTACATATAATTGGAAAATATTTAATGAAACAAACAAAAATATGTTTTAAAAATTGTAAGCCAGTAACAGCAATAATTAACAATGGTCAACTGTGAATGACAACTGTTATCAGTGATGCAAGGATCCAGAACAACTCCAAGGGGTGCATGACCAAAAAGGATTTCTACCACCATAGAAGGAACTAATGGAATCAGAATGCAGATTGAAGGATGTCATTATTTACTTTATTTCCTCCATAAACTTTTCTCTTGTCTTCTTTTATAGCACAATGACAATGTTACATGATAACACATGTACAACCTATGCCATATTACCTCATGTCTTGGGGAGGGGAGTAGAGTGGGAGGAAGGGAGAGAGCATGGATAGCAAAATGTCAGAAAACCATTACTAAAAGTCATATCAACATATAAAAAATTAGAAATGAAATTTTTAAAAGATTGTAAGTTCACTGAGGTCACTCTTGCCTTGTTTTGTAGCCCCATCGACTTGTAGCTGGCACAATGTAAGCACTTAAAAAATGCTTATCGGTTGATTTGTTTGACTCAGTTCCTCTCTGTATTCATCACATTCAGCATTTCTTATAGCACAGTAATACTTTATTACCTTCATGTACAACAATTCTGTTAGCCCTTTAACAGTGTATGGTTATCTCTTTTTCCATCTCTTTGATAATACAAAAAGTGCTACTACAAATATTTTCATATATGTGGGACCTTTCTTTTGGTCACTGGTTTTCTTCATTAAACTGTGGGCTCCTTCAAAGCTGGGACTTGCATTCCTAGAACTTAGCATAATGCCCACTATTTAAAAAAAACCCTGACTGCCTTAACCTCATTAAGGTAAAAGAGTAGCAGTGATGTTTCTGGATAAAAAAGGTATGGACATTTTAGTCGTTTTCTTTTCATAATTCTAAATGGCAGCACCCTTTTTTTTTTGTTTGAGGATCTATGAGAAGGCATCTGGCAGACATCAGATCACAGACTATGAAAACTGGAAAGGTACTTAGAGATAATTTCCCCTCATGCCCTCATTTTGCAGGTGACAAAACTACGACATAGAGAGAAAAAGTTATTTGCCCGAAACCTTAGAAGTAGTAAGTAGCAGTTGGGATTCAGACACCGATATTTTGACACTAAATCCTAGGCTTTTTTCACTACACAAACTCAAACAATCCTAACTATCTTTTTTCAAGGAAAAGGTTTATTTCTTTACCACTACTGCTGTTCTTAGCTTGGCCTAATTCAGGGTAATCCTTAGGTAGGTAGTTTAGATGTAATATTTGAACAAAATGAGATATTTATAGTTCATTGACCACCTAACAAAAAAGACATGTGTCTAACCACCACAGGAAAAGAACAGTTAACAAGGACAGGCAATGAGAATATCGTAAGTTGATTCAGCTAAAAGAAACTTCTTTCCCCAGCCTGCCTGTTATTATCTACTAGCATCAGAGAACTAACTGCTAAAGCATCTTGAGCTACTTTATATTCAGGTGACCAGGAAGTGATGTCAATGGCCTGAATTTTTATTCCCCTGAGTCTTCTGAGATAAGGGATGGTCTTAGTGCCTTTTAAGGGGAAAATGGACCGATTTTCATGGAGTCAAGGGCTGGGTTTTTACTCCTAGCCCACTTATTCCATCTGTGCTTACTTTAATACATACTGGCTGCCTGGTACACATACAAACCCATCAGTTTGCTAACATGGCATGAGAAGGGATGTTTTGAGAATAATCTTGAGGCCTGGAATAGTTGCCAGTCTTTATGCAATGATTCACCATGTGGTTGGGAGAGTAATTTTTTTTCTTTGATTGTAAAGGAAGAACTCTTGATATTTCTCAAAAAAGCCCAAATCAGCACCAGCCTAGATTTTTTTTTTATTGCATTTGTATCAGAGGGAATGAGGTGCCCTGCTCATTCACAGTCAGTAAGACTAGGCAGTAAGGATGGAGAGACTTAAGGATTCCTTCTCTCAACCCCTCTCCCTCGACCACTCCATCCACATGACCTTCAAGAAACCAACTTGGGTCAGATATTTTTGTTTGTTCCTTTCCGTTCAAGGTGCAGGAAGTAGAGTCTCTAATTGGGTCTGGTTGCACAAGCCACTGAGAATCTTTAAGTCCAGAAATCCAGGCTGAATGTTGTAGCCAGACCAGTATCAGTGCCCTGTAGAGAAAGAGTCTGGGATTCTAGCACAGAAGAAATTGGCAGCAATGCTAGCTTTGAATGTGAACTTGGTGGGACCAATATTATGTGGGAACTGAACTAAGTTGTAAGTCTAATCCTTTTCCCTCTCCCAGATACCAAGGTGGTTTAAAAGGAATAGATCCTTCATTTTGGGGAAAATGCTTGTTCATTTATTTCTCCTCTATCTCTGAATATATCTTAGCAAAGTCTCTTTGATGGATGTCAAGTAGTTAAATGGAACTAAAGTGCTAGTCACTGAGCTTCTAAAATGAGGGAAATTGGGAAGGAGCTGGGTGCTCAGTGGATTGAGAGCCAGACCTAGAGATGGGGGTGGGGTTCCTAGGTTTAAATCTGGCCTCAGACACTTCCCAGCTGTGTGAACCTGGACAAGTCATCTAACCCCCATTGCGTAGCCCTTACCACTCTTCTGCCTTGTAGCCAATACACAGTATTGACTCCAAGACTGAAGATAAGGGTTTAAAAAACAAATAATTAAATAAATAAATAAATAAATAAACAAATAAATGAACAAATGAACAAACAAACAAACAAATGAATAGATGAATGAACAAATAAATAAACAAATGAAAGGCCAAACAAATAAATAAATAATTGGATGAATAAAATGAGGGAAATTGGGGAGTGGGGGGCAGGACTCTAGCCAGTGGGGACTTGAGCAGATGGAAGAGAAAAAGGACAAACTAAGCCTTTCAGATTAACTGAAAATAGGTAATATACAAACACATGCCATATTCTCACAGAGTTAAAATCTAATGAGGGCAACAATAAATGAGTATCTTTGATACACTTTAGAGGGGCATAAGTACAAAACAACAGCCCTGGGTCTCTCAGGTATAACCCTGAGAGAATGGGATTAGAATTAGACATGTTACATAACTCCCTATATTTTTCATCATCTATCCAACATTATATATTTGAACTAGATTTCATACTTTCCTCATTAAATATTATGAGAAAAATGTCTTCTCTTCAAGCAAAAGTTGCTACCTCTAACTGATGGCCCTTTTGATGGGGTAGAGCAAGGGGAAGCAAAAGCTGTCTATGGTAAAGATAGCTTTTTGCTTCCAAAACTCCTCATCAATAAGACTCTTTTGGGCTTTTAGAGCAATCTCCCACTAATGAAATGAGGAAAACTTATTATTTCTCAAACCTTTTGTCTTCCATTGAAAGGAAAACCAACATGATCCAGGCATTTGGGAACATGGAAGAATAATTATTCAATCCAATTCAGCAAACCTTTATTGAATACATACTCTCTGAAATGTGTACTTAGTATTCTCTACCATATGTTTAGAATACTAAATTAGATATAGTGAAGATGCTACTCTCATAGAGTTAAAATCTAATAAAGGGAACAATAAATGAATATTTTTGATACACTAGAGGGGGACATGAGTGTGAAACAACAGCCCCAGGCAAAGTATGATCAGTAATTTGAAGAGGAACAATTTACTTTCACTTGGGATAGAAAAGGTGGCCAAGAAGTACCTTTCCAACACCATAATCATTTCTAGAAGGAAGAAAGGAATGTTAAGCAAAGGAGATAAAAGTATATTCTAGGCAGAGGAAATAATATGAGGAAAGGCATGGAAATGGAGCAGGACTGGCAAGAAACAGAGAATATGATGATTTAAGTTGAATAAAATTCAAATTGAAATTTGTGTTGAATAGAATGCCTGAGGAGAAATAGAATAAGTCTGAATGAGTAAATTAAGCCGGATTTTAGAGGGCTTTAAATTCCAGTCTCAGAAGTTTATACCTTATTTGATAAGCAACTAGTAGTAATGAAAGGTTGGAGAGAAGAACTGGGTCATAAACAAAGCAAAAGATTAGCACTACTCAGTGACAGTAGGACAATGTTTTAAGTGACCAGTAAATTCCAACACCATTCTCTTGAGCTGAAAATTGCTCATAATAGCATACTCCATTATTTAAGTATTTCTCAAATGAAATCATCTAAGAACTTTATGACTTTCCTTGGGTTTATCAGAACTACCAGCAACACTATTCTTATACATTGAGGTCATTACTAATAACTAAACAGCATTAACGAAACAAAGAGAATCACTGCTTTGACATGGACCTAATTTGTTATAAGGGGGAACTCTGGACAAAGACTGACTAGGGAGATAATGTCTGGTGCAAAACAGTGTAATGACTCACATTAATGCTGTTCAGAATGAAAATGAGCATAATTTGGAGAACTGCTGCAAGACTTTATGCTGCTTCGGAAAATGGCACAGATTTATCTCATAATTTATAGTTCGTTTTATTTATTTTTCTGCTTATATGTTTTTGATTACCATTCATGTATACCTAAATTCACGTGTGTTGAGTTCACGTAAAACAAGGTACTGCTGTAACATATGTAAGATGAATTGGTGTGTGTTAGAATAGATTGTCTCTGAAGTCCCTTCCAAATTTGGCAACCTAAGATTCTGACTAGAAGGGGGATAGGTTGATATCAGAAGACCAATAAGAAGATAAAGAAATATCTGAGATATCTGTCTTATTTATGTTGTATCCTCCTTGAGGGAAGCAATTATTTCATTTTCATCTTTTTATCCAATATCTAACAATGTCATGTATAGAGTAGGAATTTAATAAACATATGTGAATATTTTTTACTGAATTTGAATTACTGAATTATCAAATTATTAATCTGAATATATTTTCTTAAAATTATTTAGTAGTTTCTATAATCAAAGCTATTTCTTTATTCAACCAAACAGGCATTTATTATGCATTACTCTGGTCCTGTAAATATTACAAATTGGGTTAGACTAGGCAGTTTCTACATCTAACATTTTTGAGACTTTTGAAAGAAAGACACTATAAATTTAGGATGTGTAGAAATTCAGAGTTAAGCATGAAAGGGAGTTAACTTTTACAGAAAGTGAGGGGTACAGCATTAATTTACCCCATTAACCTCATTTAATTAAGGTTGTCACTTATAGTCTTTAGCCTGAATTATCTGAAAAGCTGTCTTAATTTTGCTTCATTTATCTACACAGAAATGGATCAAAATGAAACATTTATAAACTCTTACTATGTGTCAAACACTGTGAAATCTGGGATTCAAGCAGAAAATGTGAGACAATCGTTCTCTCAAGGAAACCACATTCTAATTAGAGAGACAACATATAAAAGATAAATTGACTGCAGAATGAATGGAAATACCATGAAGTCTTAAGAGTAGAACAGTAGAGTAGATAGTAAGACTCAGTGGTTCTTCGGTTATATCAGCAGGGCAATTGGAAAATAGTGTTAGATGTTTGGATGGAATAGATGGCAATTAGCCTCATGGTCCTCACTTTCAATGGAAAGAATGACATTGGTCATTTCCTTTTCACCCAAGTCATGGTAATGGTCATGTAGCTTGAACGAACACTGAGAAGCTCAAGCCCAATTCTTCTTTGCATGGGTTGTCCCACCACTCCTGAAATTCACTCCCTTCTTACATCTCTGTCTTAGCATTTTTGATTGGTTCATAAGTTTTTTTATGGTTTTTTAATGATTTTATAGTTTTTATAGTTCAGATCAAGTGCTACCTTCTACTACAAGAAGCCACCCATGATCTCTTTACATGAGAAAGGTCAAACACATGAACTACTATGCTCCCAAGTCTGGCCAGAATGAGATTAAAATGTATTTCTAGACTGATTTTAATGCATTCATTGGTTAAAGTTTTTAAAATACAGAGATGTATGTTTTTCTAAGTAAATATAAAGCTCCAGAAGACTGCAAGATCCTTGAGGGCAAGCACTACTTGGTAATTTTGCTTTCTTTGTTCCCTCAGGGCTTATCTCAGCCACTTGCATATAGTAAGGGCTTCAACTAGCTTGTGAATATATTAAACTTTATTCTTTCTTCATCCTCAAAAGAAGACATAAGACTAGATCAGTGATGTTTTGGCACCATGAATAAGAGGGAACTAGATGGATTAGTTAAATAAATGAGTGTTGGTCCTTGAAGCAGAAATACATGAGTTCAAATCCTGATTTAGACACTAGCTATGAGACTATAAGCAAATAGTTGAACCTCTTTTAGTTTCAGTCTTTTGAATCTATAAAATAGATTACAATAGACTTCAGAGGGTTACTATAAGAATCAAATATTATCATTTACTTGAAGTGATTTGCAAACTTTAAAGTGATCTATGTCTATGTAATTATATATTAATATAAATTGTCAGCTATTTTTATAGAGAGAATGATTCTTATAATTGCAATAACATAACAGAAAATAGAACATATATTTATTTATAAATATACAATTAATTTCATATTATATTATTTATATTTATATTTTAATTATTAATTATATCATATATTATAATATATATTGATTTTAATTTATATTATATTACATACAAATTTTATATAAAATATTGAAATATAAATTTGAAATATTTATAAATATTTACAAATATAAAATAAATATAAAATATTATAACAATTATAACAATAAAGTATAACAGAAAAGATAAGGTAGTAGGTACTGTGTGCGTATGTGCACACATACACATATACTTTTATGCCTTTTACTTAACAAAAATTAACTTAGTTCTAAAAAAAAAACAGAGTTCAAATCTGGCCTCACACACTTACTAGTTATGTAACCCTGGGCATGTCACTTGATGCACTGGAGAAGGAAATGGCAAATCACTTCAGTATTCTTGTTGAGAAAATGCCATGGGCAATATGGTCCATGGGGTCACAAAGAGTTGGACAATATTAAATAAGTGCCCAAATCATTGCTGAGCATTATGAGGTCTTCATTGATTATAATTTTATTGGGGAAGAATGGACCACAGCAAGAAATCATTGAATACATCATTGAATACCCCTAGGTTCACACTATTTGGACTATATCTAGAGACTGGATTACTTGGAAAAACCTTCCTGAAGGAAATGATCATACACTTCAAGAATGAGGTGGAGATTGGCTAGGGAAAGAAGAGGGGTTAGATTGGGTATTCCAGGTGGAGAGAAGAATAAGAGTGAAAACACAGAGGAGAGAAAGAACATGGCATAACTGTGTGTATGAGGGAGGCACAACTTTGAGGCAATTTCCCAGTCTGTAAATTAGTACTTGTATCCTTAAGGGCATTTATGAAAGATAAAAGGGACTTAGGAATTAAGGAGAGAATTTTCCTTAAGTTTGAAATAGACAAAACATCTATCTTTGGATGGATATTCATTTTTCAACTTTTGCCCATGTAAAGAGATTACATATACTTGGTATTATCCCGCTTGATGTCTTTCTGTGTGCATGAATGTGTGTCTGTATATGTGTGTGTTTTCCATAATAACTTTCTCCAGAGGATTCTTCATATCTGAAAGGTTTGATATTTCTTCTCTTGGAAGAGCCTGGATACCCAAATGTAATTGCTTTGGTAACATTTTGCAGCAACATCAAGCATGCCTTTGATGTCCCCAGGGTTTCAATACTCAAATAATATCAACTGTGTTTTCTGTGGCTCTGTTGAGTCACAGTCTTAATAATCACTAGGTGCTGACAGCTCGGCAAATACGCCTTTACAAGGTGTTCAACTGATATATCTAAAAGGCCCAAAAATATATATTGGAGGAGAAAAGGGGCTGTTAAAATTAAAATCACCGGTGTTGATAGCTATCACTTTCAATCTCCAAAGACTGAAGAGGGGGAGGATGGTACAGTGGACAGAGTCAGATATTTGAAGTCAGAGGATTTAAGTTTGAAATCTTTTGCTTTGCTGTTGATCACCCATGTGGCAATGGGCAAATCTCATGACTTTTATGGTTGCAGTTATCTCACTTTTAAAATAAATACTTAGATGAGATGCAGTTTGATTCAACAATCATGCATTAAGTCCCTACTATGTGCAAAGCACAGTCAGTACTGGGTTTCTAAGATCCAAAGAGTAAAATGAAGCCTTCTCTGTCCTTGAAGACTTAACATTCCATTAGACTAACTTGCACACACAATCACAGACAGAATCTATGTAAAGTCATTCTGGAGGTAGGATAGGGCTAATAAATAGGAGATTGGGTAAGGTCTTAAAGGAGAAGGTATCTCCTAAGCTGAGGCCTGGAAGGAGACAGGAATCTCAGGGTGTTGAGATGAGGAAGGAGAGTACAACCTTGTACAGCTTGTGCCCCATGATCCTCAAGGTCCTTTCCTGATTTAAATCCTATGATCCTCTTTCCATTATGGCCATTATCCTGTTATATGAGCTTGGGCAAATCACTTATCCTCTGTAGGCCTCATTTTACTCATCTATAAAATGAACAGACTGGATTGAATGACATATAAGTCCCTTCTTAGTTCTAAGTTTTTAATCTTTTTAAATTGTACCTAGTTTCAGGGGATTGCTACTTCAAAAGAACTCAAACTATCCAAAAAAAGTGTGTAAACTTCAGCTCTTCCTCATAACATATTTCTGAACAGGGAAAAAGGGAGGCCCCTGCATTATTAATAAGAAAAACAGGTCTGTGAGTTTTCACACTGTTTTTGTTATTTCCTATTGGACATGATGCCCTAAGAAGCCGACAAGGTGAGGATCCAAGCCCCAAAGCAGATGGTCTTTAAAATGATCATACAGATTCCTTCTTCTAATGAAACTCAAGAATCCTGTAGGACTTACAGAAAGAAAAAAAAAATGATCATACATATGAAAAGACAGATGTTTCTTAGGATGCTGCTAAACAGCCCTTTGACGGAGCCCAGGAAGAGCCACGAGCAATGACTTTATTTCTGAGACGCTTACTACTCAAGACTTTATTCTTATCTAATCAATGTCAAAACATCTTTTAAATGGAAATCATCTTTTCTCTGGAGTGTGTGTGTGTGTGTGTGTGTGTGTGTGAGTGTGTGTGTGCATGCAGGCAAGTTAAGGAGATAGAGGAAAATGTGTTTCCTTTGGTACCTTTTGGAGACAAAGGATTGGAAAATGCCCCAGCTTCTGTTTTGCAACCCTTCATGAAAAGAAATAACCCACTATCCACTCCACATGTGGTTCTGACTTAAAAACAGCTGCCAGGGATAGCTGTGCAGAATTAAATAAAGCGTACAGTCTCTGTGTATATGTCCCCAAATAGGCATACTGATGATAATTATGAGAGGCAGGAGGAGTTAGTGAACAGAACACTGAAGTTAGAGTCACAAAGCCTGGTTTAGAATCTGAGCTCTGTTAATTATCTATTTATGTGCCCTTAGTCAAATCATTTTAACCCTTTAAGTCCTTAATATCTTTAAATTGATGAGGTTGGTCTTTATCCTTATGGTCCCTTCTGTTCTAAATTATTTTATCATTAATTAGTACAAACTTGGCAAGTATAGTACTTTGTACTTTTTCAGGTACTTTCTTATGTGTATAATGGAAAAAGCACTAGACTGTGAGTCAATCCTAATATTGCCACTTATTTTTCATCTTGAGAAAGTCTCCTTCTCTCTGAGACTTCTGTGCTTCATATGCAAAAGAGGTACATAATCATTTAAGCTACTTCTCTCAAAGGGTTGTAATGAGCATTCAATTAGATAACATTTGTTTTTGTTCAATTGTTTAGTCATGTCCAACTCTTCATTGTCCCATTTTGGGTTTCTTGGTAAAGATACTGGAGTGGCTTGCCATTCCCTCTAAAGTTCATTTTACAGATGAGGAAACTGAGACAAATAATCTTAAGTGATTTGCCGATGATCACATAGCTATAAGTGACCAAGGGCAGATTTCAGCTCAGGTCTCCCTGATTCAAGTTGGCACTCTATCTATTGGACTTCCTAGCTGCCCAAGACAACATATAATACAGCTATAAATGTCTATGAACATATATATGTTCATTCTTTCTGTTAAATTATTAATTATATGTTTTACGAACATCTTGTAAATTATGATTCTCCTTCTTTGGCTAGTGTATCATTCATGAAAGCTGGCGATTTTAGTCTAAGTATTTAGTCTGAACATTTCTCTATGACTTCATGCCATACATGCCATCATTAACTCTTTAAAAGAAAATAATTATTTATGTACCTATCTCATGTCTCCTAACTAGAGTGCAAATTACTCGAGATATGGAATCTATCTCATTCAACTTTGCATCAATTTGAAGTGCTGATCACCAGGTCCCCATATAATAGGAATTCAACAGATGTTTATTATAAAAATAAATAAATGATGAAAGATTCTCATGATACCCGCCTGCCATGGAGATTGAGGCTAATAGATTTTGAGAAATCAACCTTCTTACTTTAAATGACTCTACTGGCTTGTCATTGTCTGCTGAATAAAGTCAAATGGAGTCAAGGAGACTCATCTTCATGATTTCAAATCTGGCCTCAGAAATTTCCTACCTATGTAACCATGGGCAAGTCATTCAACTCTGTTTGCCTCAGTTTCCTCATCTGTCAAATGAATTGGAGAACGAAATGGCAGATCAATTCAGTATCTTTGCTAAGAAAACCCCAAATGGGGTAACAAAGTCACAACTAAAAGGCTCTCCAAAATCTGGTTCTAACCTACCTGCCAAATCTTATATTATTTTTATCTACTAACTTGATACTCCAGAAAAACTGGACAAATTATCATTGTATAATACAGTCTGTACCATGTTACCTCCATGCCTTGTTTATGCTCTTCCCTGAACCTAAAGTGACTTTCCCTCTTGTCTCTACTTGGAGAAATGTTACCAATCCTTTAAAGTCACTTCAAATTCTTTCTTCCTCATGAACCTTCCCATTGTATTTATTAAACTAAATTGAATTGAATCAAAATATAGAATTAATAGATTCAAATCTACAATGGACCTTATTAATTATTATTCTTAACCTTTCATTTTCTGAAGAGGAAACTGAGCCCTAGAAAGGAAAAATATCCTGGTCACATAATAAATAATAGAGATGAGATTCCAATCCTTGTCCTTTGACTAATAAATCCTTGGCAGTTGTCACAATATCTATTTCATTGTTCTTGTGTATTTTTTATCGTTTTATTTATTTCTATGTATATATTCATACCAAATAAAGGAAGTGGGTCATTCACATAGGAAGTATAAAGGATTACAAATGGACAACACAATCATTTCACTATCTATGAAATATTTAAAGACCCAGAGGGAAGCCTGTAAGACCTCAGCACAAACCTCTAGAGAATTTGCAGAAAGATAAAAAAATAAAAAAAAACAAGAATCATACAGCAGGAGAAGAGATAATCTGAACCAGTAGAAGAGAAGTGCACTACGAAATCATGTTTCTATTATAGTTTATTAAGACATAGAAAAGTACAGGTACCATATCCCTTTTTATATTGTAAACTCCTTGAGCGGGGGGATATTATCCTATTTATCTCTTTTTCCCCCTTCCTCTCAATGCCTAGATAGGTTTGTTTGTTCTTACCTATATTAGGGTCAGCATTTAATATTATTTTTTGTTGAAAAGCAGATGTTTGAAATATACCAACTGATATCTTAACTTCAAGGCTTTAGACTAAATTTCCATTTCACAACTGGTTCCATTGATAGAATAAAGTATCTATAGCTTCTAATTCTATCATTGGCAAGTTATAAATGCTGACATTAATTTTGCAGCCTCCCTTTGTGCTAGTACACAGGAGAAACCAATATTCGTCCTTGCCTACAACCAGAGGCTCTGATAAATGAAAACATTCATAAAAGCAAAAGGGGAAAGGTGAAAAGAACATGAAGTTTAAATGGATTCAGTTTTAAACAAGAGACATTTGAAGAATTTTCTAATGGATTTATCAGTCTCTGTTTCCAAGAGGAACATTTCTTTTTTAGGCCAGTGTCTTCAATGGAATATATGTGGATTGTTTTTAACCTTCTTGCTTAGCACCACTTGCCTACCTAGCATCTTGAATATGACATTTCAGAGGGTAGTGAGTGTTTATTATTTATCTCACCTATTCCCCATCACGTTTCACTGTCTTAGACATCACTGCTGCGATGACATTCAATTCGTCCCTTCAATACTAATCAGCTTTGGAAAAGAACATTTTATAAGACTTGTGCCTGAATTGTGACAGGAAACATGGCTTAATAGAAAGATCATTAGATAGGGAATGAAAAGTCTTGGCCTGACTCTACCATGCCTTGCTCTGTGACTTTGATCAAGTTATCTCCCCTTTTGGCAACTTAGTTTTAATATGTATATAGAGGGAACAATGGGAGAAGCAAAGTGATAATGTATGTATAATGTATCATGTGTAAAGAATATAATGGATTGTCCTGTTCTTCATTTATATTATCCAAAAAATTTGGAGTTCTAACAAATATCCAGGGAATTTCACCATATCATTCAGGCCTCCCACTGGTGGATTTGGGAGAGAGTGCTTTGAATGTTTGTCTAGAATTCTGTTCATTGAACTAATTTGACAGATAATTGTTTAATAAAATACCTTTGCATATAATTTCATATCTAAAGTATTTTATAAGTTTTCTAGACCTTATGAGTTCCTTCCAGATATAAGCTTAGTAAAGAAGAAGGATTTCTAGGACATCCACATCCAAATCGTTTCTTGAACAAAGGAATGAAAACCCAGTCCCCTGGGATATAAAACTCCCATTTCCCTTAGGATTGATCATAAAGTAAAAACACAGAATCTCTAGAGTCAGCTTCTAGGTTAACTCACAACATGGAATTTTGGTGGTGGCATCTTATGTAACCTGAAACTCAGAAGTGATGGCGACTTGTCTAATTGTTGGAGGGAAATATTGCTCTTATTTGTTCAGAACTAACCCATCAAGGGTAGGATCAGGGAAATCATAGCTTGGTCAAGGAATAGAGAGGGACGTCTTTGATATAAGTGGTTTTCTCCTTGAGCACAATACCATATCTCTCATTTTTTACTTCCTATCACCAGCCATTACCCCAATCCATGTGTCTCTGCAAAGGTAATGATATAGCAGACAAAGGGAGAGTGATAGAACTTATAGAGATTTAGAGCTCTAAAGAACTTTAGAAGTTAACTTCCAACCAGGTAAAAGTAAACTATAAAAGGTAAAGGTAAAAGCAATTTGCCCAAGACAACCTATACAATAGTGGCATAGCCTAGATTCTAGCTCCATGCTTCTAAATCCAGCATTATTTCTACAATACTACCCTACCATCTCATAATTGAAGGTCAGAAATTCAAAGGGATTTATTTTTTTCGAATGTGTTCTGTATTGTACCCAATAGAGAGATTTGTGTGTGATAACTCAACCGTTCCCACAGATATTCACAAACATCAATGACCTTAGTTAGCATCTCCATTTTTAGCAGGAAAACTTTCCTGGAAGCATTTAAGTCTTCCTAACTCTCAGCAGACTCTGCCACTTTCATACATATGGAACCAATCTGGTTAATGAGGGTAAAGCCATCCTTTTATGTTAGAGCTGCCAGCAACAGGCACGGGCAGAATTAACAGTCAACTCTAGGGACCATGTTTGCAGTTTTTCTTTTATTTGTTCACAGGCTGTCCAGCAGGGGAAAAATACCCGAGAAAAAACTCTGCTGATGGCACCACAGATTTGTTAGTGTTGTTCCTCACCCAGTATTCTACAGCCTCCGTGGCTAAGTAACATTGCCTGGTCATCACAAGCCTGAAAGGTAGCTGAAATTTTTGTGTGCTAAGCACCTTAGGGTGATAAGCAATGCCTATGCTGGCTTTCTAAATATAGTATACATGTGTGAATATGGTAGAAACATACACCCAGACACATCAGCTAGGTACATGAAAAGTCAATGTGCTAAAGAGATTCAAAGTATTGAAAGTGATATCCCAAAAGAGTAGGAGGATCCTGAGGGTTAATATTTTCCACTGATCCCCCAGATTTGGGAGCATTTGAGAAATCTAACAAATTCCTACATGTTTTCTCTCTGAGATAAGAAAACTTTAGTAGGTCTTTGACAACCCCACCTTGCTGGTGGTACGATATAGCCCAGATATCACTAGATCTGGAGTCAAAGGATTAAAATACATGAGTTTGAATACTGCCTCCATTATATGCCTCTGTGATGTTAAACAAGGGAATTTACATCTCTGGGATTGTGTTCTTACCTATAAATGAAAAAGATTAGACTAGCTGATCTTGAAGTTTCCTCATAGCTCTTAATGCATTCACTAGACCACAGAACACCCCATCTCTATCCCAAGATCCACTTATCTTGTATTTTAAGACTACAGCTTAGCAAACTTTGTTTCTTTGGCATCATCATTTTACCATCTTCTTGGACTATGAGAATTTTTAAAACAGAGAGAGTAGTGTGAAAAATATTTTATTTCACATTTTTAGGCTATAAGCTCCATCACAGAAGAGACTAGGCCTTTTATAGGTTTTATAATGTCTTTTGTACTTGGATATGGTAGATGAATGATAATGTTTCTTAAAGACTTGAATTCTAACTTATTCTCTCATTGTATTGTTCCATGATTTTAGGTGGATCACTTAATCACTCTGAGTCTTGTTTTCTTCAGTTATATATAATAAACAAATGTGGGCACTTTCCTGGGTCCTTGTTACCTCACTGAGGAAGCTTATGTTCTTACACTGATGATATCTCCCTATACAAGAGTATAAAGTCCTTGTTTTCCCTACTGATTAGGACCTTGTTCTGGTATTGATGATATCTCTCCTTAGTTTGGCGTGAAATTCCCTTGACAAGGTTAATTCCTTGATAGGGAAAGAATTCACCTTGTTCTGTGTAGTAATTTGCCTTTAATAGCACATTAACGATGATTGATGATAGATGACTGATGATTTATGTTTAATTCTTAAAGCTGAGCTTCACCACTAGGACTTGGCCTTTAAAAAAAAGCAAAAAAGTAAGAGCTGAAGACAGAGAACAGTAAAAAGAGTGTCTATACTCACAATCATAGCTGATTCAGGGCTAGAAAGCTGAATATTTACCAGGGTCTTCCTGGAAACCATCTGCATTGAACAATCAGTATTAGAAAAGGAGGGTGAAGAGTAGAAATCCTTGGACTACAATGATTCGTGGACCAAGTGGGGACTCAAATTGAGGAATCACACAAGATAGAACCAATATGTGGAGGTACAAATTAAGTCTTTGTCCTACATGGATGCCATAAATTATATGAACCATACCAGTCTAAGAAAGGGGTTTCAATTTACTATAAAATCCAAATTCTTTTCCCTTTGAAAAGGCCACCCAAAATAGTGCTAGAAGTCCTGAGGAACATACAAATCCCTAGGCAGATGGAACTCTGGAGAAAGGAGGGTAGCTTGTCATTTTAGCAGCTCCAAGTTATTTCCCTTTTCTGCAATGGTTGACTGATGCTAAGGCTAGATTCCCCTAGGAAGGCAGTAAGTTCATAGAAGAAAAGAGAATTGCCTAGTCTTAGTGGTTTATGTGAATTTTTGTTTTTGTTACAATAGGCAAAACATGACCTATATTTGATGTCCTGTTAGCTTAGCATATGAAGACTATTTTCCTATTGTTTTAAAAACTAGAGAAGAGACAAGTTCTTATTTTCTAAGAGTTAACTCTGAGGTAGGGGATGGGGCTAAAATAGCCAAAGAAATGATTTAATCTCTAAGATTAAAAATGTACCTGGGTGGGGGCAGCTGGGTGGCTCAGTGGATTGAGAGCCAGGCCCAGAGATGGTAGATCCTGGGTTCAAATCTGTCTCAGACACTTCCTAGTTGTGTGACCCTGGGCAAGTCATTTAACCCCCATTGCCTAGCCCTTACCACTCTTCTGCCTTGGAACCAATACCCAATATTGATTCCAAGATGGAAGGTAAGGATTTTAATAAGAAAAAAATGTAAAATGTACCTGATCTGTAAAAGCCATGAGAGTCACTTCTGTATCATCTATAATGCATAAAATATGGGCTTATTCTGCCCTGAGGTTCCACCTCACACCTAGCAGATTGGCTAATATGACAGCAAAGGAAAGTAATAAATGTTGGAGGGGATGTGGCAAAATAGGGACACTAATATTCCTATGTAATTCAAATTCATATCCATACATATTTACAGATAACATAAGACTGGTGGTTGTAACTTAATTTCAGAAATTCAACAATGGAAACATTGAAAAATACTATCATCTAAATTAAGAGAATTTTGGAGGAAAGAATAGTTTTACTCATATTTTAGACATGTGATGTAAAAACATTTAGAGAACCCTAAAAAAAGAGAATTCAAAAAATATATATACATATATAATTATGTTGCTGTTTAATATGGATTATAAGGTTTCTGATGTATTAAGTTTAGGATATTCAACTCAGACAAGTTCACAAACTATTCACAATGTAGTGATGAAATAAATCATTTATTTTTCAAAGTTAAAAAAAATAGGGACACTAATGCATTGCTGGTGGAGTTGTGAATTGATCCAACCATTCTGGAGGGCAATTTGGAATTATGTCTAAAGAGTGCTAAAAGACTGCCTGCCCTTCGATCCAGCCATACCACTGCTGGGTTCATAAGGAAAATGACTTGTACAAAAATATTTATAGCCTCGCTCTTTATGGTGGCAAAAAATTGGAAAATGAGGAGATGCCCTTCAATTGGGGAATGGCTTAATAAATGGTGGTATCTGTTGGTGATGGAATACTATTGTGCTAAAAGGAATAATGAACTGGAGGAATTCCATATAAACTGGAATGACCTCCAGGAACTGATGCAGAGTGAAAGGAGCAGAACCAGAACATCATACACAGAGACTGGTACATTGTGGGACAATCAAATATAATGGATTTCTCTACTAGAAACAATGCTATGATCCAGGGCAATTCTGAAGGACTTATGAGAGAATGCTATCCACATGCAGAGAAAGAACTGTGGGAGTAGAAATGCAAAATAAAAACAATTGCTTGATCATATGGTTTGATGGGGATAAGATTAAGGATGTAGAATCTAAACAATCACTCTAGTGCAAATATTAATAATGGAAATAGATCTTGATCAATAACACATGAAAAACCCAATGGAATTGCTCGTTGGCTACGGGGAGGGGAGGATAAGGAAAAGAGGTAAAGAACATGAAAAATATTTAAAAAGTTAAATAAATAAGTAAACTTAATTTTAAAAAATATGGGTTATCCTGGTTGGCCCCAAAGAGCAGAAAAATCAATGATGTTCCTAGTTGTAGAATCCAAACCAAGGGAAAAATTCCTAATAGTTAGAGCTATCCAAAAGTAAGAGAAGCAGTAGTGACTTTCTATACTTTGGAGTGGAGGCCTCCCAGAAGAAGGCAGATGACCATGTCACAAATGTCACAGGATGCATTCCAGGGATTAGACTAGAGAGCCCTTCAGAATCCCCACCAACTTTGAAGTTCTGGAGGAACTAAATTTAATTGAATTGTCCAACTCGACCTAAAGGATTTGATTTGTCTTATATGTTGACTTTTAAAATTCATTTGCTTTGGCTTTCTGGACTAGCTCTGTTAGTTTCAGTGTATGTCCTGCTTCCTTGGTATCAGAATTCCCAGATTGTTATCCAAAGGGCATTCTTCTCTATTTCTCTGGAATCCACTGTTTTATCCATGCTGCTCCTGGTCCCAAGCAAATACCTTCATCCCCTAACACCAGGCTTTACTAACTGTATACAAACACCTCTCCAGCCATATAACCTGGTCATTACTTTCATGGCCAAGTAAGGATGTTACTACTCTCTGTTGACCCCTACAATTAACAGTCACACACACAAATACACACAGACATAATCAGTTATCTCTTTCAAATCTTCTTGATGTTCTACTTCAGAGAAGTACATTCTGAATAATTCAGTTTTATCATTGGGTAAGTTGTTTTGGTCTATTTTGCTTTTGTCTTTTATGCAACTTTATGCAACTTTACTATCATTCTTCAATTTAATAAACATTAAGTGCCTAAAATGTGCTAAGCATTATGCTAAGTGCTAGAGATATAAATAATAATAGGAAAAATGATATCTGTCCTCAAGGAGCTCACAAACTAGTGGGGGATGGCTGAGTCAAGAGGAAGCTGGAAAGTAGCAGGGAAGACACCAAGAGGTACTCATCTTGTTTCCTGTAGTTGAAATCAAGCAGAGATGCAGTTGGCAAGTGGAGGATGAGCTGGAAAGTATAAATGGTGCTCTGTATAAAGGAAAGTTTTGGGAAAAGTTTAGTATTTCACCTTATGGCTTTCCAATCAGACATGGTGCAGTTCTAATTCACAAATGAGATCTTTCACAGGAATGGACATAGATCTGGGAAGCCAATAGCCCTGTACCCTGAGCTTAGGGAGGAAATTGAGGTGGGACTCAAGGGCAATTGGGAAGACAAAGAAGGGATAAAAAGGGATTTTGAGTATTCATGGTTGAGATGGCAGCATGGTGATGACATGGAAGTAATCAGTTTATCCTGAGAAGGGAATTTTGTTCTGTGAAATTGTAACTAAACATATAACCCATCTATATTTCTACCTGTATAACGGCAAATAAAAATGAAAGAGGGGCAACAAAAAAACAAAACAGTTCAGCCAAACTAATAAATATGCTTCACTGAGCCTGATAGTATATTCAATGTTCTGTATCCATAATTCCCTCCCTACCCTTCAAAAAAAGGAGAGCAGTGCATTATTATAGCTCATACTCAGAAAGATATTACACAATATTCAATTTAAATTGTCATTATCATCAACCATTTTACAAATGAGGAAATAAAGGTTCAGAGATTTGTACATGGCCAGAGAATAAGTAAAAGTGCTAAGACTTGAAGTCAGGTCTACATTCTCTGTCACCTAATCCAGAATTCTGTTTACTACATCATGTTGCCTCTTTTATTGATTTTCATATCGATTTGTTTCTTGTCATTTTGTTCAATCAATGTAGTGTTAATTCAAAAATCCTTTCTGTGTTTATAAATCTTAACTTGTAAAAAGATGACCTCAAAATTACAGGACTAAGTTTTCTGAAAGAAACTTCTATGAATAGATTTTTTGAAATGTTTGATGGAAGGAGCTATAAGAAGCCCAACACTTGTCATCATTTTTTAAAAATATGTTGCAAAGAATGTGATTTCAGGGAGGAATTTTTCTTAGGAAAAATATCACAAGCCATTTGTGATACCTTTAATTGAGAATAAATAAAATCATTCTTGATCTTATTATTAAGATCATATTCTCATCACTTAGAAAAACATGAAAGTTGTTTAAGACCCATTCATCTGGTAGATTAAATGGAAAATTAATTATCTAGTTCTAGCATATGATGATAAGGTCTATCAGTGTAGATATGAACATGATTTTCAACTTCAGAGGACAGAAATCTGAAAAAACTTAGTGGATCCTACAAGGAACTAGAAAATGGACTTTTAGTGCTTGCTTCAGTAGCACATATACAAAAATTGGTAGGATACAGAAAAGATAAGCATGGCCCCTGCACAAGGATGACACACAAATTCGTGAAGTATTCCATATTTTTATGCAAAAGAAAAACATGATACTGCTTATTACATGTATATATGAGTATGTGATTTAGGGTTTAGGCTTTAAAAGATTGCTCATAGTAACAATGATTAATGTGGAAATAGGTATCAAGTGATAACATTTGTACAACCCAATGGAATTGCTTGTTAGCTCAGGGGGTTGATGGTAGGGAAAGAAAATGAATCATGTAAACATGGAAAAATATTTAGAAATATAAATTAATTTAAAAAAAAGAAAATAGACTTGTAGGTATTCATGTTAGAAAAGATAATTATGAAGCTGTCTCTATTTTATGAGATTGCACTTTATTTAATATGGGATCCACTTCCTTATGATAAATAAGACTAGATGGTACAGTGTTAGAAACGTAAACATCCCTACCCTGAAGAAATTTAATGTCTACAAAAGTTAGAGATGGAAAAGACCTTTGAGCCTGCTCACTTCACCAGTGAACAAATGGAGGGAGACCAGAGAAGTTAAATAACTTGCCTGAGGTCTTATAGGAAATAAATCACAGAGACTGTATTTGAGTCTAGGTCCTCTGACTCCACATTGTTTGCTTTCTCCAACTGTATCAGCTCCAATTCTCTACTTCTCTATCCCTTGGCCTGTTTTCAGCAGTGTTTTAATAGGGTTACAGTCCAAGAGTCATGACTTTGAACCCAGTCCTCTACTATCGTGACACATGAAAAGTTATAAACTCCTCTCTATTCGGGTTGGATCACTCATTGGAATGTAAAGTCCTAGTGAGAAGGATAGCTTCACTTTTTTTGTGTGTCCACAGGGCTTAGCACTGTGCTTGGCACATAGTAAACATCAAAAAAGATTTTTCTTTCAATTGTTTATTTGTTCCTATGTGATGGCACTTAGGTTGAACCTTTACGGAAGTAAGAAGGATTATTTGAATAATAAGAGGGCAGACCAGTCAATGCTTACTTCACAATATATTTTTAATTATTTTATATAACTAACAGTAGTTTGGCACATAGAAGATGCCATAGGATTATCAACGTAGACCTAGAAGGGACATTAGAGGTCATCAAATCTAATTCCCCATTTTACAAATAAGGTCGAGAGGCTAGAGTGTTGGATCTAGAGTCAGGAAGACTCATTGACTACTCACACAAAGCATTTACTTTTGTCTTACTATCATAAAGATTTCTGTTCATGCTAAGTTTGCAGCTTCTCATTCTTCTATTCCAAGGAAAATGCCAACAGCTCATATTTCTGTTGTTTCAGTCATGTCTATCTCTTCATGACTCTATGTGGGGTTTTATTGTCAAAGATACTATAGTGGTTTGTATTTCCTTCTCCAACTCATTTTACAGATGAAAAAATGGAGGCAAACAGGATTAAATGACTTGCCTAGGGCCATTAGGTGGTGAGTGTCTGAGGCCAAGTTTGAACTCAGAAAGATGAGTATGCCTGACTCCAGCCCCCACACTCTATCCACCATGCCACCTACTGCCCGCCTCATATTTCTACAATGTTTTATGTATTCTCAATACTTTATTCATGGCAATCCGATGAAGTAGGAAGCACATGTATTATGCAAACTCTCCTTAAAGTCTTACAGTAGCAGTAAACTATTAATACTTAAAAAACAGATTAAAACTTAACTAAGACTTATGTGGTAAACCATATGTTATTCTTAATTTAAGGGTAAAGAAACTAAAATCTCAAGGTCTCCTCACATGATTAGCCCATGCAGAGTGGAAAAGCCAACACTCAAACACTGTTTTTCCTTCTGCTTTCTTTTCAACATCATGTAAATTATGTTTTCTGCTAAACCCTCTCCCTGGGTGAGAGGACCCCAACAATATGACCACTTATCAGCAGAGAAGAAGCCATACCAATGTAGACCTAGAAAGGACATTTGAGGCCATCAAGTCAAATTCCTTATTTTACAAATGAAGTCCAGCAGAGAAAGTCATGGGTCTTGATTCAGGAAGACTCATCTTCTTGAGTTCAAATCTGGTTTCAAACACTTATTATCTCCATGACTATAGGCAAGTCACTAAACCCTGTTTGCCCCAGTGTCCTCATCTGGAAAATGACCTAGAGAAGGAAATGGCAAATAATTCCAGTACCTTTGCCAAGAAAACTCCAAAAGGGATCATGAAGAGTCAGACACAACTGATCAACTATACAACAACAACCAGAGAGGGTAGAAGAGATGCCCAAATTTATCCAGGTTGCAACTGGAAGAGTTAGGAATTGAAACTAGGTACTCTGACTCCAGAGTCAACAGTCTTTCCACCTTTCTACACTGCTCCTTCCAAGATCACGAGTAATTAAAATAAAGAAAAGAACATGCATATTATAGGACTTTGTCACCTTAAAAATGCCATCTTCTTATCAGCTATGATTTTTGCCAGAGGCAGCATTATACAGTGAAAAAAAAAACACAGAACTTTTCATCAGAGGATGTGAGCATAAGTTCTAGTTTTGTCTACTATTTCTAGTCCTTTGAGTCTGGTTAAATCATTTCATTTCCCTGAGTCTCATTTTCCTTATCTGAATAATAGGAATTAATATATATTAACACAATCTACTCCAAAGGTTATGATATAAAGTACTTTTCATTTAGAGAAACTTAATGTGAAGACCCCATTGCAAAACTCCTCCAAAGATGCTGAGATTTTAAATGGAAGTTCCTTTTCTTGTTACAGATGCTGTTTTGTTGTTTTAGTGAAAATTTACAAATGTGCCTTGAAAACAGAATTTTGCTTTAAACATCTAATAACAGAAACATGTTTTATCAATGTTTCTAATTTAATCATCTTTCCAAAGGCTTTCATGTCTCTTCATGCAGCTGAGCATGGTAATGTTATCTGCCTCCAGTTCTGAGTCTCATTATATTTTCCTGAGCAAGGGCTGATATCTCTACCAAATGGCTTTTGGCAGCAAAACAATATGTCTAAGGAATAATTGCCCTCGGTAGAAACATAATGTAGGTTGGTAATGTTTCTAAGATGGGATGTGCCCAGTCACACATGATAGCTTTTAAAGACACTATAGGTTGTTAATGTTCTGAGATGGCTTCAGCTATCCATTAGATGGTATACATACATGCATACACACATACCTTCACATACATTTTTAAAATGGCATGAAAATAGCAACATGCAAAACTCCAAAAAATGAATCAGCTGCCACCAGCATCTGAGATACTGTCAAAGCATATGGCAAGGGCTTGCCACAGTCACATACAGGATCGTTATTTCATGCAAATATTTTCCAAATGATCCTTGCATGTCACTCTCAGCTCCCAAGAAATGATGAGAAAACAGCTCTAATATACTTGGAGTTTTTCTATGTCCCCTATGCTACAGTGTTTGGCTGGTGTTTCCACCTGAGTAAAAATGCAGAGGATCAGAACAATTAACTTGAAAGTTATAGAGAAAAAGATAATGAACTATGTAGATAACTGCTGAAAACTTGTGTTTTCATGCTGGAGAAGGTTTATTTTTTATTATTATTGTCCCCAAAACTTTTGCTTTCCAGAAACCAGAGATCTATCAGAGAAGTTGTTAATCCATCAATAACAATTTCAACCTGGAGGAATGAATGATTAGATGAATAAAGTCTCTTTTTGGCTTTATTGTTGTGTTTTTGTTCCCTTATTCAGGTGCCAGGGAAATGCCTCAGCCCATTCTCCAGTCTTGAATTTATAATCTACTCAGACAGTTGTTTGCAGCTGTCTACACAGATGTACCCATCAAATGGCATTCCCAAAATGTTATCACCAGTAAGCCTCCAAACCTGGCTCTAACAAGATTGGTTCAGGGTGAAGGGAGGAGAATAGAATCCTAGAACATCTGAATTCTAGAGTTGGAAGGAACCTCACAGTTCCCAGCAAAATCCCTGGCAAAGTAAATAATTGATTCGTCATCTTCCACTTGAAAAGTCCCAGAAGGTCTCACCATCTCTAAAAGTAGCCCATTCCATTGTTGAACAATTCTAACTGTTGCAAAGTTATTCCTTATATTAAACAGAAGTCTACTATCCTATAATTTCTACCTTTGTTTGAATCTCTAGGGCCAAGCAGAATATATCTAATTCCTTTTCTTCACATTAACCCTTAAGATATATGAAGCTAGTGGTCACATCCCACCTTAAACTCTCCTATTTTACAGATAAAGCATCCCTAATTCAATAGATTCATATATCTGATGATTTCCAGCCCCACTCCAACCTCAAGGATATTTAAAGCTAAGACTAAAATAAAAATCCATCATTCTGCAATTTGGAATTATTCCAAAGGGCTTTAAAATAATGTACACCCTTTGAGCCAGCAATACCACTACTAGGTTTGTACCCCAAAGAGATGATAAAAAAAATGGTTGTGGGGGCAACTGGGTGGCTCAGTGGATTGAGAGCCATGCCTAGAGACAGGGGGTCCTAGGTTCAAATCTTGCCTCAGACACTTCCCAGCTGTGTGACCCTGAGCAAGTCGCTTGACCCCCCCCTTGCTAGTCCTTATCACTCTTTTGCCTTGAAGCCGATACACAGTATTGACTCCAAGATGGAAGGTAAGGGTTTTAATTTTAAAAAATGGTTGTACAAAACATATGTATAATCCTACTCTATGTGGAGGCAAAAAATTGGAAAATGAGGGGTGTCCCTCAATTGGAGAATGGCTAAACTAATAGTGGTATATGATAGTGATGGGATACTATTGTGCTATAAGGAATGATGAACTGCTTGATTTCTACATGAATTGGAAAAACCTCCATGAATTGATGAGGAGTGAAATGACCAGAAGCAGGAGAACATTGTACATGGAAACTGAAACATTGTGGGATTATCAAATGTAATAGACTTTGCTGCTAATAGCAATGCAATGATCCAGGACAATCCTGCAGGTATTTATGAGAAAAAATGCTATCCACATTGAGAGAAAGAATTGTGGGAGTAGAAACACAGAAGAAAAACATGTGATTTCTCACTTGTTTACATGGGTATATTATTTGGGGTTCTGGCTTTTAAAGATTACTCTATTGCAAAAATAATAGGTATAAAGTAATAATACCTGTATAACCCCACTGGAATTGCTTGCTAGCTTTGGGAGGGGAAAAGAAAAAGGGGAGAGAGATAGCATGAATCACATAACCATTGAAAAATGTTTAAAAAAAATAATAAAATTTTAAAAATAAAATAAAAATCTGCCATTCTGCTTTGCATTCAATTCTATATATTAATTTCTGCTTGCTGACTGCCTAGCCATCTCCTCATCAAGAAGACAATGTATGATTCTAGCACATTAGAAAATGATCCAATTCAAGCCTCTCATTTTACAAATCAAGAAGTTGAGCCCCAGAAAGAACACATGGTCCCCAAGGATGTGTAACTCCAACATTTCATCTATAAACTGACAGAGGTCGGATCAGAAGGTATCTAAAATCCCTCCTATCTCTGATTTATTGGTAGTTTATGAAATGTACACTCAGAGAGATTAAACCACTAGTCCAACATTAAGGAACAGGTCAGAGATGGAATGGGAATCCACATCTTTTGACTCCATATTATTTTGTAAGTTGTACTTCTTGTAGAGAATCATTCCACTACCTAACCTTACAGAGTTTAGGGGGTTAGGAGGGGTCATTGTATAAGCCATCAAGTTGTATGTAACCAAAATTTAAAGAAAACTGGAAGAGATATGAGATCCATGGATTTGAATCATTTGATATATTTTCATATTTTTAATGCACTGATTGATTTCACTGACTTTTTTCTCTTTTTCTTTTAAACATATTCTTTGTATAATAATGATCACCCTAGCTCCAACTAGAGGTCTACATGTTAGGTAAAAAAATGATTGTATTTGTTACATGAGCACAGGGGGAAAATTTGGAGATATAAAAAAGAAAAAAAAGATTTCAATAAAAAATGTACTTTTAAAAAATGTAACCTGATGTTATAATGCCTTAGGAATGTTTTAGGATACAAACCTAAACTGCAGTCTAGATCACTTTTAAAATATGGGTGAACCCTCCCAAATATTGAGTTCTTACCTGACAGGAAGGAAACCAGACAGAATTGAAGCCAAAGAAATAGGAACCTGAGAGAGACACAACTCTGGGGCTATGGCTGATGGTTGCGATACTCTGTCTCCATCAAGATTCTTAGGGGTTATGGGTGCAGCTGGGTAGCTCAGTGGATTGAGAGCCAGGCCTAGAGATGGGAGGTCCTAGTTTCAAATCTGGCCTCAGACACTTCCCAGCTGTGTGACCCTGGGCAAGTCGCTTGACCCCCATTGCCTACCCTTACCACTCTTCCACCAAGGAGCCAATACACAGTATTGACTCCAAGATGGAAAGTAAGGGTTTAAAAAAATTTTTTTAAAGATCCTTGGGGGCTAAAAGTTGTGCATAATAAGTGCAAGCAAGAACTTAAAATGCATAATATATTCCTATTAATAGTGTGTTACATTTATACACATGACTGAACAGCTATGATTCCATGAAATATTATCCTAATAATTTTCCCAAAAGCAAGTCTGTCTTGGCAATCTGGCTAATAATGTGGTGGTGTAGTATAATGAAAATGGCCCTGGTCTCAAAGTCTGAGTGCTTGTGACTCAGGGCCACCTCCTAGCCACCTTGGACAAGGAAGTCACTAAGTCTAAGGAGTCCTCATTTTCCTCATTTGCAAAAAAAAAAAAAAATGATCTCACATTTTAAATTGTGGAGGGTGCCATTCTTTCCATTTAAAAATATGGAACAACATGAATTTACATGCCATTTTCCCAAAATAACCTTACTAAACTTCTTTAAATCATTCCAATTTTAGTAAATGTGCTGCTTCTCCTGCAGCAGAGGTGTCAAACATACAACCCACAGGCTACATGTGGCCTGCAACATTCCCCAGTGCCAGCTGAACCAGATTAAATTATAATTGGGAAATATTTAGCAAAATTTTAAAATACTAATAATACATTTTAATACTAAGTCAATATGGAGCCTATAGGGATCTGTTTTATGCCAATTAGTGAGTGACTCCTATTTCTTCTGGAGTTTAACATCACTGCTCTCCTGGTTGAATGCCATAAGCTCTTTGTTCGAAGATCCCTTCCAGCTTAAAAAAACGTGTTCTGTTAGCAATTCTTTTATGAATGTAACTTAAAAACAATAGTTTTCTTCATAATGCCTAACATTGGTCAATCAATTGAAAATCTTCATTTGATTTAATGTATTTGAAATGCAATTAAAAGGAACACTTTAGGATTCATTTAAGGGCTCAGTTACCCCAGGTCAGAAAAATCAACCTCTGTTTATTCTAAATATTTTCATAGTAGAGGAAAGTACACATAGGAAGAATACTCTAATTTATAGCAAATCCTCAGTTTACATATGTGTGTGCTTGTGTTTCTTCAAGGAAGGAATTTCAGCTACATAACTCAGCAGAGATAAAAATCAAGAGTGATATAAAATTAGTACATAGAATATTGGAAGTCAGGAGAAATAGACTCTAGGCTAGGATTTGTCATAAAACTGCTATGTAATCTTAGGTAGATTATTCAATTTCTCAAAATTCCATTTTACTCGCTTATAAAAGGAAAATATTGGTCTACACAAAGTGTTTTTAAGCTGGTTTCCATGGACTCCATGAACTTGGATAGTAAAAAAAATTAAGAGCATCTATATTTCATCATATTTCATTTCCTTCATAATCCTATATGTATATTCTGAAAATGGGTTCATACACAAGATTAAATTCCCAAAATGAGTCCATGACGTAAAAAAAAAAATTACTGAGAACTCCTCGACTAGATGATGTTTAAGGTCCCTTCCATAGTTAACATTCTAGATTCTGAAAGAGAAACAAAAAATTGAAATATTTTAAAAGTATGTTGTCTTTTATAATCTCAGTTTTCTTTTAGCTATGATGTTCCATTTTCTAGGTTCTTAAGTCCCTTCCATTTCTGATTTTCTTTGTTCTAAGGTCCTTTCCAGCTCAAAAATCTTCATTTGGCTATTTCTTCCTGTTCTAATATTTTATGAGTTTTATGAGTTACTTACATCTGGCCTTCTCCAGCTCTGGGATTAGAGAGGCACAGAAGCTACTGCCCACAATTTGAACATCATTTGGGTCATCAGAATTAACATCTTATGAGAATATAGAAATAGGAAGTGGTAGCCTTACTCCCTCACAATACAGTTAACATAACTTCTTTCTCATAAGATAATCATAAAAGAACATAACTAGAAGTGACTTTTGAAACCATCTATTTCAGTGCCTTCATTTTATAATGAGGCTGGCAATGAAAAGGGAAAAAAGACTTGACTCATTGTAAGGGGACCTGGACTTTATTCCTAGCTCTGAAAATTATTATTCTGAAACCTCATAAATTAATTAATCCCTCTCAGCCTCAGTTTATCTATGAAATTTGGCAAATAATAATCTGACATCTACTTCAAAAGGATCTTGTGTGAAAAGCATTTTGTAACCAATAAAAAATTATTAATGTGATCTGTTATTATTACAGATGAGCAAACTGAGGCCCAAACAGGGAGCTTTCATGTCCTGAGTCACACAGGAAAATAGGAGTGGTGTTGGAATTAGTGAGGTCTATGAGCTTACTGTAGCACCACCAACCTCATGCATTTCATCTTGCCTTCCTCTTCTATGCAAATCACCAGAATTTATTACAAATATCTTTACTTTCCCATTCCTCGGTAAAAATGTGTACCAAAAAAAAAGAAACTTATTGCTGAATAAAACAGAAATTCCCAGCGAAGACTTTGAATTAAATATAATGTAGGTATTCCTTTAAAGAGAACCTGGGAAGCAAATTTGGAAAAGATAGGTTTATGAAAAATAGAACAATAATTCATAATGATAGGTAATGATGTGTGAACCAGAATGATACTTGAGGCCATGTTCTATTATGACATTACAATAGGGTAAAAAAAAAGTTAAAGGCATTTTACTGTTAAGTAGATTTTCTAATGTGGATGCTTGAGGTGATAGATGTGACTAACATTCTCTTTTGTTTACTGTTTCATCCAGGAAGTCTGCAGGTGAATTCACAGAAGATAATATATTACTTAATATATGGAATATTTGGGAGACAAACACTACCACCCTCCGTAATTAGTCTTATGATGTGCAGAAGAGCTGATGGCATTCTGTTCTTGACAATGAGTTTCTATTCTATAAAATTTCATGGTAGTAGGAAGAAGTTTCTTTATTGAAAGATTTGGTTAATAGCATAGAATGCATACATTCATTCTGCACAAAACATTTGTTATTCTGTGTATCCTTAGGGTCCTTGTGTGTTTAATGGGGCTTAATTAAATACAAAAGGGAAAAAACATGTTGCAGTCACCAGTGACTGCTCCTGATCATCAACTTAGCATCGTTGGAACCCTATCATCTTCTTGAATTAGTATCCTCCAAAATAGTCATTTCCCCAACACACACACACACACACACACACACACACACACACACACACACACACACACACACACACTATAATGTTGAACCTTTCTACTGGCCTTCAAACCATATAACCATAGGCTAACACACAGGACTAGTGTACTGTCTTTCTCATGAACAGATTAAGAGGCATTTTTGAGCAGAAAATGAATGCCACAATGGAATCACATCATGCTTGCAGTTAATCCACACAGTCAAATTATTTGCTTTGGTTCCTGCCTCACTTATGATCAATACCTTAGTTATGTGTTATGAAAAATAAAATTGATATTCAATTGTTTCCATTGCTGACATCTACGATCCAAATGCTTTTTGATAGACTGACTTCTTTTAAACAATTCATAGTCCCTCAAAACTTACATCAGTTTAAAGACACTGCATTAGCAAAAGGAGCAGAACCAGGAGAATATTGTACACAGAGACTAATATATTGTGGCACAAGTGAATGTAATGGAATTCTCTACTAGCAGCAATGAAATGACCGAGGACAATCCAGAGGAACTTATGAGGAAGAGCACTATCCACATCCAGAGAAAGAACTGTGGGAGTAGAAACACAGAAGAAAAACATGTCATCGATCATGGTTCAATGGGGATATGATTGGAGTATTGATGTTAAAGATCACTCTAATGCAAATATGAATAATATGGAAATAGATTTTGAACAATGATATGTGTATAACCCAGTGGAACTGCTTGTCAATTCTGGGACGGGGAAGGGAAGAGGGAGGAGGAATCATGAATCATGTAACCATGGAAAAATATTCTATATGAAGAAATAAATATTTTTTAAAAAAGGGTTATTCAAGGATAGTTTTGACTATCTTCTATTTTTGTCTTGAGTACCAACTTTAGAACATATCATATGAATTGTTATTCCCCCATTTATTGTGTAACTCGATCTATTCCTGAAGACTTTCAATAAGAGTAGCAGTTCCCAGAGCTTGTGTTTTACTGGCAGTGGGGACCCAAGGTCCTCAAATATTATGGTCTTGACCACAAAGAGGCACGAGAGAAGAGTTTTAGTGAAGGAAGACTTGTTCAACTATAAGAAATAAGAGTTTAAATCTATTTTGAATAAATTTATGGCATTTGCAAAACAGAAGGAATGAATTTAAGGTTTTGCCAAATGCACTATAAACCTTAAAACACTACGAATATAAGTTATAGTAAGTATAAATTACAGGGAACTTTTATGTTTTACAAAAATCTTGCATACTGCCCTCTGAGTAATAATAATAGAAACTGATACATATATAACTATATATGTGTGTGTGTGTGTGTGTGTGTGTGTGTGTGTGTGTGTGTGTGTATAATAGAAATAGATACATATATATCTACTCAGTATCAGAGGTGAAGCTTTTGAACCAAAATCAACACTTCCTCCCCCCTTCCCCCACCCCCCGCCAAAGGACAATGGTTATTTTTAGTTCCAATACTAATTCTATTAACTACTAGTTAAATGTATTTATACAACTCAGCACTTCATCTTCAAATAAGAAAGGGATAAAGAGAGAGAGAGAGAGAGAGAGAGAGAGAGAGAGAGAGAAGGAGTGATTAAGGAAGGAAGGAAGGGAGGGAGGGAGACAGGGAGGGAAGGGGGAAAGGAGGGAGGGAGGAAGGGAAGGAGAGAGGGACAGAAGGAGGGAGGGAGGGAGGAAGGAAGGAACGAAGGAACAAAGGAATGAAGGAAGAAGGGAGGGAGGGAGGAAGGAAGGAAAGAAGGAGGATATAGACAATTAAATAAATAATTTATTATGTACTTACTACATCCCAAGTTCAGTGCTAAGTTATCAGTATACAGATACAAGTAAATACAAAAATCCCTCCCTTAAGTTTACATTCTAATGGGAGAAAGAAATAACAACAATAAAAAAATTGAGATGAAAAAGCCTAGGATCAAGGCTGGAGTAAGGAATAAGGTCTGGAGGGAGTCCAGTGAGCGATGGACTGAGCCAAGTTTGAAGTAAACATGGGTGGCAGAGATGCTTCCTCAAATGCATGAGAGAAGGGACAGATTCACCAATCAGAAGATTAATAAAATATACTTGAATCGCCTATCTTATAGAATTAATGGGAAGATAAATTCTGAAGGTGGATATGAAAATGATTTGAATAGAAAACCCTGTAACGAGGCAGAAGATTACTATTATTTCAGTGAGAAGAGAGAAGTATTGTGATGCAATGAGTAGAAAGAGTATTAGCCTGAAATCATAAGCCTGAGACTTTTACTTCCTATACTAGCTCTATGACTGAGTATACAACATCATTTCCCTAGACCATAGACAAGCAAACTTTATGGGAAAGTAAATAGAATGTTAGCCTTGGCATCACGAAGACCTAAATTTGTATCTTGCTTCACACATTTACCAGCTATGTGATCCTGGACAAGTCATAAGACCTCTTTTTGCCTTAGTTTCCTCATCTAAAGAATATGGTATAATAACAACATTTACCTCATAAGATTGTTGTGAAGATCAAATAAGGTTACATAAGGTAAGTGCAATATAGTGGCCAGCTATTATTATTTTAAAAATATTTTCCTATATTTATTCCAGTTCTAAAACCTATGAGCCAGCCACGATGAAAGTTTTAAAATAGGCAAAGGATGTTCTTAGTAGTTCTCCTCTCTTCATTACCTTCTTAAATAGACCTCTTTTCTAAAGTTGCAATCATCTTTGGCCATTCTTCCAAGACCTGTGACTCATGTTGACTTCTTCCCATCTAGAGTTAAGTTCCAAATCCCTGACTCCACACTCCAGGAACCAATCTGAAACCACCCTTTTGATATTTTCTCTGACTCCAACTCATCGGTTAGCTACACAAACTAATTAATGCCAAGAGCAACAGATCTACTTTTTTAGGGTGACTTCCTAGGAACAATTCTCCCAATTTTGTTGTTGTTGCTAAAACAAGTTTGTTGTGAATGTTGTTAAAAACTTTAGCAAAAACAATCGCCCCAGTGCAACTATCAATAATATAGAAATAGGTCTTGATCAATGATACATGTAAAACCTAGTGGAATTGCATGTCAGATATGGGGGGGTGGGGGAAGGTTTGGGGAAAAGGAAAGAATATGAATCATGTAACCATAGGAAAATATTCTAAATTTTAAAAAATAATAAAAAATTAAAATTAAAATTAAAAAATATTTAGCAAAACTAAGAGATTCCAAAAATATCTATGAAATATTTGGGAGCAGAAGCACATCAATATGTTCCTTTTAGTCAACCAGTCACCACTTTTTTATTAATATAGATAGGAATAAACCAATTTCTATTTGCAACTATTGTTAAGTACCCAACTAAGAAGACCATTTTGTGGAATGAAAGCTTTCCAGTTTTAGTTGGGTCAAGTTTAGGAACACAAGCCTGTTTATTAATCTCCGAAGAAAGTAGTCAGCAGGCCCATCAATGGAAGTCAAACATTATCTGACTTCTTGCCCAGTATAAGAGTCCTTTCTAGGATATCGTCAACAAGTGGTGATCCTCAAAAGAGGTAGTGTTGCCCTGTGGATAGAGTGATGACTCACAGTCAAGAAGTTGTTTTGAAGCCATTGGTGCCTCTGAATTTTAGCCTAGTCTCAGTTACTTGCTATGTGACTCTGGGCAAGTCTTTTAACCTCTGTTTGACTTAGTTTCCTCAATGGTAAAATTGGGATAGTGTAAGCACTTCCCTTGTAGAGTTGTTTTGAGGATCAAATTAGATGATATTTGTTAAAAGTTCTTAGCAGAGTTCCTAACCCATGGTAGGCACCGTATAAATGCTATTCCCTTCCCTCTCCCCTTGAATGCCACACTTCAGACACTTGCTAGACACCTATATAAATCATGTCATCATTTGGTTTTCAGTTTCCTCAGCTTCAGAATGGAACTAAAATATTAATTATCTCCCAGGGCTATTGTATGACTCAAATGAGATAAAGTATATATAATAATTCATATGCATTAAAAAGCAGCATGAAAATATCTGCTATTATTTTTTTTATCTAGACCTTGATTGAATATATTCAATGATAGAAAACTAATCAGTTCAAGAACATTGTAGTTAGAGGTCAGAAGACCTACATTTGAGTTTCAGCTCTACCATTTTCTTGCTGTATGGCCTTTGGCAAATTAATTTCTCTGTGACTCTATTTCTCTATCTGTAAAAAGACAAGATTTCTCTGAAGTTCCTTCCACCTCTGAAATTCTGTTATTCGGCAGTCTTTTCCATTGAAAATTTGGGGACTAAAGTGTCTGCTTCTCAAACTGCTCCTCATGCATATGTCCTCATTTTGTCCTTTGGGGCTAAGAACAAATCCCCTCTCTCTACTATTCGATACTCTCCTATTTTAAGGAAGCAATGAGGGAGGATTTCAGAGCAATCTTTTTTTAAAACCATCTGATCATATATATAGCCTGTTCAATTTATTTTTCTGGAATAGGTTTATTTAGATATTCTATTTCCTCCTCTGGTAGGGTAGGCAATTTATATTTTTGTAAATATTGTTCCATTTCATTTAAATTGTTAAATTTGTTGGCATAAAATTGGGCTAAATTGTTTCTAATGATTGTTTTGATTTCATCTTCATTAGTGGTAAACAAACAAATAAATAAATAAATCTGAAATTAAAGATAAATAAATAAATATCTGATCTTGACTAGTGGAAGCTAAAACAACCTTAGAAAATTGAATGAAGATAAACCCCTCAGCAGAGAAATTATACGAGAGGTTTTTAAGGTTGTATGACATAACTTAGCTGAAATATGCTGACCCAATGTGAGCTTTTGAAGAAAAGCCCTCATCAGTGATAGGATCTCCCAGCCAGAACTCAGACCATGGTTGTGTTCATCCACAGTCGCCAAGCTCATTTGTTTGGATTGATTCATTTGTATTGCATTTCTATTCAGCCATTTGTTTTTTGAGAGGCAACTTGGAATAGTGGACATGACATTGGCTGAGAGGCAGGAAGGTCTGAGTTCAAATCCTGCCTCAACTATTTATTAGCTCTGTGATCCTAGCCAAGTCACTTAATATTTCTGTGCCTCAGTTCACTTTTCTGTAAAATGAAGTAGTTAGGCTCATTGGTCTCCACAGTCCCTTCTAGCTCTAAATTTCTGATCTTCTGGCCAATGGAAACTATAAGCAGTCCTTAGAAAACACTGTATCCACCACTCAGGGTTTGGGATATTTATGATTCAAGCACAGCTATCATCTCTACATTTCCAGGGAAGTGGGGAATTGATATCATTTATCTAGGACATAAAGCCAAAAGCAAACAAAGACTACAGCTACCATTGATCTTTAATTCCTCAGATATTGCCACTAGTCATCAGGGAAAACACTTTTTTCCACTGGAGTGAAGAGCAAAGTCATCAGAAGGGGTATCCTTTCCATCCGTCAGCAATCTTCTAGTTACTTTTCATTTAAAGAAAGATTCAAGTCATTTCACACATTCACTGGGCAGGTACTGTGAGCCTAGTCCTTTGTCAGGCATTGGAAAGTCCAAGAAAGAACATAAATGTCATCTCTTCTTTGAAGCAGTCCTCCCTTCCCCTAGCACAGTGAATAACAGTCAATTAATCAATATTTATTAAGCACCTACTGTATGCTAGTCACTGTACTAAATGCTGGACTGGAACAGGTTTTTACTCCCCTCCACACCCTACATCTCACACATGATTTTTTTGCATTTATGACATCCATTTATATTTATATTACCTTGTATTATAATTATTTGTGTATATGTAATATTCTCTGCTTGTCTGTAATCTACAGAATGACAGGATTTTACCTAATCTGGATTCTGTATATCTATAAAGCTATTGAGGTTAAGAGGATAGACTGTTAGCCTTAAAGCCAGGAAAAGCTGGTCTAAAATCCTGTCTCAAATAACTAAAAATTGCATAATTCTGGGCCATTCTCTGAGACTCAGTCCCATCTTTAAAATGGGGAGAATAGGGGGCAAATGGGTGGCTCAGTGGATTGAGATCCAGGCCTAAAAACAGTACGTCCTAGGTTCAAATCTGGCCTCAGAACTTCCCAGCTGTGTGATCCTGAACAAGTCATTAACCCCCATTGCCTAGCCCTTACCACTCTTCTGCCTTGGAACCAATACACATTGATTCTAAGACAGAAGGTAAGGGTTTTAAAATAAAATAAAATGGGGAGAATATTGGCATTTTTTGACCAAAGCTTTTGTTAGGCTCAAATAAAATGATATTGTATGATCCTTTGTTTCAAAGCCAGCTATTATTATCTTTCCCATGGTATAGCTGAGTGTCCTAAATAAGTGATTGGAAAATTTATTTTTCTTGTACTTGAAATTCCAGGTGTGGGGCATTGTTTTTCAGGCTCTATGATATGGATAACTACCTTAATTATTCATTTGGTTTGTATGTATAGACATCTACCCTCTTTAAATAAAACTATCTTTTCTCCACCAGGCTTAAATATTTACATACATTAGATGCATTAATAAGCTACTTGATACCTCCCAATGCTGCACACACACACACACACACACACACACACACACACGCATAAACACACACACATATATGCCAGATATCCAAGAAAAATTCATTCCTTTTTTAAGTTCACAAAATGCCATTTATATAAATATATATTTATATGTACATATATATTGATTTATGTAAAAGCTTATGAAACTGTAGTTGGTTTACATTTTTGAATAATTCTTTCACTCTTCAAAGGAAACTTCTTCAGTAGATACATGACCCAGAGGCCAATATTCATCTCTTAGATTTCATTTCTGCGCAGTAGAAATAAAGGTTATTGCTACCAAATAATTACCCCTTTATGCAGCTTGACTTGTGCTATGAAGTTTGTTGGGAGCAAACAGGCTCACTTGTGCTAACCTCCAGCCTAACCCTTTGACATGTAATCTCCTTAAGGAGGCAAAGAGGGAATAGTATTCATTAAACAACCATTAGCATGATTAATTCTTTAGCAAAATGCATTTCCTCTAGCTAATTCTCCAACCCAAAAAAATCTTAGCACACTTGTCAGTCACTTTGGAGAGTGGGATACATGTGTCAAATGGGTTTTGATGAAAGTGAATGGTTTTTTTTCTGAATTTTAACTAATCTGACAAGAGCAAACTGTCTGGAAGCTTCCAAAGATTTCTCTAGCTGATTATCATGACCAACATTGCAGGACACTACAAAGAAAATCAAAGCCACGGACCAAGAAATGTTCATGCTAGAGGCCTGGGAGTGCTGCCATCTTTACGCCTGGTTCTCTGAGTTTGTCACTGCCCTTATGGCTCTCCTTGGTAACCAAGAAAGTAGAGATCATTCATTGAAGTGCAGCTGAAGGCAATAAGGACTGAGGAGTCGGGGTCCTTGTCAAGAGTCTCTATCATTAAAGCCTTGGGGATGAGTATGGGTACATTCATCTAAGGGCAAGGACTATGGAAGCCAGCAGATGGTTGCCACCCACTGCTGGTTATCTTCTCCATGTGTTTGGTGGCCATAGCTTGCTGACCCTATCCAAATGACTTGGCATTGAGACTTAACGGCATTCATGTCTTGATTTTTTTTTTTTCTGGCAGGACCACAGTACCCAAAGGATAAGACTTCTAGAACTATGTGTGACTTATCCCTTCTTCCCTTCCAATGCTAGTTTCAGAGATTAGCTCTGAGTCAGAAGCTTTGATCTTAGTCTCAACACTAGTTTTTGTCTTGTTATCTGTGCTCCCCACTGTGTGGTCCTGCTGATCTACATGTGCTTTCTGGTGGGCAATGATCCTCGGGAGAGAATCAAATGGTAATTGAGCTAAGAGCATGTTGTTCAGAGGTTTATAAGAGGGCTAGACTCATAGTGTTTGGACTGACGTAAAAACAACCTGAGATGCCACTTCAGTGGGATAATAGGCAGAGGGTAGGAGAACCTAATTCTAATGTTAAAAAGTAAACTCCTTTAATAGACACTTTGAGGAATCAAATGAAGAGAAACAGTAGTCATTCTATTAGTAAACAGCAAAACGTGGGAATTTAAGTATTCTTATTTGGGAGAATGACAATTGGGAGGATCCTTCTTAAGATATTGATATTCACAGGGATAACTTCTCACAAACATTGTGAATTAAGGAAGTCTTATCTTCAGCATGGCTAGGCATCTCATTATTGATTTTTGCATCTCCATCGCCTACTCTCTGTACCCTTTCCCACAGTATGTCTGTTGCTATGATATTCTTTCCTTTCCTCCTCAAATCAAAACCTTCCAATAGGTCCTTCACAAAGGTGCAAAAATTTGAGGTTTTGAGAGGGATTACCCCTTCCAAAGGGTTTGCATTGTGACAGGGATTAAAGACTTTACTTAAATGGATGATACTCTACTGGCAAAATTTCAGGAATCATCTGGTGAATACATGTAAATTTGGATGACAAACAGAGCTTTCCTAGCATACCTTAGCCATATAATTTTGTCATTTGTAGTTATGGATAAATATCCATTTACTTTGATAATTCAAAGACCTTTGGTTTCATGAGTACAATTACTCCCTCCATTTCTACAAATGGAAACCACACCATCCATGCCTTTGGAAACAGCTCAGAGAAATTTCTGTGGATGAAAACATTGCTCAGTGGTCAACTGGGTCTCTCAGCTTAGTGTGTCTAAACCTTCGCAAATAGATACAAAGTTCATCACCAGTGCCTAAATGCAGACCTCTTCAGCTTAACAAGAACTTCAGGTGCTTGTGCTCCACAAGCATGATTTTTGGCAACCTAGTGACACTTTCACAAATGATAAAAAATGGAGAAGGCTTGTCTAGACTTCTTGGATCAACAATCAATGTGGTATAGTGGAAAGTGATACAGTATGATATTGATGTCAGAGAACTTGGGTTCCTATCATACTCTGACACTTGCTCCCTCTCATAGGTATAGAGTAAATCTCCTGGCCTTGGACTTCACTCTCCTTCTGTATAAAATAAGGAGATTTCACTTAATGGCCTCTGAAGTCCCTTGCAATTCTGAATCTATAATTCTATAAGCCAATAATCCTAATAATAATAACAAAAAGAAGCATATCATGAGTATGTAGCATTTTACACATTATTTTAATATCTATCATTGCATTTCATCCCCATAATAGTCAAATAAAAAGAAAGTAACAGGTAATAATATTTCCATTTTAGAGTTCAGAGAAAAGAAATTCAGAAAGAAGTGACTTACTCAAAGTCACATAGAGACTAAAATGCAAAAATAATTTGGAATACAAGGATACTAAATCCTTATCCATTATTCTTTCCATTACACATTGCCTTGACCTCTTGAATACTCCGTAAAACTTTGATGTTCCTTTATGAAAGGGTAGATGGTTATATCTAGTGCCATGTAGACACTGTCTACATCAGTGGTTCCCAAACTTTTTTCGCTTCCCACCCCCTTTCCAGAAAAAAAAAATATTACTTAGCGCCCCCTGGAAATTATGAAATTATTTATTGAACTCAGAATAGTATGCAATTACAAAAAAAAGTGTGGCCATCACCACCCCCCTGGATCACTGCAGCACCCATCAGCAGGTGGTGGCACCCACTTTGGAAATCACTGGTCTACATGATATATATGTATAGAAGTTCATTTTTTTTGTTTTAACATTTTCTTCTCTACTGTCTACAAAAATGCCCAGCTCTCTCCCATCCCAGAGAAATATACTCATTTAACTAAAGTAATCTTTCAATCCATCATTCCTTTTCATAGTCAAACACTTTGTAAAATTTTCCTGCACTTCCTAACCTCTACCTACAACTCAACTCCTGGAAAGTTTTGCTTATAACATTAGTGTAGTGAAATTGTTCTCTCCAAAGTCCTCAATGGTCTCCATTACAAGATTCATTTTTCCTAAACCTTCATTTTTCTTTGATCTCTTGTAGCATTTGATATCATTGACCACCTTCTCATCTTTGATACTTTCTTCTGACACTTCCCTCTCTCTCTTGTTCTTCTGTCTGTCTTTCAAAACCCTCTCAATCTCTTTTGCTGGATCATCAGTCAAATCATGCCCCTCCTAACTCTGATTTTGTCCCTGTGTTCTGTCCTGGTTCCTTTTCTCAGCTCTCATTTATTCCATTAAGTTTGGCGACCTCAGTAGTTCTCAGTGTATTTAATTATCATTTTTATGTGGAAATCATGCACATGCATATGTGTGTACATGTATATGTATATGCATATGTATATATGCATATGTGTATATAGACAGATACAGATATGTCTGAAATAAGTATATAAATACTCATTATTCCCATTCATAATCTGTATGATTTCACTAAATTGACTTACTCACTACTAAACATTTCTTTTCCTTTAAATTTTATTTCTTTCTTTCTTTCTTTGTTTCACTAAAATACTCAGTTAACTCCCTTCCTCCCTCTCCCCATTAGAGAAGGCATCATTTGACCAAATATATATATATATACATATATATATATATGTGTGTGTGTGTGTGTGTGTGTGTGTGTGTGTGTGTGTGTACATATATTTATAAAACTATGTCTTATTTATTTCTATTTGCCTTTTTTAATGGAAGTGGACATAGACAAGTCTTTCTTCCAACAATATTTCTGTTGCTGCATGTAATATTCTCTTGGTTCTGCTCATTTCATTCTTCATAATTTCATGCGTATCTTCCCATGATTTTTCTAAACTTAACCTGCTTATCCTTTCTTATGGCCCAATATTATTCCATCACAAACTTGAAAAAAACATGTCACAAATTGTTTAGTCGTTCCCAATTTAATGGCCATCCCTTCAGTTTCCAGTTCTTTGACACCACAAATACAAATAGAATTCCATGGCTGAAATGAACCCCCTCCGCATACCTTCTCTTCCCAGCATCCTTTATAGCTCAACATAGATATTACCTTATCTAGGGGGCAGCTGGGTACCTCAGTGGATTGAGAGCTAGGCCTAGAGATGGGAGGTCCTAGGTTCAAATCCGGCCTCAGACACTTCCCAGCTGTGTGAACCTGGGCAAGTCACTTGACACCCATTGCCTACCCTTACTGATCTTCTGCCTTGGAGCCAATACACAGTATTGACTCCAAGATGGAAGGCAAGGGTTATAATAATAATAATAATAATAATAATAATAATAATAATAATATATACGTGTGTATATGTATATATATTACCTTATTTTTACTGATTCCCCTAGGGCAGTAATGGGCAAACTATGGCCCAAGGCCAGATGCAGACCCCTGAAATGTTCTATCTGGCCATCAGGAGACATTATTCCTAATCTGATGAATACAATGAGTAGGATACAATACAATGAAACTTCAAAAGAGTTGCCTTAGAAACAGACTGACAGATGAGCATCTCCTTTCCTTTGGTCCCCTCTTTTTAAAGTTTGTCCATCAGTGATCTAGGGCATCCACCACCAGATAAAAATGGTTTGCATTTATATAGCACCTACTAAGGCTAGGCACTGTGAAAAGCACTTTATAAATATTGTCACATTATCTTGTATTTAATTTGCCTTTACTTTACATATAACATTATTTTCTGGATACACACATTTTCATAGATAGATAGATAGATAGATAGATAGATATAGATATAGATATAGATATAGATATAGATATAGATATAGACTTCCCTGACTATGTATGTCCTTTAAAAGCAGGAATTGTTTTCTTTAAATCTTTGTGTCTCAGGTGCCTATCACAGTGCCTGGCATACAGTATGCTTCATAACTACCTGTTTTTTTTTATTTTTATAAAGTGCTTCTTTTCTCATAGCAACTTTGTGAAATAGACACAACAGGCATTATTATCCCCATTTACAGATGAAGAAACTGACTATCCAAGAGTAGAATTGACTTGACCAAGATCAAATAATGAACAAGCATTAGAGCCATAACTTCAACCCAGGTTCTTAGAGTCTGAGACAAGTGTTCGTAACTCCACAAGCTCTCAACCTTAGTTTATGATAGTTCTTCTGCTAACTGCTCCAGGCACAATGAGATCAATTCTGGCAGGTCAAATCAGGAGGGATTTATTAGTGAAAAGCATGCTCCCTGGACAGGGGTAAAATGGGGAGAATTGTTCAAGGTCATACAGATAGTTAGCAATTATGTCGGAATAATATTGTCTCTTGGCTCCATAGCTATGTGGCAATCAGTAGATTACTGGACTAAGCAGCAAGACAAACTGGTTATTGGTCCTTGTCACCAAATACCAACAATCACACTCTTTCATTATCCTGTTACCAAGCTCCCAAACTGATCACCAAGAACTGCTTCCCTAACTTTCTACTTTATACCTGTCTTTGTTTCTTGATGCTTTAACTTTAGCCCATGAACATAAGAGAATGTCCCCACACACCCAACTGGTTCTTCTAGGGACTAGAATTCTGTCTGAACTTCCCATTTCTTCTCTTTGCTGTCAGTTGAGAGATTTCTCAAATGTCTGCCCTATTTGCTTGTCTCTGAATAGCTACCAGATAACAATTAATATCTGTTAGGACACACACCATTATTCACCAAAATCTAGGTAAATTATACTTTGTCCTTGCAGGTTAGGAACAGGTTGAGTATCTCAGAGAAGATTCCTGAGCAGCCATGGACTAGAACTCTAGTGGAAAGGATTGTATACTTGGATTCAGGAATATGGTGTTCAAAGCTCAACTCTAACTCTACTTGAGTAACCATAGTCAAGTCTCTCAACCTGTCTTGTGTCCATTTTCTTGTAGGTAATACAGACGTGAATACTTATAGCATATTTTATAGTGCTGTTGTAATGAAGAGCACTTGGCAGACTTAAATCCTCATAGAAATACTAATTATCATTATTCATTAGGTGGTAGGAGTTTTAATATCAAAGGGAAAAATAGACATAGGAAAAGTTGATTCTGAAGATATCCTTTGCCCCCTCATAATCTTACCTGTTTCTTTTTTTAAACTATTATCTTTCATTTTAGAATCAAGACTATACTCTGGTTCCAAGGTAGAAGAGTGGTAAAAGCTGGGCACCTGGGGTTAAGTTATTTTTGTAGGGTCACATACATAGGGTATGTCTGACACTATATTTGAACCCTGGACTTCTCATTTTCTAGGTCTAACTCTCAATCCAGTAGCTGTCCCCTTAACTTTTTCTTTGTAGCCTCCTATTAGAAGTCAAAGAGCTATATATGGATAACAATATCAGCTAGCTCTTAGAACTAGAAAAGTCTTCAGGGGCCATGTACTTCAAACCATTAATTTTACAGTTAAAGAAACTGAGTTCCAAAATGATGAAGTGATCTCTTCCAAAGTCAAAAAATATGAGTATCGAAGGTGGAATTTGTACTGTGGCATTGTGGAAGGGGAATTCTTTGTTCTCTTTGTTTATTCTGAGTTTACACTTGTGAAAGGGAATCCTTTATTCTCTGTATCTATTTTTAGTTAACACTTGATTGACAATAACTTAAGCATCCCTGCTTAATATCTCACCAGATTATGAAGTCAGAATTAGCTCTCCTTTGTCTCCTTTTGAATTGAATCAACAAAAGATTGAACACCCTACTTGGCACTGGGCAGAGGAGCTCAGCTCAAAAGTTTCTTGGAGAGTTCCATCCTTTCAACTCAATCAGCCAGGAAATGAGAATTCACACCCTCAGAAACTCAATCATTCTGGAATCTGTGAATCCTTTTGATAAGAATTTACTCCCTCTAGAGGGAGAGAAGTGGATCTCACAGACACTGCTCTGTGGGCAGTTCTAGACAATTTGGAAACTAGGATTGGCCTCCGTGAAGAGGGGACAGGCAAGAGGTCACCATAAAAACCATGGAATCCTTCTCCTGGGCACTGGTCTGGTGGGAGCTGGTCTTGTGGAGGCAGTCTAGTGGAGACAATCTTGTGGAGATTGTCTTCAGGGGATTGCCTTCTCAAGATAGTGTTTGAGGGAGCTTCGCTGGAGATTTTGGCTTGGGTTTCAGTTTCAACTTGGTTCAGACTCCTCAACTGCTTTGTGGGTGAGTGAAAAGGGCTGACTCCTTTCCTAATTTCTGGAGAGACTAGTTTCCATTTTGGAGAAGGCTACAGTGATTACTCACCATTGGCCCTCCTGGCTGAGAACTAATATAGGTATTTTCTCTAACCTCTTTCACATTTCTCTACTTTATTGTTTCCCCTCTATTTTGGTAAATAAACTTCTGTTGTGATATATAATAATTTTGGCAACCATGTTATTTCATATAATTTTTAAGTCCAACCATTACATTTAACCTTAACAGCATTCTGAATAAAAAGTCTGTTCTTTATCCACTGTATTGCTTCAAGTAAGGTCATAGAAACAAAACTAATATCCTAATAAGGAAGACTTCCTCCAGACAAAAAAAGTGTCCCCACTGGGACAAATTCCCTGATATGACTTTTTCTACAAGTAAGAATTCCTCATCAGCACTACCTTGGCCTTACACAAGTTTGCTGTCATTAACATAGGGTTGAATTATCCAGGCACATCTTCTATAAGTGAGCTAGTTTTTTTTTCAAGAGTCTTACAAATATTCCAGATTAACTGCCACCAGATGGTTATAGTAATTTCCTCATATACTATGATAGCATTTTAGAGCTGGAAGGGCCATTACACCTCCGGTACACTCATTTAATAAATGAGGGACTGAGAGGTATCATAAAATAACAGTTAGTAAGTAACAAGCCTGAGATTCAATCTAGGTCTTCTGACTCTAAATATATTTTCTTTCCCCAGCAACAATATCAACTGGGCAGAGAGAAATGTGGAATAGATGTAGTATTATTTTAATATGATATAGATTGGGTGAAAGATATTATTAAAGCTTAAATGACTTGTCCTTGGTGACCTGGTAGTAAGAGGCAGAGTTAAAATTTAAACTGAAATCTCCTGACCAAAGCCCATATGTTCTCTGTGATACTACAATTATCAAGAACTGTACACAGTCAGCCTTTAATCTTTATTATTCCTCCTCTCTTCTCTGCCAGCCCTGCAGATATTGTTCTGAGAGTTGCCCCAGTAAAGATTTATACTATACTACCTTTCCATCTCCTTTGATTGTACTCTCCTAGAAATCAGCCTTTACCTTGCAGATGGAAATAAAATCCAAATTCCTTCCCTGTGTCTGTTTTGGATTAATTAGAATATTCTGGACCTTGAGGATTGTCCAGAGGAAGACAAAGTTAAATGACATCTCATGGGAATTTCAAGATTTACAAGCGTCTGGTCAAGATTTATCTGCCATCATTTCCTCATACAAAAATGGTGAGAAATATAAGGAAGTGAAGATATGATTCCTTCCTTCAAAGGCTTACAATCAAACTTGAAGATTCAAGACAAATAAAATATACACATTACTATAGAATATATAAGGATTGTGTTCTCTTGCTTGACATATATGTGTGTAAATGAGGTTCAGAGAATATGTCGGTAGGAACAGTCTGAGGTCTGGACTATCCCTGAGCAGAGGAAGAGAGCCAAAATAACTGGGGAAGGGAGTTCTAGGGGCACTGGAGAAGCAGGCAAATACCTGAAGCATCATCATTTTGGGCATTTTTTCTATAGAGTCCAATGTGATATCAGATACTTATCTAACTCCTATATGTTGCTGTACTAGGGGCAAAATAGGTTAACAACAAAATGTACCTCCCTAGTTGCTTTTAAGGCTAAGAGGTTACCCTAAAATTATACTCATGGGTTAATTTCTTCCTACTGCACTCCACTTATAAAAAAGAACATAAAAATAGTGATTAAACTCATTTATCCTAGCAAATATCAAATAGGAATTGAAAAAATAAAGATTATCATATATACTAGAAAATAGACTCTGTAAATGGGTTCTTTAGACAAAAAATGAGATGATTTCTCAGCTCAATTGAGAGAGAAGAATCAGTCACATCCAAGAGTAACTTCTCTGTAGTGTCTGAGGAGGTGATCTAGAAATCAATGACTTTTTAGAGAAGCTAGTTTTTCCCTACATGTGTGCAGATTCCAAAGACTGGCTAATTTTTGTCTTTCTGTCTCTGTGCTTCTGTTTCTGTCTCTCTGTCTATCTCCCTATCTCTCGTTCCATCTCTCTTTCCCTGGGTGGCTGGAATTGGTCCTCAAGACAATTTTAAACTAAATGTGACCTTCCTAAAAGAAAGAAAAATGTCTATTTTCCTTAACTCTCATACCAACTCTCTCCTTTATGCATCACATCATGCCTTTCATCTCTCCACTAATCTGGATTTGTGCACATACAAAATGCAAAATATAATAACATCAACTGTTTTGGGCTTGAAATTGGCTTTAAAACTTGAGTTATATTCCTCTGAACCAAAATTTTTTATAGTCCCTTGCAAAAATCAGCCACAACAACTTGAAACCTGTAACTGTCCTGTACAAACACAAATATTAGTGCTTGATAAAAAACTAGGGTGCTTGTTCTGGCATCCCAGGCTTATTAATAAGATGGTTAGTGTATAATGAAAAGGATCTTCAGTATATTAGCAAGACCACTGGAATGAAAGTAGAAAACATATGTTTTAGTCCTACATCTGTGACACAGTATATAATCTACAACAAATTACATAAATTCTCTGGGTTTGTTTCTTCATCCCTACATTAAAGATCATGAATTAGAAGACCTCTAATCACTCACAATATAACATTCTATAATCTAAGATCTTTCTCCTTCCAGACTATAGTTTTAATGTTCTATATTCTAGTTTTAATATTCTATATTTTATCTTTGAAGGTTCTTTATGACTCTAACATTCTATGTTCAGTGGTCTAAGATCCCTCCCTTGTCTGATACACTCTACTCTAGGTTCTTAGGTTCTTTCCATTGCTGACATTCTGTTATTCTAAGAAGCACACTAGATCATGAGATGATATATCAGGTCACTTAGGGCAGAGATCCCCGAGTGCCAAGACAATCAGTTGTGAACTGAAATATTCAATCAAATTACATATTTTACCTAATCATGTCAAGCAATGAGTTTGGTTGATTTGCTATTTAAATCAAATGGCCTGAATATTAGAGCATTTGTAGGACATAAATACTCAAGTAAAGTGAATCCAGTTTTCTCAGTATGAATATTACTGGCAGGGCACTTTCTGATGTAAGACTAAAATTCTCTGGAGACTGTATATTACTTTATAATTATTTATTAGATAGTGAAAGCAGGTTGGAGACAGAAAAGACACATAATACCATAGCTGGTTGCCTAACTAATCTGAGTTTGCCATTCCCCTAGTGTCTCCATTTGCTGCCAAAGAGACTGTATGTGAGCTGCTCCACCAGCTACTTCTTTCATCTCTACCTTCTAACCCTGTTACTTTTTCTGGATCTCCCTGGTTAGACAGAGTTGACCTCAGCCCCAGTCTTCTCAATGCCAGGGGTCATGATGGACAAGAGATAAGGATCTTCTGAAATTCCAAGGAGCCAAAAGGTCTCTTTTGTCCTCCCAATCAAAGAGCAGGGCTGAGACCAAAATAGATTTTCAAAACTTTCCTTTTTAAAAGGAAAGAGGGGGTACAAATTTGAATTATATTCACATGTTGGCTATATCATTTTTTCATTCAAAGTTTGTCTAGGTCCTGAAGCACTAGCTATTTTCTGTAGTATAGCATGTAGAAGGGAATAATGACTGATTTTACCACTCTCACAGAATATCATGTTAGAATCAACTTCAAGGAGATCATAGAGGATTTAGGACCAAAATGGACATACCATTTAGTCCAACTGTATCTGACAATATTAGCCTTCTTATATTGATGTGAAACTCAAACAAAATGGATCCTAGTAGGCACACAACTAGAAAACCACAAATTAATATCATCTATATTCTATTTTTATTCATTATATTAAGTATTTTTCAATTACATTTTAATCTGGTTCAGCCATATTCAATAATTTTGTGGGCCTCTTGTGACCAGAAGGCTATGGGTATGGTACCTCTTTACATCTCCTTTCAGTTAGGAAGGATTTATTTGTATATTTTCCAATCCATATAATGAACCTTTGGTTCTCTAAGGCTTCCACACCTTGTGCATAGTTCTGCATCTGGGGCCAAGTAGAGTAAGTATATTCACATTTCCATAGGATTATGAGATCCATTCAAATACTTGAAGACAGATTTCATGCCTTTAGTTAACAAATTTCCTTCTCTATTACAAGCTAACAATATAATTGAGTTTCTAAACAGAAGACCTAGACAGACCTAGTATAAGACCCATAGACCTATTTTGTAAAAGTATTCAGGCATTTCATTCATATCCTATTCTTCATGACCTTATTTGGGGTTTTCTCAGCAAAAATACTGGAATGGCTTGCCAAATCCTTCACCAGTTCATTTTACAGATGAGGAAACTGAGGCAAACCAGGTAAGTGACTTGTCCAGAGTTACTAAGAAATGTCTGAGCCCATATGTGAACTAGATATATTCCCATCTCCAAGACTCTATCCACTGTGACATCTAACTGCCCTAAAAATTATTAGAGTCACTAGTATTTTAATTCCTTTAAACATTTGGTCTCTGGAAATTTTAATTATTTAGTCTAGAGGCCAACTTTTAGAAATGAGACTTTATCCATTCTTAATAAATCTGGTTCTCCTATAACATTTTACATGTACTCTATCTCCAGGCTATACTTGAGAGCTTTTCAACTCAGCAGGGTTTGTTAGTGTATGCCCTATGACAGCTTACCTTTCAGTAGGCCAGGGTTACTTCCATACCATCATGAGGTGATGAAAGAGGACTTTCATGTAGATAGCGTTCTACATATATAAGGCTCTGGTTAACTGCTGTCCTATAACCCCTATGGAAAATACCCAACCCCTGAACCAAGTCATATTCTATTTTCAAGGATTTTTCTGTCTCTGTCTCTGTCTCTCTCTGTCTCTCTCTGTCTTTCTTTCTCTGTCTGTCTCTGTCTGTCTCTCTCTCTGTCTCTGTCTCTGTTTCTGTCTGTCTGTCTGTCTCTCTCTCATACACACACACACACACACACACACACACACACACACTCCACAAAAATAGAAAGGATTCCATGGTATTGGGTAAGTCTGCACCCCAAAACTCTCATGGGAATAAAGGACAAAATTGTGTTGGGAGAGCATATGAAAATCTACAGTTGCATGTCTAAATGATCAGAATGCATAAAAGCCAACAGATGGCTACTGGTCCTGCCACATTCTGGTGCAATAAAATTAGAGCCAGAGACTCTAATATTGCTGGCTGGAAAAAAAACATGAATTACAGACTTAGATCCTGAAAATAACATGATTTTATGGAAAAGTAATGCCATTTTATTACAGAAAAAGGAGAACCATTGTGTTTCTGTGTCTATCTATGTAGTATCTGTGTGTATTTATATGTATGTTTCACACACAAGAAACTCCATCTTTGGGCTCTGGGCATTCTCTCTGGTTTTCCTTCTTGTCTAGAACACTTTCCCTCACCTACTCCAACTGTTGACCTTCCTGGATTTCTTTGAGTCCCATAAAATCCTAGCTCCTGCAGGAAGCCTTCCTTAAGCCCTCTTAATTCTAGGGACTTCTCTCTTTTATTGTTTCCTATTTGTGCAATTATTTCCTGTATTTACTTTGTTTATATCTGTTTCTCTCTTTCTCCCAATAGATGTAAAGTCTTTGAGGGCAGGGACTATCTTTTTTCTCTTGTACACTCAGCACTTAGCAGGTTCTTGTTAAATATTTATTGATTGGCTGTGTGGTGTTATGATCAGTGAAGGGATTTAGAACCTAGCAAGGCTAGTACCTGGAGAAGTCACAACTCAGATAAAGCATAAAATGGAATTGGGAGAAAAGCACTATCAAACCCAAACTGACCATTAGCTTCTTATGGAATCGTTTCTCTAAATCTTGGTTTCCTACCCTATAAAAGAGTGGATTTTATGGGATTCAAAATAGTGAGAGAATGTATTAATTACAAAAGAAAAATTCTTGATTTACTGATGAATAAATTGAGAATCATAGAGGGATAGAGATTTGGTAAAGATCTCTCAGGTATTAAGGGGCTGAGCTGCCATTCAGTCATTACATTCAAGTTGTCCATTTCTGGTAATATCCCTCACTTGAAGGTGAGAGGCAAGCTTACGGAAGCCTTAAAAAGGGAATATATTGAATTAAATCATCCACAGTACTATAAAAGAATAAATTTAATATGAGTTCTTTCTCTATCCATAAACAAACTATAAGTCCTGTATGCTTTAGTTTCTATAGGCTGCTGTGACCAAAAGGAAAACAACAACCTTATAATCCTAGATTTTTATGGGTATGGAATTATAAATATTTTATAAACTGACCCAAAACTTTCTTATTACAGCTTCATATGTTGTGAGCATTAATTTCTGTTAATTTAATTTTAAGTACCATGATCCTCTTACAAGAGATAATATTAGAAGAAAAAACAGGAAAAGGCAAGAATATCTGTACTAAAATAGGGCATCTATAACAGGTGAAATAATATGGCAATTATCCAAATCATTTAGGTCAAGGTATGCTTGCCTTACTTATTTATATGTTCCAACAACATTTCTGTTATAATGAACAGAAAACAGACTAAGAACTAGGATAGCCTGAGCTAGTCATATAAGAAGTGAGTTAGTCATTTAAACTCTCGGTGCCCCAGGAAAATTTTATGAGTCTAAATTGCAGAGAAGTTGATGAACTGCATTGATAAAGAGATTTATTTCACTTGGGAGATCTCTGTAACAACAAGATGACAGATCCATTCCTTATATATCAACAGTATTTTTGAAGCTGAAAATTTTCTAGAATCCTAATTTTTATTGGTGAGTTTAGATGACCTCAGAGAAAGAATGTTAGGGGAGGTTCATGTATTAAAATCATATGTACACACATGTACAACAGTTAACCCCAAGTTGTTTTTTTATTCTACAAATCCTTTTTGACAACAAGAATGAAAAAAATTGGATGGTGTTATGAACTCTGCGGAATAATCTAATACTCTACTAATACTATTATTTATAGTAATTATGGTAAAAATTTTGCCCAATGAAGTTTCAAATGAAAACTTACATTATGAAGTGACAAATAGGCATTACAATTTTTATCTACTTGTAGAGAATCTAATGTAAAAATTAAGTAATTATCAGTATGTGTCACAATGAGAATTTAAAAGTAAATAAGCAAGACTCATAAGCTTTCTTTTGTCTGAAAGACATTATAGTAAACATCTTTATTTTATAAATTTTCTGAACAAAATTAATAATTTTAATTAAGTAAATTATAACTTGGAAGGTAATTAACAATAAAAGTCATATGTACACAAATAATTTCTATGCTGGGATTTTTTTATTTTGAATTAAAGTTTTCAATTTTTGTTTCAATGTCAGATACAGTTTTAAATCTGGTTTCTTATTGTTTTTTCTATATTTTACATTCTTTTTTTTTACTTTGCATTCCAAATTCTCTTTCCCTGCAGCTCTTCTCCAAATAATAGAAAAAAACAAACAATATGATACTCATTATACATGTGAAGTCATGCAAAACATATTTCCATATTAGCCATATTGCAAAAAAAGCAAGAAAATAAAGCTAAAATAAAATAAAACATGCTTCCATTGGCATTCAGAGTTCATCATATCTCTTTCTGGAGATGGATAGTATTTCTCCAACTTGAGTCCTTAGGAATTGTCATGGATCATTGTATTAATCAAAGTAGCTAAGTCTTTCAGAGTTGATCATAATTACAATAAGTTATTAATGTTACCAGTGTTCTGGTTCTGCTCACTTCATTCCATATCAGCTCATAAAAGTCTCCAAATTTTTCTGAAAACATTCCCCTAACCATTATTTTTAGCACAATAATTTTCCATCATATTCATATACCACATCTTATTCAGTCATTCCCCAATTGGCGGGCATTCTTGCAATTTCCAATTCTTAGCTCTTTAGAGCTACTCTAAATATGTTTTGTACAAATGGACCCTTTCTCTTTTTCTTTTATCTCTTCAAGATACAGACCTAATAGCTGTGTTGTGGGTAAAGGACATTTCCAGTTTTATAGCCTTTCGGAAACAGTTCCGAATTGTCTTCAGAATGATCAGACCATTTCATGACTCTACCAACAATGCATTAATGTTCTTGTTTTTTCCACACTCATAGAAAGAAATTTGTCATTTCTTTTTATTTCATGTTAGCTAATTTGAAAGACGTGAATCGTACCACAGGGTTTTTTAAATTTACACTTATCTATCTAGTTATTAGCAACTAAGAGCTTTTCTTTTCCATGTGACTATTGATTGCTTTTATTTCTTCTTCTGAAAACTATCTGTTCAAATCTTTTGACCCTGTGTCAAGTGGAGATTTGTTTCTATAATTTAAATGAAAACAAGAATAGAGAATTCAAACTAACAATTAATATAGTATGTAGAATCTTATGAGTTCTCTTGCTGAAAGATGAAAATTGATTTTAAAAAGTCACCTAACCAAGTGGTGAAAATGAATATCTAGTTAGGATATAAAATATTTACTTTTCTACTAGTTCCTGATAAGTGTGATATGATATTAAGTGATATACTCAAAGTTCAACTGATATATTCATTCATTTTTTTCAACAATTCTATGTAAACCATTATTTGCGAAGAAATGGTCTCTTTAGATGAAACTTCCTTCTCATTTATCAATATCCCAACAGCTATGCTCTCAAAACCTCTTTAGAATATGTAGATTAAGGCAGATGATATGAGCTGGTTATCATTTAGGTCAGGGTAGGTTTTTGATGCTACTTATACAGGTGAGAATGAGAGAAGACAATCTAGTTTTTCTGTGTGTAGAAACTCAGGCTAGTCTCTAGAGGAAAATGTGTATGTGTACATGCTATGCTTCTTTTATATCTATCTTTAGATGTGCTTTGTAGGCAGTTTTTTTTGCCATTTTCCAAAAAAAACAAAAAGCTGTCTATATTGTCTGTGTGACCTCAAACTCCATCAGCAGAAATAGAATATCCAGAGGGAGAGGAGAGGTAGGTTTCTTGACTTTGTTCAGTTCTTATCTGGAGTAATTTCTTTACATTTTAGGAGGAAAATTAATATTAAAATTAATCCACAGGATAACACCAATTAGGAAGGCATTGAGGTACAGGGGAAAGGATGTATTCTCTAGAATGAGAAGACCTGGGTCCAAATCTTTTCTCTGATGTTTACTGTATGATTTTATACAAGTCACTTAACTTCTGTCTGGGTCTCATCCATCTTTAACTTGTTGGAATTGGATTAGATCTAGAACTATCTTTCTAGGAAGATGGGACTTAAGATGAGGATGTATCTGATCTATTAAAGGAATAATGAATATCAAGCCTAGAGAAAGAATGATATGAATACCATCTTCAAATAGTTGAAGAGCTATCACATGTAAGAGATCTTAATCCAATTTTATAGAACAGAAGCAGGAGAAGGAAGGTAATGAAGCAAGTTAAATATTTTAACCTTTAATTAAAGGTTAAATAAATTATACTTTTTATTTAAATTAAAATTAAATGAAGAGGAAGTTAAATATTATCACTTAAAATAAACAAATACATTTAAAGATTAAAACTATCCAATGATGCTAAACTACATTAGACTTTCTTTTATACTAAGTGTCTGGTCACTGAAGGTCTACAGATAGTGAATGGATCACTAACAACATCTTTCTATTTCTAAGTTTCTGTTTCTATAGTTTGTGTTAAATCCTCATTGAGAAAAAAGTATGTATATATATGTATATATGTATGTATGTATGTATATTTATATATCTCCCACTATCTCTACTATACTGTACCTAAAGTTTTTGCTGCTGCTGCTGACAATTCAGGAAAATGACAAATCCGGAGTGTAAGAAGGAGGGAGGCAGATAGTTGGGATGTGCTCTGGTAACCCCTTTGACTCAGTGGTAGTGGGACAAAGCTATTCATACCACCCCTCCTTACTAGGGAGACACTTGGTGTTGTTTCATGAGTGGGGGTTCCCCAATATGGATAAATTGGGGATCAGGTATTAGGGGGTGATGTCTATTGAATGAACTCCAACCTCTTGCCCCACCCCACCCCCGGCAATTACTCAGAGGCGGGTAAAATCAAGTCAAACCTCCCCACTGCGACTTGCTGAAAGCAGTTTAAAATGGAGAGTACTTTACCTTCCTCCCACAATCCCCTCCCAAATCTCCCAAAGAGATATGGTCTCCCTCCCAAATCAGCTGCTGTCCAGGTCTGGCTGAAATCTCTCAGACGGAGTTTATTCAGGTATAAAACAAATCCAGGGTAAAGGAAAGGGTATCAGGAAAAAGGATAAGGGTGATTTCTAAATTCTAGGATCGGTTTCTCCCAAAGTTGGGCAGTAACTGATATTTCTTCTGTAGTTTTCAATCTCAGTCAACTGACCCAGACCCCAGTAAAAATCCTATCCTAAATAAATTTAACTAGCTAAGGAGGGAATGTGATAATCAAGGTTCAAGCTAGGCTGGTTAGCCCTCAGGGACTGGCCCCCTCCCACTGGAGTCCTGGCTCTTTGGCCAAAACTGAGGAACTGCAATATATATCTTCAGTGGTGTTCAATGAAGTTGAAAGATCAATTTGGCTGTTTACACTAGTTGAAAGTCTCAGGGAAATCTCAGTTTTGGGGATTTGAAGTGCTCCAGGACCCACAAGATCTGATCTCTCCTGCCACCTCCCAGTCCCTCCAAAGAAGAGAGAACAGAGTGAGTGTCCGTGGGAATTTTCCCATAATCCTCAGCCTTAAGGTTAACTGTCACTCCTCCTGGGTTCTCAGCATTCCATTCAAAATGCAGGCTTAGTTAACCTTTTTCCAAATCTTACCTAGTCTCTTACAAGTGCAAATATTGAGGGAAGATATTCTAGTATTTGAACATCAGTAAACTAATTAGTTCCATCTACTAAATACCAAGTACTGTGCTAGTTTCTGGAAAAAACAAAGATGAAAAATCTCTCCTTTCAAGATGCTTTCAGTCAATGATTAATAGCCTAACATAGTAATTTGAGAGCCTCTGTAATGTGGTAGATAGACAGCTAGTCTCAAAATCAAGAAGAACAGGGTTCAAGACCCATCTTAGATGCATATGCATACTAGCTATATGAGTTTCAGAGATCCCTCAATCTCTCAATGCAGTAGGCAGTCTTGTAAGACTATAAGTGGAATTTTTATGCTATGAATTGTGAACTACACTAATAGCAGGGCTTTTTTTCCTTTGGGAGTTTCCCATATTGATGCAATTACAAGTTCAATTCCCATTCCTATGAATTAATTATTCAATTTTTCCAGGAACTGTGGACCCAGACAAGCACATTCTGATGGAGGGAAAGGGAATAGTAGTGGAAAGACAGGTAGGGAATTGCCACAAGGGGCCATTGGACCCTTGAGATCAAACATGAGAACACTACTGGCCTTCATGAGGCCAATGTGATGTGAAGAGGCAGAAGAGAGTTCACATGAGGGAATGGCAAGAAAGCACTAAAAACAATGCTTCTGCCCTATAGAAGCACACCATATAGTTGGAGAGGAAAAACAAGCTCATGTGAAAAGTGAAATAGTGGTCAAATATTTTTAAATCTTTAATAGAGAAGAAAAATGTCAAGAGGCAGCAAATGGTATCTGATCCTCCAAGAAGGAGAATACAACCATGAGCATAACTTTGGATATGGAATTAGTCCTAATTCTAATTCTAGACTTGGAAACTTCGACACTCATTTCACTTCAGATATCTCATCCATAAAATGGGGAAGATTACAATAATAGCTATATAATAAATATAATGTAATTCATAATAAAATAATAATGAAGGTAGTTATTGGTATGAATTGAATGTCAAATGAATTGTACCCACAACACTTACTTGAAAAATTCAGAAAAAAAAGAGTTTCATAAAAGGGACAAGTCAATGAGAGAAGGCTTCATGAAGAGGGCAGAATTTGAGCTGAGTAATATTTGAAAAAAATTGAGAAAGATATAGTATGTATAGTGTCAGATTTGGAATATAATATTTATATGACTGAGTACAAGCTTCAGTTTTCTTATCTATAAAATCTGAATGATAAGAGCATATATCTCACAGATTTAGACACCTTGGGCAAATTTTTAAACCTCTCTCATCCTCAATTACCTCTGCTCTAAAATGGAGAGAATAATAGTACTTGTCTCACATAGTTGTTGGAAGAATCAAATGAGATATTTGTAAAGCACTTTGCAAACTTTGAATGTGCTCTGAAAATGGTAGATAATTTTAGAGACCAAGATAAATCCAGATCATCTCAGTCTTTTTCTAACTTTCTCTCATGAGTAGATTTAGTCCTTAGTCATAATAGGACTAAAGATCATCCAAGCTCCAGAATGGGCCAACGAGTATCAGCATGTCCCCCTGGAGAACACCTCTGCACAGTATTTCTTCTTCTCATTTTGCTATCATTCTCTTTCCTGCTCACTACACCTTGGCCTTTTCTCTTTGCTCTCTTTCTGGCTCCCTTTCTTCTCAGCCAAACAGATGTTTCTCCTTGGAGCATTTCCTATTTCAAATGCTTCAAGATTGAAGTCTCCAGCTGTGTGCTCACCTCTCCAGGCTTCAACTGATAAGGGAGGGAGAGCAAAAGAGGGAGAGGGGAAAAAATAGCTCAGCAGATGTTTCAGAATAAATGTTTCTTTCTTTTTTTAAGGAGTGTAATTCGCTAACATAGAGGTTTATTTTGGGGCCTGCCAGTGTTAACAGATGCTTCAGGAGACTAATAAGTGCCTAGACAATTTTCCATGGAAAAAGATAGGTAGGTTTGAATAAAGAGTTGATCCTTTAAAAAATGATACATTCAGAATTTTTTAATCTTTTGAGTCAGCTAATCCAGCATTTGCCTTTCAAGAGTGATTTTCCCCTCTTGCTTTGTAAACTATACCCTCAAGCACCCCAAAATATAGCCAGGAAGAAAGAGGAAGAAATTGATGGGTCTAGCAAACAGAATCTCACTTAGAACTCCAGGCATCTAAGCACTGGACATTCCATTCTTTTTGTTCAAGCTTATGAAGTCTATTTCTAGTCATAGCTATTTATACCTGGTAGGTTTTTCTTCCTTCTTTCCTTCATTCCTTCATTCCTTTTCTCTTTACCTTACTCTTCTTCTCATTTCCTTCTTTCTTGACTTTACTCCCCCTTTCTTGTTTTCTTCCTTTTTTTCTTTCACTTTCTTCAATAAATTCTAACTTGTCAAAAATGAATATGAAAAGCCTTATTTCTAGATCACTAGTGGTACACCGCCTGAGTGAACTCTAGAAACATAGAAAATGTGCAGTTATCTCACTGGACTTTCTTATTGTACAAATCATTTTTGTTGGCCATTCATTCCTAGCATAGTTAATTCAGAAATCCCTTTCAACTGTAGTAGGTGGCAGTATTCCCTAAATCATGGGGAAGGGAAGTTCATAGATTGATATATTCTCGATTCAGTCCCCAGATTAGTGAGGAGTCATTTGACCATTTGAATTTAAAGATAATGTAAATCTTGAGCAAGAATTCTTAATATGAAGTTTATAGACTTAAATGGGTTATATGGAGAAATTTAAGAGTGTTTATATTAACCTGGATAGACAGGAAAACACAATGTTTTTTTTTTCACTAATCTCTAACTGAAATTTAGCTTTTCCTTCATTTACTTAAAGCTGTTATTTTAAGAAGGGGTCCATGCCTATTACCAGACTGCAACAGGAGTTTTTAAGATGCAAGAGAAAGAATTGGGACTATATAAGCAGAACTCACAGAAAATGGGGAATATCTGTTTTTACACAACCTAGGAAACCAAGTCCCAGCAGGCAGACAGAGAAGGGCCCTCATTATGTTCAAAGTTCATGGAGCTTGGGAGGCTTGTTAGGCTGATGAAAATGTTCTTGAATTCCTTCAGTAGAGGCCTTTAACTGGACTAAATATACTCGTCAGCTTCCAATAGACTAATGAAGGGTCCTCTAAAGCAATCAATAACTCCTCCAATAACATCTTAATCCCACTGCCATAATGGGGGGAAAGGAGAATATATTTGTGAACTGCTTTGCAAACTTGAAAGTTCTATATAAATGATCATAATTATAACAAACATCCTCACCATCATTTCTAGAGGTATTCAAGCCTAGGTAAATATCTAATTGTTGAAAGTAGCTTTAAAAGGATTTCTGCTTTGGGTGGGGGGGTTATATCAATTGAGCTTTAAAAAGTCTCCTACTCTTAGGTCTATGAATTTATTATCACCAACCTCCATGGACCTTAAATTCCCTATAGTCTCCAGGAACTCAGGGACACTTTATCAGAAGTAAAGGAAGATTTAGAGTCATTAATTTATACTTATTGTAACCTTTATCCATAACAGGAGTACTAACCACTTTTTCAAACCATAGAAATCCTTGATAGACTTGACCCTGACTGCGGAATAGGTATATACTGGGTGGCATTCAGATCCTTAGGTGATTTGGAATTTCACTTTCCCTTGACTGTCCCAGAGAGTTGCACTTCTGACCCTCTCTCTCTCAGAATATCCTATTTTTGTGCCAAAGTCATCACCAGACTGAAGATAACTGAACCATGTTATAGGAGCTTATGACAAAATCCCTCACTGAGACAGGTACTCTATCTGCTAGGGTATAAAATCCAGCAGCTCAAAACTCCAAAAGTGAGTTCTAGAAAGTCCTCTCCATGAATAACATCAGAAAGAGAAATATTCTAGCATCCTAGAATTATAAAATGCCTTGGAAATCATTTAGATCAATCCCCAGATTTTACAAGGAGTAATTTAAAGCCTAGGATACGCAAAAAGTCATATAGATAATTAGTAAAGAAGACTCATTGCTGAAAAAACATCAGGATATTAGGGCCAAAGGAGATCTTCAGGGTAATCAAGTCAGATTATTTTGTTCTTTGGAAGAGGTAATTGTTGCCCAGAAAGATGCACACAAATACAAGATTGCAGAGTATAGATTCCAAATCATAACTTCTGAATCTAAGTCCAGTCCTCTTTCCATGACTGTATTATTATTCCATCATGCTTCTTTCCAATCTTCCTGATATACCAAGAACCATAAATCCAGTTTTCCATTTCTACTTATAGTTTTATCCTCTGTTTATGGACAGAGTCAGATTGGAGAGTGAAAATGACTCATGAATCAGAAGAATGAGGCTTAAGTCCTGGGTTTTCCAGTTACTAGCTTTATGATCTTGGACTGGTCATTTAACTTACATAAACCTCAGTTTCCTTATCAGAAAAAAAATGGGAACAAGGCTACCTTCCCTGCTTAAGTTCAGGGGTGCTTTGTAGTAGCTTCATAAAGACTATCCAAAATGTCTCCAAACAAGTTGACTGTTATTTCTCTATTGTGTCTTAATATAGCATATTATAGAGACTAATAAATATTTAAAACTATGTAAAATATTTCACGAAGTAAAAAGCAGTTTATGCTTTTGGAAGTATAAACTTTTGGGATCATCAACATTTCATCTTTGTATCTGTGCTAAAGAGAAGTAACAGGAGTTATCTCGGTTTTAGCCAATTTCAAATGGCTGCACTAAAAGATATTTTGAAAGATAGTATCCCTTTAATTTTTATTAAATATTTTTCAATGTCCTATGTCAGTCACTGTGCTAAGCTCTAGGGATAAAAAAAAAGCAAAAAAAAACAGTCTCTGCATCAAGGAATTCATGATCTAATGAGGAGATATGCAAACAAAAATATACAAACAAGTGTGATGAATCTTGTACTACCCTGATTGTAGTTCCTAGGTATTTGAACTATTCTTCATGGATGCTTGTAGTAACTTTTTCCTTTATTTTAAATTTATATTAAGCATTTCATATATATTATGTGTTTTGATCCTCAAAATAGAACTCTAGTGAAAGCAAGTATTATTATTGTTCCAGTATTGTAGATTGAAAACTGTTATTTAGAGAGGTGCAATATTTGTCTTAACTTTCAAAGTTCATAGTGGCAAAGCTAGGACTCAAACCCATGTTCTGAGACTCAATGTACATTGCTCCTTTCCTCTGTTCTCCCAGGCCTCTCATCATTTCAGGGAAAGGTTGTTGTGGTGATGGTCATTGTCACTGTTTCATATCCAACTTTGTGGACTCCCTTTGGGGTTTTCTTGACAAAGATACTGGAAAAGTTTATTATTTTTTTAGTTGATCTTACAGATGAGGAAACTGTGGCAAATAGGTCTCAGTGATTTTCCTAGGGTCACACAGCTGATAAGTGTCAGGCTAGATTTGAACTGAGGAAGTTATCTTACTGACTCCAGGCCTGGCCCTCTATCCACTAGACCACCCAGATTTGGCAATGCATGTGATGTTAATTTTTTTCCCTTCTAGTTATAAGAGACTGGGTCTACTCATGGGGTCCACGGTGTGTAAAGAATAAACTTCTCAGGAAGACTTTATTTTTAGTTTTAAGATATAAATTTATTAATCTGCCATTCAGGAACATCTAAGTAGCCAAGGGGATTGACTCCCTCACAATTTGAATGGATGTCACATAACTAGAGGCAGGTGGCCAGCCTGGGGGTGGTGGAGGAGGAGAGAGAGATAGATAGTTAGAGAGAGAGACAGACAGACAGAGAGACACAGAGACACAGAGAGAGACAGAGAGACAAGGAGACACAGAGAGAGACAGAGAGACAAGGAGACACAGAGAGATAGAAACAGAGACAGAGAGAGACAGAAAGATACAGAGAAAGAGAGAGAGGGACAAAGAGAGACAGAGAGAGACATAAGGAGACAGACAGAGACACAGAGAGACAAAGAGAGGAGAGACAGAGACAGGTAGACAGAGAGAGATAGAAACAGAGACAGAGAGAGACAGAGACAGAAAGATACAGAGAAAGAGAGACAGAGACAGAGAGAGAGGGACAAAGAGAGACAGAGAGAGACAGAAAGAGACAGACAGACAAAGAGAGACAAAAAGAGAAAGACAGAGACCCAGAGAGACAGACAGAGAGAGAGAGAGAGAGAGAGAGAGAGAGAGAGAGAGAGAGAGAGAGAGAGAGTTAGACAGACAGACAGAGACAGAGAGAGACAGTGACAGAGACAAAGAGAGAAAGAGAGACAGAGACAGAAATAGAGAGCCAGAGAGATAGAGACAGAGACAGAGACAGAGAGAGACAGACAGACAGACAGACAGAAAGAGAGAGACAGTGACAGAGACAAAGTGAGAAAGAGAGACAGAGACAGAAATAAAGAGAGAGCCAGAGAGATAGAGACAGAGACAGAGACAGAGACAGAGAGAGGGCTGACTTCCTGGCTTGAAAGTCAATATTCTGAAGTCATTACTCAGTCTATTTCAAGAATGTCTCTGATTGGAGAATAGCCACCCAGTGAATGGCCTCAAAAGTCTCAACTTACAACTTCATCACAAGAAGAGATGGATCTCAATAGGATAGCAAGAGACCCTTTTCCTCCCTGTCATGCAGCTGGCACAGTCCCTCAACGTGGAAGCTGCCTTATTGATTTCAGCATCTAATCAAGTTCTAGTTTACAAATAAAATAGGGAGCAGGTGGTTTACCTCTAGACAAAAGAAGAGAGGGCCCAATCCAGTTTCATGACCTGGGGGAGAGATGATTTTGTAGTTGTTTAAGTCAAACTGTTCTAGGGGGGCCAAAAGTGAAAACATTTCTAAAAAAAGTTCACTTCTCTATTAATTTTCCACACTGGTGTTGATCTACAGTGAGAATGAAGAAGTCTCTGTGAATTAGCTTCTTTCCAAAGCAGTTGAAAGAGAGGCTTTAGCACCTTTATATCAGAGCACAGCTATTGAAACTCTGTAGGGAATTTAACTAGTGACTTCTCAGCTCTGGACCTTCTTTTCCTCTTGTCAAATTTCTTCAGAAAAATGAGTGGGTCGGAATTCATTGTCTTTTTCAATTTCTATGAATCTAAGTTCTACTAGTCATTTTATGATTCTGAGATGAGGGCAAGAGGACCTTAACACCAAACTATGATTTAATGAAGATTCGTTTTTTGGACTCTGACATTTCTCTTTCATGACACCTCCCTTCTCTTTTATTCCTTTTTTCTTTTCCCCCTCCATATAGGTATTTCAGAACATTAAGTCCTCCAGCATAGTGCAAGGAATAAGGCATAAGACTTAAGTTAAGGAGAGCTATGTTGAAATCCCAATTTGAATAAATACTATGACCACAGAGAAATTATTTACCTTCTCTGGTCCAATGTTTCCTACTTTGTAAAGTGAAAGAGGGCTGGATAAAGTCATATCTAAGCTTCCTTCTAGCTCTAAAATCTGTGTTCTATTTATACAGCAGTACCTACTTTGGCATATTCTAAATCTATGCTAAAATATTGGGCATAACACTTCATCTTTTCTTTCCTTACATGACTTAAAAGTTCTCTAGGAATCTTCCTATAAATTTCCCTTCTCCTAGAAATTTCACCTTAAAATAAATAATAGTGATATTGCGTATATCACTCTTCCCAGATATTTCATTTCTATTTTAACAAAAGATTAATTGTTCAATCCAGAGGAAGACAGTCTTTTTGTCATGATGAACTATTCGGGGAGGCAGCATGATATAATGGAAGAAACACTCTACCTGAAGTTCTGAGTTCAGGTCCCAATTCACTATCTGGATAATCATGGGTAAATCATTCCATCTAAAGAGAGTTTAATCTCTGAAGTCTAAAATAGAGATGTTAATATTAGCAGTATCTACTTCCCAAGGATATTTTTAAGGATGAACTTTGTATGGGTTAATAGAAGAGCCTACAGAAGTGGGTACAATACATCCAGACATATGGTTTCAATAGTGTAGCTACTCTTCCCATTCGCACATAATATATTTGTATATGCCATAATATGAAATGGCTTTATGAAATGCTTTGGTCACCACCAGCTTGTGAACCCTCTGGTGAAAACTTAGCTAGGCTAGTCCATTAATGACAGACTCACAGTTTTCCTCTAGGTCCAAATTGCCTGGCTTGCTAGGTTTCCTGAACATTTCTGTCTACAAGCATAATCTTCAAGGGTTCTGATACCTCCAAGCCACAATGAGTCATGGAAGGAAGATTTAACAAAGGTGGAAAATATCATTACTAGTACCAGTATTCGCATTACCACTATCATCAGTGAAAATAATTCTATTCCTCATTCATTTGAAATCCCCAAATTTGTGACAGGAACGGAGATGGCTGCAAGTTGGGGGAAAGAGAGAGGAAGAGTGATAACAATTGATGAGAGAATTCATAATCCACAAGACAGTGGAAACAAGGTGTTCACAATGCTTCCTGTACTTGATTTGAACCTCAATGAGGGAGGCATACTGCTGCTCTCACCCACTTTCATAACATGTCATCCAATTGGGTCACATTTTATATTGCACTTTAGGGAGATAACCTGTCCTTGAACTCAATGAGTGAGTAATCAGTGTAGAAGTCAGAAAGGAAAGATATTTGTGGGCCTGAAGAACTTTTCTATAAGACTAGACTAGGACTGAAGAAAGAAAGATTGGAAGGCACAGCTCTGACTTGGAGAAGTTGACAATCTAGTTGTCATTCACCTTGAACTAATGAGAAAACAAACAGAAGATGGCAGAGAATCCACATCAGAACTGATGCTTGGCACACACACATACATATACCCAATTATATTCATTAATGCAATTTTCTTTCCTCCTCAGAGAGAAGAAAAGGGAAAAGACATCAGTGCCAGTTATTTTAAGTGAGACCTGTCAAGGATATCACCAGATCCTGCAGCAGCATATCAATGTAAGCTGGAGTGAGTGAGCAAGCAAAAATCAGATCGTGAGACTCAATAAGAAAACACCCCGTGAGAGGAAAAATCAAGAGTGAGCCATTAATAGAAACATGCAGTTACTAAAATAGAAATGCTAGCAGTTCGAGCATATAAATATTCCATCAGAGAAAAGGGATGCTGGGGAGGCATCAGGGCAGTGGTGAATAAACCAATTCTCTAAACACATATCTGATTCCTCAAAGGGGTAAATAAGGGATGAGGGAGAAGGGGAAACATTGAAGTTGTTACTGGTAGGGAAGCAAGTGGATGACCTCTGAAGTGCTTTCTAAGACTACAATTATATATTTCAGGTATTATTAAGAAGGCATTGTAAGGAGGCAGTTTGGTGGTTCAATGGATTGAGAGCAAGATCTGGAAATGGGAGGTCCTGAATTTAAATCTGTTACTAGCTATGTGACCCTGAATAAATAATTTAACCCCCATTGTCCAGTCCTCAATGCACTTCTGCCTTGAAACCAAAACACAGTATTAACTCTAAGATGGAAAGGAAAGGTTTAAAAAGAAAAAAAGAATGTATCATAAGAGGTTTAATTCTCATTGTCTTGATCCCAGGCAGAGAGTTCTCAAACTGAGAACTAGAAGCAACTCGAGAATCCATTAGTCTAGCTTCATCCATTTTTAGTTAAGGGTACTGAGATCCAGGTTTAAGTGTCTCAAGGTCGTACAGGTTATCAACAAGTAGCAGAGGCAAGATTTGAACTGAGATCCTCTGCCTCTAATTATAGTTTTCTTTTCACTGCATCATGCACAAGCAACATGCTACAGCAAAATATAGTCTGAAGTTTAAGTGGTGAAGGAGGTGAAGTTTTTTTCACCTCCTCATTGAGCATCTCTTGTTTTACATTAGAGAATAAGTTCTTTGTTAATAGGGTCTGTCTTTTGCCTCTTTTTGTATATAGAGCTTAACACACTTTCTGGCATAGGAACTTAACAAATGTTAACTGATTCTTTGCCATTTGGAATCTCTCAGAGCATGAGTTCTTACCCTAGTTTGTGCCATGGAACCCTTTGACAATCTGAAGAAACCTATGGTTCTCATTTCAGAATAAGGATTTTAAGTGCATGAGATACATGAGTGTTCAAAAGAAATCAATTACACAGAAATAGTGATCAAAATACTAAAGAAAAATAATACTTAGAGACTCAAGGATAAGAACTTTTGTCCTAGAGTTATTCTGATGTCTATTTATATCTTGCTCACATCTTATCGTCATGGGATTTTTAAATTGGGAGGAACTTTAGAGATCATTTGTTCAACCTTCTATTTTTTAAAAATGACCCCTAGAGTGAGAGAGAAGTTAAGTGATTTGTAGATGTCCACATGGGTCCTGAATGGTAGAATCAGTATTTGAGCCACAGCAGTTTGATTCCACATACAAGGCTCTTTACACTACAATACAAGACCTATCTTTTGAAAGTCTGAGCCCATTAAGAAGCAGGAGGGGATAGATTTGGCAGAAATTAGTGACCATCAAAGGGATTCTCATTTGACTCCTGACAGAAGCATGAATCTCCCCTAAAACAAAATGGCCATCTAGAGTCCACTAGAGTATTTGAGTGTGTTTGCTCATCTCCCTCCCCTCCATTTCTTATATATTCTTGGCAGCAGAATCCTCTTTCTATTCATTTAGATCACAGGAAAAAGAGATATACCTACTGTATGAAGGCTAATCCCTCTACTTGTTCCCTCCTTCTGCTCTCCACCCCCTAAAAGTCATCTACTCTGTTTCATACACATTCTTTCTTTGTCACAGTCACATTCCCATCTAATTATAAAGATAATTAAAAGATTCTTCTGTGCTATTCATCTGTTCTCCCATTTCTCTTTTCTTCTTCACTGCAAAACTTTTTTTTTAAATTGGTCTATAACTTTTCTACTAGTAGCAATGCAATGACAAGACAACACTAAGGAACTTATGAGAAAGAAAGCTATCCACATCCAGAGAAAAACTGTGGGAGTAGAAATACCACAAAAAAGCATATGATCTATCACATGGTTTGATGGGATATGATTGTGGTTAGGGTGTTAAAAGATCACTCTATTGCAAATCTGAATAATATGTAAATAGATTTTGAACAATGATACATGTATAACCCAGTAGAATTGCTTGTCAGCTCAGTGGGGTGGGGAAGGGGTGGGAAAAATCATGGATCATGTAACCACAGGAAACAAAATTTCAAATAAATAAATAAATTATAGCAACAACAACAAAAAAGTTGCCTATACCCAATATTACTCTTCTTCACTAAGCTTTCCAATGTCCAGTGATTGCATAATTATCACATTTGATGGCCTTTCAGTTTCCTCTTCTTCACCCTACTCTTCTGGATACTAATTTTTTTTTTTTACTTCAGAAAGCATTCCTTTTTGCCTCTTCAGTCATTCAACCTACCTTCTACTAAAATCTATATACGTTCCCTAACTCCTTCATATGGGTTTTCCTCAAAGCTCTATCCTTAGCCATTTAGTCCTCCATTTTCCTTAATAGTTTCATGGAGAGTGAACAATTTCATGATCTATGTTTCATACATAATACATATCTATATGAATGACAAAACAGAAATTATTGGTTTCTTGTTTAATTTTTATATAGGTGTCTCTCAAACCAATTCTTTCTTTTTTATTTTAAATATATTTTATTTTTTAAAAATTTTACCATAAATTTTACCATCATTTAATAGCATAAATTTTACAAATTATATGTAATAACAAATTTCCATATAAGTTTTCTGAAGTTATTTGATCCAAACTGTCTCCCTCTTTCTCTTCCCTCTCCCCTCTCATAGTTGGCAAGCAATTTGATCTGGCTCATACATGGTGCCATCATCATGCAAAACATATTTCCATGATGATCACTTTTATAAGAGAATATTAATATAAAATCATAACCAAAATAAAGTGAAAATCGCATGCTTTGATCTACATTCTGACTCCAATAGTTCTTTCTCTAGAGGTGGATAGCATTTCTTGTCATAAGTTTCTCAGAACTGTCTTGGATCATTACATTTCTGAGAATAGTTAAGTATATCATAGTTGGTCATTCCACAATTTCTGTGACTGTATAAAATGTTCTCCTGGTTCTGCTCATTTCACCCTGCATCAGTACACATAGGTCTTTCCCACCTTTTTCTGAAAGCATCCTATTCATCATTCCTTACAGCACAATAGTGTTCCATCTCCATCATATACCCCAATTTGTTCAGCCATTCCCCAATTGAAAGACATCCCTTCAATTTCCAATTCTTTACCACCACAAAAGTGCAATTATAAATATTTTTGTAAAAGTAGGTTCTTCCTCTCCTTTTTTATCTCTTTGGGATTCAGACTTAGCAATGGTATTGTGGTATAAAAGCATATGCATTGTTTTATAGCCCTTTGGGTATAGCTCCAAATTGCCCTCCAGAATGGTTGAATGACCCCCAACCTCTCTTCTTCTGAATTCCACTTTCATGCCATCAATGATATTTCTACTTGGATGCCTCTTTGGTATCCCAGTTCAACATAAATTTAGCTCACTATCATCCACCCTATCCTTCCTTTTGATTTGACTATTTGACTACTGTTTGTAGTACTGACATTCTCCTATTCTCCCTAGATAATAAGTTTGGAGCTAACTTGGTCCTTCCTTCTCCTTCACTTTTCCTATCCAATTAATTACCAGTTAATTAATAAAAGTCAAACATAGTCCATCTTTGTAACAGCTTTCCTATCAGTCCCTTCCTCAACTTTCTCACTGCTGCTTTCATTCAAGTCTTTCTTACTACTTGCCTACAGTTGGAAATATTGCAAAAAATATTTGTATAGTTCTTCCCACATCCAAACTCTGATGCTTCTATTTAATCCTTCATATTACAGACAAAAATATAATATTGCTAAAACACACATCTTTACAAGTAATTTCTCAATTAAAATTTTTAATTGTTTCCCTATTATTAACTAATGAGTAAAATCCAAACCCCTTTTCATTCAAGCTCCTCCACAACTTGACATGTCTCCATCTTTCCAGTTTTATCTCATATTACTCCTTTCCATGAAATCTATTTTCCAATAAAAATAGGCAACTATGTCCTTTCTGCTCCATCACACACTGTACTTTATTTCCTCTTTTTCCTTTATAAACATATTTATTTCATTATTGAATCTATTTAATTCTTACCCAGTTTTTAATTGTGATTCAAATATCACCTCCCTCAGAAACTCTTTCTTGTCTTCCTAGGTTAGTAAAGACTCTTGGACTTCACTAAGAAAGGTGTTTTGTAGTTCCTTGATATATTTATCAACTAATACGTGCATTTGGGTTATTTAATTTCCCTGCTTTCCTATAAGTTCCATGAAGATAGAGACTATTTTATGTAAACTATACTTTCCCCAGCTCCTAGCAATAATATTCAATATGCAATATGTAATGAATCAATGTTTTCTATTAAACAAGTACCATATGTATCTCACAAGACTGATATAAGAGAAATTTGGGAAATGGGGTTGGGGAGAAAGACGAAGATGATAGAAAGAGGAGAATGAAAGGAAGAAAAAGGGAAGGATTGAGAGAGGAAAAACTATGTAGTTATTAAATTTTGAACTATCTACCTATTAATCCAAGTGTGATCTTTTGTATACCATAACTATATATGTATATGGGCTATAGTGATCTATAATCTTTTTATTGCTTTGTAATCATAAAAGATAATACATATGTATATAATAGACATATACATTAATATTATTTCTTTTCCTATTTGTCCAGAATCCAAGTTCTATCCTCAATAGCTTTTTGCATTTACCAAGTTACCTGTGTGTTTTCCAAAACAATCTTTTACTTTATGTGGTCCCACAGAGGGCTACAATACAATGGTTGCATTTTAAAAACAATAATTTGTGAGATTTTTATATCACACTATGTGGCTCTGAGGCACTTAAGGTGCATTATCTCATTGGATCCGAACAATACTGCTGTGAGGTAAATAATGTACTTAGTATTATGATGACTTTACAGATTAGGGAAAATTCTTAGAGAATTGAAATAATTTGCTCAAGGTCACATGGCTAGTAATTGGTTGAATGTGGACTAAGAAACAAGGACTTCTAATTTCAAAGAGAATATTCTTTCTGTGATGATAATGATAAGTAATATTTAAATAGCACTTGATGTTTACAAAGTCCAAATTCTTTTATGCTGCACCACTTTTCATTTTAAACTAAAGAATCTATAAAAACAATTTTATAAAAAAGTCTGACATTTCATTACTTTAAGCCAGGAAACTATTTTCGTAGAAAAATATGTCAATATTCTATCCATCACAGCAAAATTGTTCTTATGTTTGCCTGACACAGAATTGTTTTCTTTTACAAAGGGAGAACAATGTTTCAGGTCAACCTAGAAAGCTACTTTTTGAAGCAAAAATAACCTTTGTTTGATAGCAGTGAGGACTGGAAAAAATGAATTTCCCTGAAAATTGTAAAAGGAATGAGGGCTCTCTTTGTATTCATCCATCCATCTATCTATCTGTCTATCTATCTATCTATCTATCTATCTATCTATCTATCTATCTATCTGTCTATCTATCAAAATATCTGTCTCTACATCAATCAGAGCATCTGGCCATCATTCCTTCATTCACTCGTGACTCTATTCATCTATTAATTCATTCACTAATTCCATCATTTGCTTACTCATTTGTTTTTTTTTCTTGTAATTATTCATATTTACACATATTCATCACTTGTTTATTGACATGAATAAAATACCTACCATCCATAAAACACATAATCTTTTAGGGCAAGCTAGACTCACCAACATAGACAGGTCACTCGAATCATTTGAATCTAAAATTCTTTTCTAGAATTCTACTTTTAAACTCATAAATCATAATCAATGAAACCTGTGGTGATAACCTCATTAGGCTTCATAAAGAAAACATTCTAGGAATTGTGAAGTTTTAGAGAAATGTGAGCTATTTTTTTTAACCAAAGTAAAGTGGGAAATTCAGTACATTAACTATAGGGAAGGTTTTATTTGGTTTCTTCCTTTGACTTCTATTCCTTTGTACCAACCATGATAGATGACATGACCTAGAAATCTGTACTGAATTCTCTACCCAGAAGTAATGTTAATTAAAAAAAGGCAGAGGATTTATGGTCCTTATGAGATTCCCATATTGTAGCCATAATGTAGCGGCTCCCTAGGGAAGCTATCCTGGGCTTGCTACTTTTTTCTGTGGTGTCAACACACTCTTCACTGAATTGTCCCAGTAGAGAAATGAATAAGGCCAAAATGTCACCCCAACTGACTGTCACCAGTCTCCAAGGGGAAAATGGCAATTGTAGACCAAAGCAGAATTTGCCTTCATGTTGATTTCTTAGTGGAGAGAATTCTGAATTTGTAGTTGGCAGACCTGGGTTGCTCATAGCCAGCTGTGTGACCCTAGGCAAGTCACTGCTTAGTTCTGTGTTTCTCAAGATTCAAAGGCTTTGAATGGGGTCACTAACACCTGCACTACTTACCTCAAATGCTTACTGTAAGGACCAAATAACATTTTATGTTTAAGCGCTTTGTAGCTATTAAGAGCTTTAGAACTGCTTGCTGGAATCATTACTGTAGTTGACTGTGAAGTTTGTTAGATGAATGCAGGAAACTAGGGTGTTTGGGGACCCTCTATTACCTCTGAGATTGTTAACTGAACCCCATGGTGGCTTCCTGAAACATGTCACTGGGCTCTCCTATCAGACAGACTCCTCAGATGGCCAGATCAGGCGCCTGACCCAGTGTGGGAATTCTTATGTGTTTTACAAATTGTCGCAGAAATGGTTTTGTGTTGTTTGAATCTGCCAGATAATTGCCTCCATTCTCCATTTCATTTTGCTACTAGGCCGCTGGCCAGAGAGCCCTCCTGAGTGAACATTTGATCCCTAATATGAATGATGGCTGTGTCATTCATCCCCAGGGAAAGCTCTCTCCCCAATCATTCCTTTTGTTCTGATGGCTTGAATCAGTGGTGTGAGAGACAGAGCAGGGGAAACAAGAACGATGATGGCTTTCCTGAGATAAGAAAAGCGAGACTGGGGAGAATGAGTCCTCTGCTATCAGATCTCCTTTGGAAGTCCTATCGTCATCGCTGCCTCCGAGTCCTTTTCTGTTAATGAAACTTGGGGAGTTTTAACTGCATGAAACATCTTCCTGACCGGTCTATCTTGCTCATCTTCATTTCTGACTTGCTCGGTTTTTGTTTTCATTAGGTTGGGATTTCATTCCATTTCATTCAGTGAGCAGATGAGCATGGTGTAGAGCAGAGCCTGAGATTTAGTCAGAAGACATGAGTTAGACTCTCCATTTTAGTATTTACTCTCTATAAACCAGTCAATTTCCTGCACTCAGCCTCTGTTTCTTATATCCTTATGATGAGGGACCACAGGATCATAGCCTGAAAGTCCAAGTAGACCCCTGAGGCAACTTGGGTAAAACTGTCTTCTCAAAAATCAGGATTTAACCCTAGTTCCTCCAGTTCCAAACCTATAATCCTTTCCGTCATCCCACACTGCTTTGAAGAATGAAGGCTTTACTAGAGCTAGGGTTCTCAACTTTATGAGTCATGGACCCCTTTGGCAGACTAGAAGAACCCAATGAATTTTTCTCAAAATCATGTTGTTAAATGAATACAGTAAAATACAAAATTACCAAGGGAACCAGCCACACTAAAATAAGCATGTATTTTTTTTTCAATCCAAAATTATAGATCCCCTGAAACTGATCCACATACCGAGGTGTCCACAGACAATGGAGGTTCTTAACTTCTGGACTAGAGAGACTCCGAGATTGTAAATACTGGCAAAGTGGGAAAATAAAAGAATTTTCCAAATTTCATAAATCTGCCAAAATGTTCTTTAATTTGTATCATCATTAATGCTATAATTTCTGAAAATGGAATGTGACATCTTGATTTGAAGTTCTTAATAGAGGAACTGAGCAATGTACAGTAAACTTGAGTCACTCCCAGTATTGACTTTTACTAGTTGTTTCTACACTTCTTTCAGACTTAATGTCCTTATCTGCAAAATAAGGATTACACGTGTGGTATAGTGAAAAAAAGTCTGGAGTTTCAAGTCAAATGACCATGATCCAAATCCCGAATTAATACCTGTTTGACTTTAGAGAAGGCCCTTAACTTCTGTGTGGATCAGTTTTTTCATAAATAAAATGAGAAATTTAAACTAGATAACCCCTAATGTGGTCCCTTTTATCTCTTCTATATGTGATTCTACAATCCTAAGTCCCATACTGACTACTGCCAGAAGGTTGTTGTACGTCTCAAAAGAGATAATACATGCAGAGCACTTTATAAACCTTAAAGTGGTATATAAGTGTCTGATATTACAAATTATTTTTTTCTTTTTTTCTCCTTTTAAGGAAATGAATGTGATGACTGGAAATTAAGGCATTACCAAAAGATATATTTACCTTATTATGTGCTCTGCATTTTATTCTGTACTCTTAACTCTGACAATGTATTAAAATTACCATGTCTGAATTTTAATATTGTGAGAATCTGGCAAAGGGGTTATTAATTAATACTTCTATCTCTCCCTAGCCCATTAAATCTGTTGCTTGTTAAAGGTAATATAGTCTCAAGTTCAAATGACTTAAAAAATAATGAGCAGAATTCATTTTCACTTCATTAACACAGTTGTCAGTATTCCCGGACAGGTGGCAATGCAATCCCTCTGATGGACTGAAGATGTAGGTGCTCTGAGTCCACTGACATCCTGGATTCCTTCCACTTGGCAAGTCTGCTCATATGTCTTAGAAACACTCTTTATAATCCAGTGATCTTTTGACATTGCCATCCCCAAATTGTTTTTTTTTAAGTTTTCATCACAATGTGTGTGGTGGAATTTGATTTAAACAGAAATAATAGCATTCATAAATTCACTCTTCTCTCCACTGCATCCCCAATAAAAATCACAGAATATTTCAGCTGGAAGCACCTTTAGCACATCTTATGTTGTCCCTGAAAAGGTCTTTAGTTTCCTAGGCTATCAAACAGGGGCACTGGATCCTATGATAAATGAGCTCAGACAGAAAGGATTATATGATTTGTCCAAGGTCAGATATTTGGTAGACAGTGGTAGAGACAACACTAGACCCAAAGCCAGTTTTCTACTTTCTACACTATTTTGTTTAGAAGGACACACATTGTGAATTTAGACTCTCTATATAAATCAGGGCCCCCATGATCTTTGGTAGTGGGAGAAACATTCATGGAGCTATGTTTTCCATGATATTTCTGTGTGGGATCGCTAGGGGTGGAGAGGTCAAGACCCACCTCTAGCCTTCCTTTCCTATTCTCTTCTAAAAGAAGAGATCTTTGATCTTTGTCATCAATAGAGGCACCTATCCTGCATCCCTTTATCCCTGCATATATTCAGGTCCTCATAATTTTCTCCCATGAAACTCCAGACAAGGTTCATTAAGGAATGGTGCCAATTATAAAGAGAGAAGTATAAAACAATTTTTCTGGCTGAAGCAAAAAATTGATTAAATCAAACTTTTAAATGTATTTCCTCCTTTGATTGTTGTCTAAGTCTCAGATGTCTGTTTCTGGCCCATGTGGTTAATATTGTCCTGGTAAATGTTTAATGATCAGCTTTCTGATATATAGATGTGTTTCTGCATTAGTTTATATAAATATATGTACATAAAGATGTGCTCAATCAAGGAGGGGTTTGTAAAATTTGCCAATTTCTGAAGTATAAATTCTCATCTTGAAAATTTTACAGTTGGTTCCCATGAACCACTAAGAAATGGCTTCAACAAACCCTTGCGTTTTGTCCTTCACCTAATGTGTATAATAATAGCATGTACCTCATTGTGTTATGAGGATCAAATGAAATAACATTTAAACTACTCTGTCAGTCTAATATAAATGTTAGCTGTTATTATGTTTTGGGCTTCATGAAGTGACTCATCAAAGATCATCCTCTGTTGAATATGTTGTTAATAATGAGAGACAAGCCATCTCTAATCAGTCTAGCTTCTTTCTTGCTCCTTTCATAAATCACACCAAGTAGGACCACTATAGCTTCACAATCAACCAGGTATTTATCAAGCACTTCCTCTGTGCAAGGTTTGGGGGATAATGTCACCTCTACTTCCCCATTATCCAAATATTTCCCATTATTCACATTGTAAAATTCAAATTAACAATAACTCCAGGTTCTTATTTTCCATAGTTTTATTAATAATCATTAAAGATAGAGAAAGCAGATTAAAGCCTAATCTAACCTAACTGACCAATGCCTGGCTCTCAGCCAATCTCCTCAGCCACTGTCTGGGAAACAGAGAGAGAGGGTAGTGCCACATCAAAACTTATTTATCATCACCCTACACACATGCATTCATGTCCATCCATTTATGCAGCATAAGCACGTAAATGGTATACTGGGTAAGATGAGCTGGATTTAATGAGCTTTAGGGGGAGAATTCCATCTACACATTCCCCCCTGTGATTCTTTTGGAAACAAACATGTTGAAATCTCCCAGATTTACATGCTTAGTCTCCCCAATGAATCATTTAAAATTACCAGCTTATATCTCTAAATATCTCTTACTAGAGGTGCATACAATTTTGCACTTTCTAAGGGGAAATTACAATAATTTGTGGATAAGAGGGAAATAAAAGTTAAAGAGAGCAAAACTAATGGTTGGTAAGCACACTGACAAAAAGCCAATTAGTGGGCAATCCCATTTGGCATAAGAATACAAAATGTGTTCAACTCCCCGCAGTTCAATTCACTACATCCAAGAGTTAATTCTGTATCTTTTGATTATAGTATGTAGTTTCTTCAGGTATCTTTATGGCATCTTCTCCAAATAGTTAACTTTCTCAATTCAGGAAGTTAGCAAGTTTTTTTTTCCTGAAATTACCCTCAAAACAAACAAAGAAAATGTAAATCTTTGATTTAAGGAAAATTATACAAAGTCCTACTTTAAAGGCCAGCTTTTTCATGAAACCTTCATTGACTTATTCAATCTACTCCATTCTTTCCTTTCATCGAACTCATATTTTACTTTGGAGGGACAAAATTCAAATTTACAAGGGACCTTGACATAAATATGATCATCTCTTCCTATCCCATCCTTCATATGAGTAAACTGGGGCCCAGAGAGTAAAGCAACTTGCCCAAGAAGAATAATTTAGTAAGATTCATGATATCATGTATGTTAGGTAAGATATTATCCATGCTTTTAGACCTTAAATGCTTTAAGGATCTTTGATTTCATCAGTATGAACATCTCCTTCACTAGTGTATATTCCCTGGATCATTATCCCAGAACCAACCTACTATATCAGTCCCCAAGGGTTTGATGGATTGGGGGAATATCACTTCTCTTTTGCTTTTGGAATGAGCTCCAGAAGCAATGTTCTCTCTTGTTTGTAAGATGTCAATGACTAGAGCTCTAATTCTATTTAGTCACTTATTATCAATTAGCTTTACAAATTCACCTCCCAACACCTTGGAGACACAGAATTTTCTCAGTTCCTATATGGTATTAGTTCAACCAAGTGCACTTCCAGATATGACATGATCACCAGATGAATCTTCATCTCCATTACCACTGGGTGAGTCCCAGACCATTTTAGATCATCTCTTCGTCCCTAGATAATGGATGATGTATTCTATGCAAATCTGGATTCTAAAATGCTGGGATGCTGGTATGTTCTGGTGATTTTTCAAAATTTAAAAGACCAAATGTTCCATTCTCTTCACCTAGAAAACTAAAGTTGAAGTCTCTTTTATTGGGCTATGTTGCCTTGAGAAGGCAAAGATCCATTTTGTCTTGCTGCCTCTCAACAAGCCCTGCAAATAAAGGATACTATATATAAGGGAAACCAAAGAGAAAATAGCCAAAGAGGCTACTGATAAAATCCATGCTGACTTAAATTGAATCACTGCTTTGGAGGGATTAGGACTAATTCATTAAACTGATGTATTTGATATTTATTTGATATAGCAAACTCCTATAATGAGGAAATTATCTCTTCAGTTATAGGTGAGCACTTTCTCTCACTAGTAGCCTAACAGATTGACCCCCTTGCCCAGAGTCAAATGGCCAGTACATGCCAAATATCAAAATTGAATATAGGGCTTCCTGGGTGCTAGAAAAGCTCTCTATGTACTATAGTACATTTCTTCACTGTCTAGAAAGATAGTTGGTTGGTTACTCTCTTTTGTACTTGAAGAGAACCAAAATAATGTCTTTTGAGTGGCTCATAAATTAGATTTAAGTGAAGCAGAGATGCAGAAAATTCTCAGCCTCTCTCTCTTTTCCAAAGTCATTAAAGTCCACTGGTAGGACAAAAGTAAGAGGACTGGTGATGCCCTGGGATATAATATATAGCCTTGGCTTCTTTGATGTCTAACCAAGCTCTAAGTGCTCTACAACATCTATTTCTACTATCTTCATGGCCATTGGAACAAACTTCTCTTTTGTCCTTTCTGCCAAAGGCAGTTTTCCCCTAAATCATCAAAGAGTTTGAGGCCTGTCAGTTACCCTCAACCTGGTTTAACTTGCCTATTGAGTCACTAAGGAGTCAGTTTGCCAGGGTGTGGATTCAGCACCTTCCTATAGCTTCTTGGAGCCACAGGTGAGAGCTGAATGGCAGGTAGGCACCAAAGGAGAAAAGCAACCCTGAAAAGGACTCTGCAAACCCTCAGGCTAGAGGTACTAGCCTTCCCTGAATACCCCATAAATCTGCTATAAAAGAAAGACACATGGGATGCCTAAGCATGAGCTGAAAGGAAAACAAAGCTAACAAAGCCAGGGGTAATAAGCAGATGAGGCAAAAGGGCTCCTGCTAGAGCATCAATGAGCATAAGGAACCCCCAGTTTGACACATGGTGCAAACACTTAGCTACCCTGTCCCTCTTTAGAGTTTAAAGGGTAATACCCCAGGGCTAAGGGAAATCTTCCAAATTAGAAAAAAAACAGAGTTTTGAATGGCAAATGTTTAAGCTCCAAAGAGACATTTTTTGGTTACTGTGGATTTCCATGATTGAATAATAAAATAAAAAACAACCTTAAAACCAAGATTCATAATAGGATCAGTGACAGAGAGTTATTATAAGGGCAGTGGCAATCTCTTCTACAGCACATAATTTTTTTCTCTTGAACTGCTACCACCTTTATGCCAGAACAAAGATAAAAAGTGATACTTTTCAAATTGTAATTGAATGTACCCTATTGGAATTTTTCTTTTTCCACTTGTGATCTGAGACAGAAGATCCATTTTCTTAAGATCAAGAAGTGATGGAATAAGAAAGAAGTAGAAAGTTGACCTAAACAATCCCAGCTCCTAAAGTATGAGCAAGGTAAATAATGTGTACATTAAAACTTAAATCTCAAGATAGATTACCCTAGGTAGACAACAAAAAGCAGCTTATAGACCTGGACTATTCAGGGAATCTGGGATATTTTACTCCTTCTGTCATGAGTTATAAGCAAATCACTATGTTTCTCTGAGCCCTGATTTTCTCATATGGGAAACGGGTATAACAATAACAATATAATTTGGTTGTTGTGAAGATTAAGGATAGAGCAAGAAGAATTTAAGGGAAATCTATTAGGTCAATCAAGCAGTGAGCTAAAAAAATAATCATGTCATAAAAAAATAGAGACTTTTCATGTGGAGAACTAATTAAATACCAATTCATAGAAAAAAATTTTTCAATGATATAGATATTTTTAGGCAAAGAATATTTTTTTCAGAAAAGTTTCATCAAATTCCCTAGAAAATCATCTATGAAAGGTGACATCTCAATGTATTTAGGGGTCCCTTATTTGATAACCTTAACTATCCAGAATATAGTTGAGTAAAAACCACTATTATACAATGAAAGTAATTGTGAACTGTTTATATATTGAGTTATATATTTTCCTCACACTTACCCAAAGACTATTTTACTCATATTTATCACATAATTCTATTCTAGTCACTTTTTTTCAAGCCCATAGCAGATCATTTCAGGTAAATTAAAAGTAGAGAAAGACAGAAGTAGGGCAGAAGGGACTTTGATAATCTGACAGTGAAGGAAGAAATAGAATGTGTGAGGAAGGAGAGGGGAGGAAGCTATGAAAATGTGTAAGAATTTTAAATGCCACAATAGTTTGTAGTCATTGAGTATAGGGTCAAACAATCTCTATAGCCTATAGGCATGACAGTCATCTTGCTCTTAGGAACTCTTAACTAAACATTTTATTTCATCTACAAGCCAGCACAGTATCCTGTAAGCAGCAGACATTTGATGAATTCATATGGATTTAAGTTGAATCACTGCATTAGAAGGATAGGAAGAGGAAGTGGATCTATAATTTTATTAGCATTGCTAGCTATCATTATTTGAAACTATTTCTCTATCATTGCATTATAATTGAGTATAAAAAAATGGTTGTCCCTAATATATGACTCAACATCATCCCAAAAAGGACTCTTTTAGCATTATCTATTCTAAGAAGCAGGAAAGGGCCATGCATTTTAGAAGGAATTCCACCTTGCTCAGTTAAAATTAAGTTGTTTTGGGGAGTTTGAATGGGAATATGATTAGTTCTCAAGAAAAGTCACTTACAGGAACTTTAATAGCACAGCCCATAATGTCAAATGAAAGGAGGTCACTGTGTGTCCTCTTAGTTTCATAGCCACCGCAGTCTTGACTTCCAGGTCTCAAAGGAATTGCCAACCAGAAACCATCCCCTGCTAAGATAAAGGCCAGGCACCCACATTGATGATGAAGCACTCTTATTTGTGTTCTTGTTTCCTTTTATTGGTTTAAATGAAAATTGGAGTTTTGTTTGTGTGTGTGTCAAGAAGAATCTGTCAGAACTTTGGCAAAGGAAACTTTAGCTATTGTGCCTCATAATAAAAGCAGGGTGGGGGCTTAATGTGGAATGGGCCAAGAGTGCAGTTTCATTTCAATGCATGGGGTATATTTTATGAGTTCTTTAGAAAAGCTTGTAAACAAAACACAATGCCTTGATTAAATGAACCCTTTCTGTGAGCAAGACCAAACAATAGTCCGCCAAAGCAAAGAGACATAGATGAAATTCTCCCTATTTAATTTGACATTAGTCTTCTGCCAGGTTTTGAAAGATGGCAGATGAAGCCATCAAAGCCTTATGAAAAAGAGCAACCATGCCCTAAGTGTAATTGAATATCATAAGGGACTTGGAGAAAAGAGACCTTCACAATGAGGAGACTCATGGGATCATAGAGATAGAGCTAGAAATGATCTTCAGGATCACTGAGTACAACTTATTCATTTAGCAAATGAGGAAACTGAGACAGATAAAGGTTAAGTGACTTGCTCAGGGTCATATAGCTACTAAGTATCTGAGGCAGGGTTTTAGCTTGTCTTCCTACTAGCACTTTATACACTGGGGCACAACAGATAACCCGCACTTTCCATTAATTTCAAATATTCTTTCTCAGGGAAAATCAGCAAAAGATCTTTTGTCAGATTGCATATCCTAATTTGGGGGTTAGGAAAATGTAGCCATTTTATAGGTATGGCAATTCCATAGGCAGCAATTTTTCATCTGAATGAAATATTTTATTTCTCCAAGCTACAATCATCATTATAAAGTAAAAAAAAAAACTGGTCTTCTGGAAGCATGGGGTAAATGAAACATTGCTGTAGTTTATTCCATGAACCAAAAAGTGTCTTTGTGTAGCTGAAAGTAAAGGATGATGTGGAAAATAAATGGAAGGGAAATATCAAGAGTATCTCTGTACATTATGTAAAAAGGAATGTTTTATTCCTTTTCTCTAATTTAACGGGGGATCTGGAGGTCCTTTTACCATAGAGATGTGTAAAGATTAACCAGCCCACAGTGAAAAGAAGTAGAAACCAGAGAGATAGGAAGTGAGGTAAGAAGGGGAGATAAAAGGGGCCAGTGTCAGTTGGTCAAGGGGAGACAGTTACTGACAGTTAGTTGCTGACAGTTGCAGGGAAGTTGGCTGCTGGGAGTGTGTTGGTTTGGTGGTTGGCATTTACTTGCTGGAATATAAAAGGCGAGCTTGAGCTTATTGAGAGGGCTTTAGCCTTTAGAGGGCTTTTGGCTTTAGCTGTTAGAGGGCTTTTTGGCTTTTAGGGTTCGGGGCTTTTGGCTTGGGCTGTTAGGTTGGTCTTTGTTGACAGACCTAATTAGAGTTGGATTAAACACTGTTGGGCTTGGTTTTGATTGGGTGGATTAGGTTGCAAATTTGTAGGGTAGTTGTTATTAGCAGTAGTTATAGGAGTTATAACTCCTGGTGGCAACTTTTAGAACCAAGTTGAAATCATTCAACGACCTTTCAGGCAGATTACACCATAAATTCAACGTGCAAGACCTAAAGACCAGAGAGGAAAAAGAAGCATTCAATCGCGAAATCAAGAACAGGTTCGCGGCCTTGACAGGACTCATGGGAGAGACAGTCAAAGACCACTGGACCAAACTCCAGCAGACCTGGAAGATCACCTGCGCAGAAGTCCTGAGAAAGAGAGAGAGAAAGCGCAAGGAATGGTTAACACAGGAGACATGGGCCAAGATACAACAGAGAAGAGATTTGAAACAGAAGATCAGCCAGTGCCAAGATCAACAAGAAAAAGAAGAATTTCTAGTGCAGTATTGGGAAATTAACCGTCAGGTCAAGAAGAGTACAAGATATGACAAGAGACAGTTCATTCACGATATGGCTGAAGAAGCAGAAACAGCAGCTGGGCAGGGGAACATGAAGAGGCTATACGAAATAACAAGAATTCTATCAGGAAAGAACTACAACCCTAACAAGCCAGTGAAGGACAAGACTGGCAAGACAATAACAAGCGATGCAGGGCAGAGAGCCCGCTGGGCAGAGCATTTTGAAGAAATCCTGAACCAACCGCCTCCACCAACTGTTCCGGACATACCACCAGCCACTGAACTGCTTCAGGTGAACACGAGCCCACCTACCAAATTTGAGATCATCAAAGCCATCAAGACCATGAAAAATGGCAAGGCTGCAGGTCCAGACGGCATCCCCCCTGAAGCACTCAAGGCAGACCCAGAAATGTCAGCGGAGATGCTACAACCCCTCCTGCAGAAGATCTGGGAACAGGAACAAGTCCCGACAGACTGGAAGCTAGGCTACCTGGTGAAGCTACCCAAGAAAGGTGACCTATCCCAATGCAGCAACTGGCGAGGAATCATGCTTCTATCCGCTCCCAGCAAAATCCTGACCAGAGTAATCTTAGAAAGACTGAAGGAGGCCTTGGACAAGAAGCTGAGAATAGAACAAGCAGGGTTTCATCAGCACAGATCGTGCACCAACCACATCGTCACCCTAAGAATCATCATCGAACAGTCCATCGAATGGCAGTCCCCCCTCTACATGGCTTTCGTGGATTTTGAGAAGGCATTTGACAGCGTGGACAGGAACATCATCTGGAGATTGATGCAGCATTACGGGATTCCCCAGAAGTTCATCAACATCATCCAGCGGTTATATGAAGACTCTACCTGCCAGGTCATCCACAATGGGAAGCTGACGGCTCCCCTCACAGTGAAGACCAGAGTGAAGCAAGGCTGCATGCTTTCGCCCCTTATCTTCTTGATGGTCATAGATTGGATCATGAGAAGAATTACCAAGGACAGCAATGCGGGCATCCAATGGACTCTTACCAAGCAGCTCGAGGACCTTGACTTTGCGGATGACATCTGTCTCCTTTCTCACAAGCAGCAGGATGCGCAAGCCAAACTTGCACGACTCTCTGAAGAAGTGGAGAAGACAGGTCTGAAGATCAACAAGAAGAAGACCAGGTGATCGCAGTCAACAGCAGACAGGACCTGCCAATCCAACTACAGGGAGAAAACATCAAGGAGACGGACCACTTCACCTATTTGGGTAGCATAGTCAGCAAGGACGGCGGAGCAGATGAGGACATCAGAAACTGAATCAACAAAGCCAGACAGGCATTTAACACCCTGCGGTCTGTCTGGACCTCCACAGCACTGTCCCTTTTCACTAAGCTCCGAATCTTCAACACCAACGTAAAGGCTGTCCTCCTATATGGATGAGAAAGCTGGAGAGTGACGAATGTCAACACCAACAAACTCCGAGTCTTTGTTAACAGATGTCTACCTCACATCTTGAACATCAGATGGCCTGAAAAGATCTCCAATGCTAGTCTCTGGGAAAGAACAATCCAGTATCCCATTAGTCAGGACATAAAGAAATGAAAGTGGAGATGGATAGGACATACTCTACGGAAGACAACGTAGCCAGACAAGCATTGAGCTGGAACCCTTCAGGGAGGAGGAAAGTCGGAAGGCCAAAACAGACCTGACGAAGATCTGCTGAAAATGAAACAAAAACAGTCGGAATGACATGGGCCCAGTTGGGGGGAAGTTGCCCAGAACAGAGTCCGTTGGCGTGAGATGGTTGCGGCCCTATGCTCCTAGGGAGTCAACAGGAATAATAATAAATAAATACTACTTCAAGGAAGCAACTGGTGGATTGGTGGATAGAGTACTGTCCTAGAGTCACAAAGACATGAGTTCAAATACAGCCTTAGATACTAACTAGCTGTGTGACAATAGACAAGCCATTCAATCTTCTTTACCTCCAGCTGCCTCATCTATAAAATAACCTGACTGAAGGAAGTGGCAAACCACTCCAGAATCTTTGCCAAGAAAATTCCAAACAGGGTCATGAAGAACGAGACCCAACTAATCAGCAAAACAACAATAACTTCAAGGAGCTGTGGTTTCATCAGTAAGAGTATTTATACTTCAAAGATATTAATTTTATCTCTTCTATGCCTTAGTAAAACTGCCTTTGAAAATGACTATAGTAGAAAACCAGTGGCCAATATGGTGCTGACAAGACTCAATAAGCTTAACTTGACTAGTAAACAGATGATACAATCTGTCAACAGGCTCACATGTAAAAGCTAATCCTGTTCAGTAGAATCAACTAACATTTTCAGATATGCTAGTAAAACTTTGGGAATCCAGGACGACCTCCTGCCCAAAATGAGGCAACAGAATAAGATTTCAATGGAGGGAACATTAGTAAGCATTCATTTGTTTATTTATATCTACACTTGTTAAATATAAGTACAGGTTCACAAACAACACCAACAAATGATTCTTTACTTTTCCCCATCTTCACATAAAATATTATAGTAAGCATTTATATAGGGTTTCTTTTGATGTTATCATTCAGTCATTTCAATGGTATCAGATTCTTTGTGACCCCATTTGGGGTTTTCTTTGCAAAGACCCTAGAGTGGTTTACCATTTCCTTCTCCAGCTCATTTTACGAATGAGTTGTCAAGGGTCACATAGTTTCTAAAGATTTGAATTTAGGTCTTCCTGACTCTAGGTCCAGCATCACTTAGCTGTCCCATAGTACTTCATAGTTAAAAATAAATTTATCTAGAAGATCTAATGTAATTCTCACAACAACATTGCAAAATAGGCAGTTCAATTGTTATGTTATTTGATAGATGAGAAGACTGAGGATCAGAAGGATTAAGTGATTTCTACATAATCATATAGATGATAAGTATGGTGCCAAGATTTGAAAATGGTTTTCATCCTTAGCCCAGTATTTTTTCCAAAGACAGCTCATAAGTATGTTTCTGATTAATATCACCTAAATTATGCCCAAACTTTGGGGTTGAATATAAAGTGATGTGAAACTACCCACAAGTTCTGTTATCTAGTCTGTTATCATGAGTTCTTGAGAACTTGAAGAGTCCCTTTGAGCCCATGGGAAGAATATTGAGAATCCACTAAATATGTTTTAAAAAGTGTAGCTATACCTCTTCCCCTCTATTCTATTTTGAAAGAAATTTTAACAATTGTGTGGAATATTATTATCCTGGCTGGTTTTAAATTATTAAATTGGTAATGGAGAGCCTAAATGAAAGGTTATATAAGAAAATCATGGTATTTAACACTTCTGAAGGAAAAAAGGATTACATTTATATCATTTTCTAAAAAGGCCAAGAATATAGTTAATTGGAATGGGACTAGGAAGTGGTATGTTAGGGAATAATGGTTTGGGAACCAATCCTTTTAATTTCTTGCTACAACTCTCTTCTGCCACTCACTGTGTATACCTGGGAAAGTCACTTCAGCCCCTTCAAGACTCAGTTTCCTCATCCACAAAAGTACATGAGTGCAACTAGGTGAATTGAAAGATCATCTTTAACTTTATATGATTCTGTGACTTAGAGATTACTCCTTGGAAAAAAGGAATGATTGATATCAATGTGCTGAAACAATGGGCATGCTATCAATCAAAAGGGGTGGAAAGCCATGGAAAAGTCACACTGTTCATTTGTCCTCCTCCTGGCAGGTCAAAAGCTTACTAACCTCTATGTATAGAAGTTTATCTTGCTCTCAAGATTTCAAATCAAAATGTTTTACCTCCTTTATTGCTCTTCTATGATCCTATGGATACTCTGCATTATTTAATCATGACAGAAACATGTTTAAAATAATGTGGGTAGAAGAGAAGTGATCCAACAGGAAAAACAGAACCAGAAATCAGAATAAAAAGGAGTGAGCCAGCCCAGGCTGGAAATATAGCACATCAAAGCTTCTGTGCTCATCAGTAGTGGAATAGAGTCTATGAGTCATTTCTTCACTTTCAACCTGAATGAGAGATAAAAGATCCATTCTTGGAAAAATAAAAAAAAAATACCAGAAAATTTCAAAAATTAAAGGGACCATACAAGTCATCTTTTTTGAACCCTTCTTGAAGAGTATTCCCCTATATGGTATCAGATAAATGATCATACATTCTCAGATTAAAGTTTTTCATTAAGGAAGAATTCACTACTGCCTGGTTCAGGGTGACCCATTTCAGTTTGTGACAAAATTGCTTTTCCTAATTTGTAATAAATAAATAAATAAGGCAAGGAAGGAGGGAGGGGGAAACAGTGCAATTGCACTTAGCACTTCTCATTGGGCCAATGTCTTTATGTCTGTAATACTTAATTAACTAATCTTACAGAAAGATTAGATGTTTGTCTCAATCTTTTACCATTTTTCTCCACAGAAAATCTGCTGATACCTTTTTGGGCTTCTCATGACTGATGAGATTCTTATTGACTCCTATTCTCTCTTCATAGACTGGATTTCCAAAAGAGTTGATTTCTCAATCAAAACTATGGGTTTTCTCCCAAAGGAAACTATTAATATTGTTTCTAAAAGAAGGCATTTTAGGTTTCACCACATATCTATATTTATAACAAACTTTTATTCTTCAAGTCATAATCAGGTGATATTAAATGATAGGAAGGAGGTGGGAAACAACCAAAGGAATGATCTTCCCTTAGGCCAAAGGGTAAAAAGTTTCAGGAAAAGGTATATTATTAAGAGGTAGAGATACTGATCATTGATAAATATTTCATCTTATTCTATGGTTCCTGTTAGTAGTAAATATCTAGGTAGAGCTTGAGAGGTATGAGGTAAATCACAGAACCACCAAAGTGCTAGAAATAAAAGGAATTTTAGCATGGAAGATATTATATCTAGAACAGTTCTCAATTAAGCTACTCTCTTCATTTGACAGAGGCCCAAAGAGAAGAAATTCACCAAGGTTACCACATAGCAAACTAACAAAAGAGCTGAAATTTGAGTCCATGTAGCTCAATCCCCTTTCAATATCCTTCCCACTATACTCCAATTCTTTCATTGACAGAATTAGGGTTCTAATGCTAGCTCATCTATTAACTAGTTAGTAAGAACATGGACAAGTTGCTTACTTCCTAAGGAACTTTATCTTCTTCATCCATTTCATGGGGAAATAATTTCTATGGTACCTGCCTCATAGGATTTGTATGAGTAAAGTAGGTTAAGTATAAAACACTCTCTATACACCATCTATTATTATCATCATCATCATTATTATTATAGTCCAACTCTTAAGGAAAAAAATCTAGTTCTTGACATTGTTTATCAAAAATTATTTCATCCCCACACACCTAAAGCTCAAAACTCTCATTCCCTTTAAGCTGTTTTCTCTGTCCTTATAAATCTCCTTTAGTATGTATCTTCTTTCATCCATGATTACTGCATTCAGTAGTATATGGTAAACTGCACATTCATTTTTATCTACTTTATCCCCAAAGGAGAGAAAATATATTTCATGAGGTAAATACACATTTCTGAAATGGAAAAGAAAATAAGAACTGATGATCATCTAAAAGAAATTTTTTAGACACTGAGGAAAGATGTCTTGGGACCCAGAATAAACATGTATGAGTTGGATGTCAAGTTAGAAGGAAACATGGGCCAAGAGATGGGAGAGACTTCTCACAAGGTCATACAAGTATTTAAGTAGCAGTCAGGCTTCAAACCCTCATCTTCTAAACTCACATGTAGTGCTTTTGCTAATATAATATGGTACCTTAGCCTCCCTCAGAGGTAGCTTACAACAAATAAAATAAAATAAAAAAATTAAAAGAGAAGAAACAGCATTACACCAGATGAAAAGAAAACCAGTATTAATCCTTGCTCAGTAACTGAATTCCCATGTGACTTTGGCAATTCCATTTCTCTAAGTCTTAATTCTTGCTCCAGTAAAATGAAAGTTAGAAGTTACCACTGGTCTTTAAGATCCCTTCAATCTCTCAGAATTTCTATGACTTCAAACACAAGTAAATAAAAGCAATAACTCCACACCTCATTATTCATCAATAAATGTTTTCTCTGTACACATAGAATAACACATAGTTCTTTATCTACTGCCTTTCAAAGTTTGTGTTAGACACTTCAAGGAATATAAAGGTCAAACAAGCTGCGACTCATACCCAGATTCAGTATTCTTTCATAAGATATTCTTTTTCTCCTCAATAGATCTACCTTTAATGAGATTAAAGAGATCAATTAGCCAGATCATAAAGGGTTTTTTAAATACCGATCAGATGAAGAGGGATGTATCAATACATATGTGTCTATAAATTTGCTGTACAACCTCTCACACAAATACCTCTTGTGAAACAATGAAAACATAGTTCTTGTTTTTTTAAGGAAAAGAAAACCTGAAAAAATTGCTCACACATATTGTATACCCATTATTTTATTAGACTTGAAAAAGTACAACTCTTAACTTAAAATCTGATTTCCTTTCCAGCTCTAAATATATGATCATGCAAAAGGGAAATAATTTCCTTTAGTATATATCAGACTTTCTCTCCCAAGAGAGTTTAACATGATCCATTATTGGAAATTTCTATAGACTGTGAACTCCTTTGGGGCATGGGTTGTCTTACGTTGTCTCCTTTTGGATCTCTAGCACTTTCCCCTGTGTCTTACATAGAGTTGGTGCTTAATAAATGTTTACTAATTGATTATAATACAGGTCTAATTAGGTGACATCTGAAGTACCTTACAATTCTGAGATTCCATCTTTTGAAAATCTAATTTTCCTTTCAAATCAAGCCTCATCTTTTCTATGAAGCCTTCCTTGCCACCCCAGCTTTTCTTTCTCTCTCTCTTTTTTGAACTTTGGTAGAAGTTATTGTCCAAATCACTCATTTGGTCCTTCATTAAATACTTTTTTTTTTCTTCACATCTTATCTTGCCTTCTAGAATGTTGGTCCCTTGAGGTCATATGGTACATGCCTTTCATATCTTTGTCTCCGTCTCTCTCTCCCCCAGCACTATAACATTCAAGTTGGACAGATGCTTAGTCCAACTACTCCAATTATGGATAAGTAAACTGACAACCCCAAGTTAAATTACTCATCCCTCAACCAAATTCTCTAACAGAGCTATCCAAGAGTAGAATGGAATGGTCCCTTATTTAATGGTCTTCAAGGAGAGTATAGATGATCATTTGTTGAGTATGCTAGGCGAGGATTCTTTTTTATTGTTTTTGTTTTCTCAGAAGGAGTTTAATTATATGAATAGAGAGGACGCTATTATCTCAGAAATGTAATTTTATGAACTGTCAGAGCCAAGATTTGAAACCAAGGCTACTAACTCCAAATAGAGCATTCTTTTCTTCCTACCCTGTTGTCTCAGAACCGTGCATATTATAAGAGATCAATGAAGGTTAGTTGAACAATGTATTGACAAGGATAATTCAAATAATCTGCTGGCTTTTTGTTCTAGCATAAATATGTAAATTTATATAGTACCTAGTGTTTATATCTTGGTCACTTCACTTTGGAAGATGACCCTCTGAATGCTGACCTAACTATTTCAGAGAGCCTATAGAGAAGCAGACCACCCTGGAAAATGTAAGCCAGCAAAATCTCCAACCACTGTGGCTTAAAAAAAATACAAAATTGAGTCAGCATGTCAGGTGCAGCCTAGCAGATGAAGTTCAATTAATGTGACACACCAGGTTTGCCTAGATATTTTGCATTTCATGAGCAGCATCTGTTTCAATGTGGTTGGGCTTTTCTTTGCATCTGTAAATTCCAGCTCTGGTGGTAGGTGGCCCAGCCCAAACCCACATTTGCATTGCTTTGACTGTAGGTGTTCCGGGAAATTGTAAGGGCTGTTTTTTGTCTGAAAGCCAGCTTGTTCAGGCTGCAAAACTGGGCCCACAGCTGGCTGTGGGCCTCTCTGACAGAAGTGATAACAATTCACATTTAGAGAGTACCTGGTCCATCCCAGTGTTGACAGGAGGGAAGATGCACACTAGGGCTTTGGGGAGTCACTAACAATAGTCAATCTGAATAAACTGGATAGGTTCATCAGAAGTTTGAAGGAAGCCTGTTTCTTCTAGACTAAGACTAAAAGTAGCAATGGAAGAGTGAATGATAGGTAAGGATCTGAGCTGACAAGAGTTGAGACAAGACAGAATATAAGAATGAGAATTGTCATGTTAGCAAAAACAAGTCTAAGAAATGGCCAAGAAACTGAAGGTCTCAGAAGAATTGGACTTCTACCATCAACTGAGAGATCTGGAGAAGTATGAGTAGGTATTAAAAATTAATGCAATGGAGCAGGTAGGTGGCTCAGTGGGCAGGGTATTACACCTGGAGTTAGGAGTTCTTGGGTTCAAATCTGGCCTCAGACTCTTTCCAGCTATGTGACACTGGAGAAATCACTTAACCCCATTTGCTTAACCCCATATACTTAGCACTTGCCCTTTTATTTTAGAGTTTTTTACTAAGACAAAAAGAGCTTTAAACAATTTAAAACAAGGCTTTGAATGAGAAGAAGTAAAGCCAGTGTAGAAATGAATAGAAAAGAAAGAACAAACAGTTCAACCAGAAACTAGGTTTATCAGCAGCACATAAAGGGAAAGAAATATGGAGGATGGAGCAAAGTACATGGCCAAAAGGTCAGTAAAGTAGTCAATAGCCAAAAGAGTATTGATGCCAGTGGGATAGAGAGATTTTATCAAGTGGAGCAGTCCATTGCCTAAGATATAGACCACCTATATTATTTTTCTAAATCAGAAACCCATTAACTTATGAGTTGTTCTAGTAAGTAATTAAGAGTACATATCTAAGTTAAAGAATGTGCCAACAGGGAATAAATAAAATTCCTTTATTAAATTATTTCTCACAGAAATTTTGGTTAAATTTTTTAAAGAAAGCAATTCAGGAAAATAAGGAAAGAGCTGCCAAATGTTAATAATTGGGGCTCATTCCCTTAGCCAGGAAGTACAAAAAAAAAGGTGTGATCTGGAAACTGGACTGAGCCAGCTACCAGAATGTCTTCATAATGTGGGATTCTAAATTCACAAATCAATGAAATACATGAAAAATTAGGTTACTGATCAGAATTCAAGAGAATGGGTTTCACAAGAAGTAAAGAAGCTACCAGCCATTGCAAATAGTGAATATTATATGCACTGGGACCTGAGGTCAACAAGTAGAGAAATTCCAGAATCAGGGGTACAATGAAGGAAGAGCCCCAAAAGATGCTATATCCAAATGTTACAGCTCTGAGATGCCAGTATTCCAGGATCATATTCTGTGGCTGGGGGAGGGGACGTATGAGATAGTGATATATATAGATATAGATATATATATGAATAGATATGTAGATATGAAAGTGACCGAGATCAGTGTGTAAAAATGGGTTTTTAACACTTATCTTGACACATACCAGTGAAGATATCAATTCTCCAGAACAAGCAGAAAAAGATAAATTGAGTCAGGACTTTGGATTAGCTCTTTATTTTCCAACAGCAACTCTGCTTGGTTTTGACTCTGTGGACCATTATGGATCCCTCAAAATAAACTGATGATCTGAGAGCTCTTGCTTTACAGATTGCACATAATAGGTGCTTAATAATTATATATTGATTGATTGACTTAAGACTTAGCTTTTGATACTCAATACCTTCTAACCTCCCTCAGTTAACTCTTCCCTATGATTAGAGGGGCTAGATGATAGAGCAATAAAATCTTCTAAAATACTATCTTGAAAGAGGGCTAGAATTTTGCAGATAACTCTCCATATCCTATCAGTGGCATTGGCTAGGTTCCACTTTATGAGGGGTCTGCAACCTTTTTGGCCACAAGAGCCATAAACACCACATTTTTAAAAGTGTAATTTCGTGAGAAACGTACAATATGTTTAATACTGAATACAAGTAAATATGTGCATTTTATGTAAGAACAACACTTTTAAAGTACAATAAGTCTCTGAACTATTTTTATAACATTATTATGTGCTAACCAATGATGAATAAAATACATTATTGTGACTTCTGGTGCTGCATGGTTTTGCTGATTATTAATCAAAATTATTTTGATCATTAATCAAAAAACAAGATTTAATGGGGCACTATAGTACTGATATAACTGCACATATACATACAAAACTCCTTTACACTAAGAAAATTGTTGAAATAAAGAGAGAAAAATTCAGGGAAGAATATTTTTTCCTCTCCCTCTCTCAAGTCAGGCAACAGGAGAAGAAAAAGCTGCCGGCCTGCTGGTTAAGCCATTTGGCCACATAAATTAAGTAGGAGATCAGGAGATTACAGAACATAACATGACTTGTGTGCAGGAATTAGTAAGTAGTGGAAGAGGAGGGTACCTTTTCATGGAAAACTGGCCAGGACACATCACAGACATTTCCTGGTACAGGTGTTTATCAGTGCTACCTACTCAATCATTCTGTATCAAATGAAACAACTACTGGGGAGAAATGCTTCTCACTAATGAAGCATATGTAAAGATGTAATCTGACTATAGTTCCCCTTTAAGAGCAGGTAGAAAAGTTAAAAACAATAACAATCCCACAAATAGGGAGTGCAGACCCCATGAATGCAATGAGATAAAGCCATGTAAATCAGAGGCAGAGGGGTAGAGAATGTAGACAAAAACGATCAATCACTATACAGAACCCCAAGATGTCAGTAACAGGTGTGGAAAGAGTAAAAGGAGGGTAGAAGGGGGAACACACAGCACACCTACCAAGCCGAACTAAAGACCGGGATTCATCTCGCGTGGCAATATCAGTAAGGGAGCGTCTATCTTAGAAGATAGTTGCAGTACAGAAAGGATCATGTGATGTATCGCATGACGTATCACGTGATGCACGATGTCATGCGTAAACTGTTAGTTACTGTGCCTTGATTGACTTTATGGCTCCTGCAGAAAGAGCTATATCTGGCCCTCAAAAGAGCCAGATATGGCTCAAGAGCCATACGTTGCCTGCACTATATGAACAATCTTGCCTCTTCCAGCTGGATATTCCCTGGATATACCCTCCCCCTTTACAGCTTCCATTTGTGTATTACCTTCCCCAGGTAATTGTACACTATTTGAAGGCAAGAGAATCACTGTTTTTCCTTTCTTTATTTGTATCTCCAGATTTTAGCACAGTACTTGATACATATAGATATTTATTGAATTGAAATGCCTAGAATGGAAGGAGTTAACACATGTACTCAAATTATATTGCTTCTCAGAAGCCTCAGTCTTTTCATCCATTATTTTTGCACATGGAAAAGCAACATGAATCAAAAACCAGCCTCAAAGTCAGAAAAACTGGATTCAAGACATGTTAGACATTAGATATGTGACTCTCAGCAGGTCACTTAATGTCTCAGGACCCCTAGGTAACTCTTCAAAGATCTAGGAACTAGTTGTTAGTTTCCCTTGATAGAGGGAATTTCTCCAAATTAAAATATCCTACCTTATTTAACTTGGAGTTTTAGTCCTTACATCAGGCTCTATCCTTACATGCACATAGCTTCTATCTGGCAGAGGTCTGTGGGGTCCTAGTGGGCCCTGCTACTCCTCCAACCCAGCTACCTCTGAACAAAAATAGCTCCACTCAAATATTGCCTTACATGTAATTAATGGGTTATACTTAAATTTATCAATAAATAATTTTTATTTTATTCTCACATAATTTGTGTAATATAAAATAGGGGCAGTTATGCCTTTGTTAAATAAAGAAACTAAATGTAAAAAAAAGTGATGTGAGATAATAAATGTCGGTTTTTGTTTTTGTTCTTTTTCAGAGAGAACCAATTGCATCGTGGAATGATGTCTTGACTCATGTGTAAAGTAGATTTAAGTGAGGCAAAGTTGCATAAAGTCATCAGCTTCACTCTCTTCCAGAAGAATCTAGATCCAGTGGCAAGAAAAACACAGTGTGACTGGTGATGTTTGGATGTGGGAGATGACCATGAGGTCTACAATGTCTGACTAAGCTAGAAGTGTTCCTTCAGCTGCTTTCTTAGCTATAGGAACAAATTGTTCTCATCCACTTTGGTGAGGTCTTCAGATGCTTGTGGTACACATCCCCTTACTCACTAAAAAGTTCATCTAACAGTTACCCTCAACTTAGTTTAGTGTGTCTGCTGAAATTATTTTTACCATGTGTGGTCAATGAGGTGAAAGCTGAGTGACAGATAGACATAAAAAATGGATGAGAAGTCCTGGAAAGGGCTCAGAAAGCCCTCACACCAGAGATACTAGTCTGCCCAGCATACCCCATAAACACCAATGTCACCAAAGTGACAAAACCAGGACTAGAAACCACTGGTATTTCTATTCCTCTATTAAAAAATTCTACCTCTTATTTTGGAAAGAGATAAAAAAGTATTCTGTTTCCCTCATGGTTATCTTGACTAATACACATATAGAACATAAATCAGACTCCTGTCTTCTTTTGGAAGATCAGATTTTAATTCTACTTAATCCCATTAGAACAAAACATATTGACTTTTAGAATTCTTCTGATCTAACCCAACACAAAGACTTGTCTTTCCTTAAGAAACGAAATTCTTTTTTTGACATCATGCTGAGATTTCCCATTTGAGTTCTATACAGAATAGCTGAATTTTTTGAACATTTTAAGTGTTCCTTTTGGGATTTTTTATGGACTCATGAGCCTCAGGCAACTTACTAGGATGTATCTGTTAAGTTTATAGATGAGTTGAGAGCTGCATTGGTGGAGGGAGTTTCCACACTGGTGAAATCATAAATTCTTGACATATTTTTGAACAGGGAATTCATAGAAGCATAGTATTTAGAGCTGAAAGATACCTTAGAAATCAACCAGCCTAACTCATCCTACAAGTGAAGAGACCAAAGCCCAAAGAGGTCAATTGACTTGTCCCAGATCACAAAGGCAATAGCAGAGATATGATTCAGACCCAAGTCCCCTGATTCCACATCAAGTATTCTTTCTAGTCCATCATACTGCATTTGAAAGTCATGAATTCCAATTATTTAATAGTGCTGAATGGTTCAATTTTAGAAAATGATAGTACTGAATGGTAATCTAGAGCATTACTCTATAAAAAAGAATGTACCCTCACTGATTATTCTATATTAGTATTTCTACTGCAGGCATGTAACTGCTCTTTATGCTCAAAGCGCAGAGCAGTCTCTCTCCTAAAAGAGCTGGACACAGGGCTTGAGGAAGGCTTGTCCACATTCTAAGAAAGTGGAAAAAATGGAGCACTCTTTTTAAAAATTAAAAAGTAGTTGTTTGATTACAAAGAAGAATAATGTAGTGGAAGAGGTTTAACCTGAACTCTGTCCAAAGATTGAAAGGCAAAGAAAAAATACCAAAAAAAATCATACAGAAGATGAAGGAAATGCTTGGAGCTAAGATGGCAGAGTAAAGGATTCTCTGTTCCCTGATCCCTACACACACAAACTCAGAGAAAATAAATCATCTCTAAACAAAATAAAGCAAGAGGAAGAGGAACTTGTCTCACTGCAGTAAAAAGAAAGAGTAGTGAAGGCAGCCCCAAATCTTTGGGAACTAGTAGAACTCAGACAAGACCAGCATATTGTTACTCAGGCAGAGGCTATGAAGCTACAAAAATTTAAGAATGAAAATAACTTTCTAAAAATTAGAGTTGGACAAATAGAAGCTAATAAATCCATAAAACATAAGGAAGCAACAAGAAAGAAGAAACAAGAAGGAAAAAATTGAAGAAAATCTAAAATAATTCACTAAATGACTGATCTAAAAAAGAGATACAGGAGAAATAATCTAAGATCAGTAGAATACCTGAAAGACCTAATCAAAAAGAGCCTAGACCCCATATTATAAGAAATCATCAAAGAAAACTGCCTTGATAGCCTCAAACAGAGGGAAAAAGAGAAATTGAGAGAATCCACCAATCATCTCCTGAAAAAGACCCCGAAATAAAATATGCCAAGGCAATTACAGATAAATTCCAGAACCACTAGACCAAGGAAAAAGTACTACAAACAGCCAGGAGACAACAGGATTACACAGGACCCCAAAACTTTTATGTTAAAGGATTAAAAAGAATGGATCATGATATTCTGAAAGGCAAAGAATCTATAAGATTATAACCAGAAATTGTATGCCTAGCAAAACTGAGCATACTCCTCCAAGGGAAAAAATAATGTTCAATGAAAATTTCAATCTTTCATAATGAAAATAACAGAGCTGAAAAGAAATCCAATGAGCAAATTCAGCACTCAAGAGAAGCATAAAAAATGTAAAATGAAAACTTAAGGCTTTCAAGAAAGTTGAATTGAGTGCATCATACCTAAGAAGGTGACCATTGAAATAATTAAGATAGGATACATGAGATACTTAAAGTATATAAGATACCCAAGGTACCTAAGGTATTTAAGTACTTTAGCATTATTATAGCAATTAAAAGGAGTATATAAAGGAAGCTAAATAATATGGGCTTGTGTTAAAAAAATCAAGGACTGGCTAAGAGAAACACATGAAGAGAAGAGAAATGGAAATATAGAAGGTAAAATATCTCTCACGAAGAGGAACATAAAAGGCAATATAGTGGATGAGATAGACTATACTTGCACCTTACTCTCTTCAGAATTAGGTCAAAGTGGAAATAATCCCCACATTCAGTCAGCTATAGAATCTTACCATAACCTATAGGGAAGTAGGAGGGTAGAGGGATTAAGGAAAGGTGAAGAATGGACAAAAAGTATGCTTATTGGCTGTGTGACCCTGAGCAAGTCATTTAATCCTCTTTGCTTTTGTATCCTCATCTATAAAATGGGTTGGATAAGGAAAAGGCAAAACACTCAAGTATCTTTGCCAAGAAAATTTGAAATGGGATCACAAAGAATCTGACACAACTGCATTGGACAACAACAAATGGATTGTAAAATAAATGAATTAAAATGTAAGAATTAATAAGGAGTAAGGGACCAGGTTGTGATAGGTTTTAAATGCCAAACAAATGAACTTCAATTTGATTCTGGAGGTATTAGAAAGATAATAGAATTTACTGAATAGAGAGATGACATAGTCAAACCTGTGTATTAGGATAATTACTTTCATAGCTGAGTAATGGAAGGTAGGTAAATGTGTAAGGAGACAAGACAAGAATATCAATAAAAATCACAATAATCCATGTGAATAGTGATAAGGGCCTATGGAACAGTGGTGGCTTTGTGAGATGATATAGGGGGCATATAGAAGAGATCTTTTGAAGGTAGAAATGACTAGATTTGATGATATATGGAATAAACAAGAATGAGGCATCAAGGACACCACCAACATTGTAAATCTGTGTTATTGGGATAATGGTGGTAGCTTTACCAATAACAGGAAAATCGAAAAAATTTAAGGTGTACAGGGAAAGATAAATTCTTTTCTGGAGATATTGAGCTAAAATACATCATTGTGGTGTTTTATAAAAGGTGCTTTTTAAGTTTACATATGCGAGTTATTAATAATAGTATAGTATATGATAACAAAATATAAAATAGAATAGTATGATCTCAAATAGGAAAACATATAATAGTATAATGTAGATAGCATAAAAATTGAATAACTAGTTATACTAATGCAACAACAATGATCTAGAATTCTCTGCCATTTTAATGAGCTATTTATTAATGGATCCAATCTGTAACATAGGCATAGTCAAGTAAAATCCAAAGATATTAAAAGTGAATAACCCAAGAATATGAGAACAATATGCAGCAAAACTGATTTAACCCTGGTCCTCTGACTCTAAACCAACCCCTCTTCTCATTGAACCAGGGAAAAAATATTTTGTCAAAGAAGCACCTGTCTGACACCAATGAAGTCCCAAGAAAATCCTGTTGTTTTCTTTCAAGCTTCAGCATGACCCAAGAACACAAGATTTCTCCAGGGATGAATATACCACAGGGAAATACAAACATATAGGAAAAGTTACCTAAGAATATCAGACCTCCCTGGATGCAACCTGCTTCTCCCAAAAGGATTCTCATTTGGCTCATTATTCTCCCTCTTTCCCAAAAAATCAGACCCACAATCACAGTGTAATAGACCAACTTTTAATGTTAGCCCATAGATTGGGGCCCCCTTCCCCCTTTTAAAAAGTTTTTATCTATAGAAGATCTTAGAGAAGGAAAGAATATGGTACTCTCAACAGGATTATAGGTAGAAACTTCTGACTCCCTGACCCTACCATTAAACTATATAGCCTCCTTTATCCAAGTAACAATAGCTTCCCAGTTGCTCCGATTGTGGGAACAGATGTTACAATATTCCCTCATGCATATTTATTGATGCATTTGTGGTGAACCTGAGCATCTCCAAGTACCTAACCTTTTTTTTTTGTATTATATTTCTATATAACTACAAATTTCTTTCAGCTTCTTCTTCATCTCTCTTCATTACAACTTCATTGTTTTTCAGATGGCTTCTTATTGCAATGTTTCAGTTTTGAATTTGTAAATTTTATATTCATCTTCATATCCAGAGGGCATATCTAAGATGCATGGGTTTATTTATTAATGCATGAGGTGAGAGATTCTTGCAGACAGCTCTCATGGGGTTTATGAGAAGCAAAAATGACCTATCTATGTACCAGGAAAAAGTACCACTGGCACTTGGGAGTAAATATTGGAGCCTGAAGAGAAAATATGACTCCCTCATTCAGCTATAGGGAGGTGATTTGGGAGTAAAAATAGGCAATTCTAACAATTACAACTGCCCAATTATGTAATGAACTGCCTTAGGATTATAATAATAATTCATATTTCAATAATGCATTATGATTTACAAAGCATTTTACTAACAGCCCTGAAAGGTAGTTAGTGCAATTATTACACAATTTTTACTGAGTAAACTGGTTTAGAATGAAATTACTTTCTCAAGATCATATAGCTAGTAAGTGTCAAAACCACATCTTGATCTCAGATGAGAAAATAACAGGATCATAGATTTGGAAGTACAAGGGACCTTAGGGATCATATTGTACAGTCTATCCATTTTATAAGAAACTCAGATGTTCAGTGACTAACCCCAAGATGTCACAGGTGAAAAGTTGCAGAGTCAACATTTGTACAATGGTCTTCCGAATCCAATTCAAATGCTCTGGCTTGGACTATAAAATGCACAAAATGCAAAAGGTCCAAGAGATCATCCATTCCAGTAGATCTTCACTGGAGACTCAGCAGCTTGATATATTTTCTAGAAACTATTTTAATATAAATGGCTTTCTTTATAACCCCATGTATTATATTTTATTCATTTGAAAAATATTCTGAGAAGTGGTCAATAGGCTTTGCCAGACTATCAAAGGAGTCCATGGCACCGAAATGGTTAAGAACCCCTGAGAAAGTTAAATGCCTTTATTTTATAAATTTTAAGTCTATTTTTTTCTCATAATTAACTCACTTTCCTATCACTAGAACTATTTTAGCAATGTTAAGCCCATTGCCATAATTAAAATTCTTTGTACCAATTCCCTGCCAAGTTTTCCCAGGGAAGATATTTTGGGTTGAAATTGCTACTTATTCTGTTCAGATTGTATCTTGTCAACTATGACAACATCTTTCAAACTATGGGCAATAATATATTTATTGGATAAATCAGGAGAATTTTGCTCAAAAGAGAGGGAGATAAGTAATGAAAACAAGCAAGCCTATGGACTTTCAGAAAAATTTCTAGTGTAGTACAAACATATAATCCCTCAAAAATTACTTCCATCAAGTTAGTATTTAATCTTTACCAGTAATTCTAAAGATAAAAAGCATATCATTTGCGAATACAGGTTAGAATTAGGTTTCCTCTCTTGGGCTAAATTGGAATTACCAACAAAGATTAAAGAGAGAACCATTATATATACTATTTAGAGGACTGGAGGCTTCCTATATTTTTTAATTACCCCCAACACACATATTCTAGGCAATAAATAAGCAGGACATTCTCTTGATGCTGGCAATTTGTGGAATAAACATAGCTTAGAAACCAACCACTAGACTTATGAAGTGGTAAGATGGAATATAAATAGAGAGGAAAGTCGACTTCTAGTCAGAGAGTGAGTGAATAAGTATTGCAACCCTATAATAATGGAATGATTAAAGAATTGAAAGTGGAAGTCATCTTGAGGTACCTGAAAGAGTCTGCTGTTGCTATGATCAGGTGAGACCATCCACTCCATTCCCTGCCTATAGACCACTCCCAAACTTCTTGCCAAAACTAAGTTCCCTTTTCCCATTTTTCCAAGATCTTAGTCCTCTGCTCCCAACCCTGTCAGAGTGATCCCAGAATCCCCACTTGACTCCTAACTGCTCCTTGATTTCACCCAGGCTTTCCCACCATGCTGGGCAAGGACCCTGATACATCCTAAAGGTCCATAGACCTTGCCATTCACCTTATCTCAGAACCTTTGGGACTTCTAGCTTTTCCATTTGACCTAAAGCTGAACTTTTCTGTATGTGCCTCCCCCTATTAGTGTGAGTCCCTTGAGAGAAGAGACTAACTTCTTTTTTCTCTTTTTATCTAGAGTACTTAGCACTATCCTGGGCATAGAGCAAACACTTTTTTTTTCATTTATTCATTCAGTGCCAGAGGTTTGTGTCTGTGACTAAATACATATGACCAGATGGTTTATGGATGAGTATAGGTTTGGGATTTTAGAGGACTGAGTTTTAACTTAAGGATAACTATCATTTATCTAACTTATTTCACAACGAAACAGAAAGACTTTAGGAATCATCCATATATCAAACCCTCACATTCTAAACATGAGGAAACTGAGGCATGTAGGTGATTAGTTACCTAAGAGTCCATATGTCGAAAAGAGTATGGATGAAATTCAAACCTGTGTCTTTTAACTATAAATCTTACCCACCTATTATAACAAACTGTATCCCACTGAGCATGGGCAAATAAGGATTAATATCATATAAAAATCAGTATTAAAGAGGTAGCTAGGTAGTTCAGGACTAGATTTAGAAAAACCTGAGTTCAATCTGGACTCAGATATTTACTAGCTATGAGACCCTGGGCAAGTCACTTAACTTCTATTTACCTTAATCTATAGGAAAAGAAAATGGCAAAGTGTCTTCGTTACAGAACTGGCATATTATAATCCACAGGGTCACAAAAAGCCAGATAAAACTGAATAACTGAACAACAATTGTACTTAGTGGCAGATGCCACCAGCCTATGCAAGTTACCAGTGATGTAACATGAAGTGTTATGGAGAGTCATACAGGCAGAGCAAATCCAGAATCAGGGAAACAATGAAGAGAGAGTCCCCAAAGGTATCAACTCTAAATGACACGGTTCTGAGTTCCTAGTAGTCTTTGCATAGAGTCTGTTTCTAGGAAAGTGGAGAATGGATGGCATAAAGTAAGTAGACTTGGAGATTTGAGAGGGACTGAGATCGGCATGAGTGCCAATGAATCCTTAACACTTACCTTGACAAAAGACTGTGCTAGGGCAGCTGGGTAGCTCAGTGGAGTGAGAGTCAGGCCTAGAGACAGGAGCTCCTAGGTTCAAACCCGGCCTCAGCCACTTCCCAGCTGTGTGACCCTGGGCAAGTCACTTGACCCCCATTGCCCACCCTTACCACTCTTCCACCTATGAGACAATACACCGAAGTACAAGGGTTTAAAAAAAAAAAAAAAGACTGTGCTTCATAAACCCCAAAACAAGAAGAGAAAGACAGGTGGACTTTGCTCTTCTCTGCCCACCAGAAGGACGTTGCTGCCAACTGCTTCTCTTACTTCTTAGAAAGAGGATGGCTGGATTCTCTGCTCCATCAAGAGTGTTCTAAAGGTGAGAAGAAAAGACTTTGATGGCCAATCGTTCTTGAAGTTCTTTTCACTACTTTGGCTCTCGACTGGTCATCTATTATCTGAAGCTCAGTTTTAATAACACCTCCAGTGTGAGGCCTTATCTGATGACCCCAGCTATTAGTGCCTCCCCCCTAAAGTAAATTACCTTATATTTTTTAATATACTTCTATGTGTTTACATATTGTCTCTTCCATGTGAATGCAAGCCTCCACAGGGCAGGGATTATTTCATTTTTGTTGTTGTTTCCCTTGTGCTGAGCATGGTACCTAGTTTAATTAATTTCTTTCTATTTATTGATTTCTTTGCTAAAATCTATGCTTCATCACTCCTTGAAATTCACAGGCTGCATTAGACATTAGAAAGAGAAATGATACAGGATTCTAAGCCAAATATGAATATCATAAAATTTTACCTCGCATTACTTCATTTCAAGGGCTAATTCAATTAGAAATTGAAGATTCAACCTTATTAACTTCAAAATGACTCATTGCTGCCCTTTTTTCACACCTGTTGTTCCAAATGGATATAAGTATTAGAGAAACATTATAACATAACCTCTATTCCAAACAGTTTAAAGATAACGAGGCATCAGTTGATAATTTTAATAAAACTAAAGAAATAAACTCCCAAGAGTAAATAATGGAAGATAGGAATTGCATGGATGAGATTACTTACTTGATAGAAAGGAACAGATAGCATTCCAAAGTCACTTTAGAATACTAAAATTCTCCTATTCTATTAAATTCACTACTGAAAAAGCCATCCGGTTTTTTTCCACCCTTAAAAAGAACATGTATTTCATTCTACAACTATCTCAGTCTTGCTCTACTGCACTTTTGAAAAATATCTTATCTTGAACCCCCATCTTTTTTGAAATGTTGAGATGTATCTGGATACATCTTCCTAGAGAAAAAATAGCATTTTCCATGGTCAACCCTTTCCTTCACTGTCACAAGAAGAGGCCAGAAATAAAGATGGGTTGTCTTCAGGATAGCCATTTGAACGTTGTGGTTCTTACATTTTTAGATAAAAGGTCCACGGCTTTCTTGGGTTTAGTCTTCCCTTTTATAACTTTCTTTCTTTCTTTGACTGACAAACCATTGTATCCACATTAATCTGAAGGAATGGGCAAGCTGGGAGGAAGAAACAAACCAACAAACAAAAATGTATTTGATGGCCTTGCAGAGCTATGGTTATATCCATTCTTCTTGATTTGAGCATATGTAATTTAAGTGCTGCCCCCTTCTCTTTAGAGAAAAATTGCTATCCTCTTTTCACCCCCGAGTTGGTCTCTGTTTGAAAATTCTATATTTGAGGATTTAGAGTAGAATAATGTAAGAATCATAGGTCTCAGAGCTAAAAAGAATGTGAGCAATCATCTAGTCCAGTTCTCTCATTTTACAGAGAAGAAAAAGAGAGACAAGAAAGGTTAAGTGATTGGCAAAGGTCCCATAAGATGTAGCAGAGCAGAATGAGTCAAGCTTGTCCAATTCATAAACTTCTATCCACTATGAATATCATGCTGTTTATAGAGAACTACTGAGAAAAATAAAAAAAGAAAGGGGAAAAGAGAGAAAAAGAAAGAGGATACATAGGTAGATAGATATGACAGATAGACAAACATGTAGATATTACTATACCTTATTTTTGATACTTTATATTCCCACTAATATGTGCATTAAAATATATGAGCCAAAGTCTAAGAAAGGAAAGAAAACAAATGCTCAAGATCAGTCAACAAAAATCTTCAAGTGTAAATGATTTAACATTTGTCTTTCAGCTTCTGCTACTGCATTTACTGAATGTTAACCCTATGCCCCAAAGATGTATATGGGAAATATCTCATAATTGCACCAGCATTACTCTTATTGTTAGAATCTTTTTAACCTTTGAAAAAATGTATCAGATATGTAACTTGGATGTGTTGGTGTTATTGCCTTCAAAGGAGGACTAGTAGTCAGTTTGTAAACAGCTTAGCACTCATACACTACTAATTCAATTTAGTCAACATTTCTTAAGCACCTACTATGTGCTAACCATTGTATCAGTTCCTGATGCCAAGGACTTTACACATTGTGGGGTGGATATAAAACAAATAAAATATAAATTAAGAAGACATCTCAAATTCAGTATGTCTAAAATGCAAGTTATTATCTTTCCCCTGAACTCTCTCCTCTTCCAAGGTTCTGTATTTCTGTCAAAGGTACCACCATCATTCCAGACTCCCAGGCTTATAATGTCAGCATTAACTTTGACTCTTTTCTCTCCCTCATCTTGCACATCCCATCAGTTCCCAGTTCTTGTTTCTATTTCCACATCTCTTGGATTAAATCAGTGATCCCCAAAGTGGGCGCTATCACCCCCAGGTGGGTGCTGCAGTGATCCAGGAAGGTAGTGATGGCCACACTTTTTTTTGTATTACATTCTATTCTGAGTTCAGTAAATAGTTTCATAATTTCCAGGGGGCTCTAAGTAATATTTTTTTCTGGAAAGGGAGCGGTAGGCCAAAAAGTTTGGGAACCACTGGATTAAATCCTTCTCTCCACTCAAAAGGCTCTTGTTAAGTTCAGGTTCTCATCACCTCTTTATTAGATTATAGCAATCACCTTTTAAATAGGCTCCCACCCTCCAGCCAAGCCCTCTTTTCAGGTAGCTGCTGGGAAAGTACTTTTCCTTTAAGCACAGATCTGATAATGTGACTTAACCAATCCCAAGGCCTTCTTCTTTTGCAGATCTTTTACTGATTTCAAATTTGCTACCTTCTAACAACCACTCATTTTCCCACAGTGGCTCAGCAGATAGAATATTAGACTCAGAGTCAGGAAGAGTGTTCAGATCTTGCTTCCAATACTTCCAGACTATGCTCAGGTGAGTCCAAGTTTCCTCATCAGTGGGGAAATGATAGTACCTATCTTGTCTGGATATTTTAAGGATCAAATGAGCTAACATCTGTGAAGTATATGTGTGTGTATATCTATATATCTATATCTATACATATATACACACTCGCACAATTGTTGTCCCCCTTTCCCATTAGAAAACTCCTTACTATAGGAATTGGATTCTTTGTTGTTCTTATAACTCCAGCACACCAGTTCAGTACCTGGCATCATCGTCACTAACATTTATATAATATCTTTGCCAAGAAAACCCTAAATGGGGTGATGAAGAGTTGGACACAATTGAAACAACTGAACAACAACAAAGCATTCTACTATGTCCTGCCTCAAACACTAGCTGTTTGACACTGGGCCAGCCACTTGCTTTCTGCTTTAGTTTCCTCATCTGTAAAATAACAATTATACCTCCCTCCCAGGATTGTTTTGAGGATAAAATGAAATCATATTCATAAAGTATTTTGCACATCTTAGGGCACTATATAAATGCTAGCGATGATGATGCCAGGCACAGGTAACTCATTCCCTTCTTATTTTAAAGGCTTCCCCCTCCACCTGTTTTAAAACATTTTTTGGTTGTTGTAATTAATAATATTAGATAGCTAGTACATATATAGTCTCTTAAAATTTATATGCTGATTGACAAGTTTCTTCATATCAATAATGGGATACAGATATTATTATTTCCATTTCACAGATGGGAAAAAAAGTGAGGCAGTCAGAGGTTAAATAAGGTGCACAAGGTCAAACAACTAGAAGTATCTAAGCTGGATTTGAACTCTGGTCTTGCTGACTCCAGGTCCAATGCTCTAGCTACTCAAGCAACTAGCTTGAGCCAATCAAATATCTTTATTTTAAGAATGATAAAGTAGAAAGAGCTCTGCACTTAGGCTCCCAAGATGTCAGTATGATTCTTGCTTTTGTCACTTATTTGCTATGTGTGACATAACTGCTTAAGTATTTTAAATTATCTAAGCTTCAGTTTCCTTATTTAAAAAATAATGGAGATGGAAACTGTTGTTGTTCCACTTTCGTTTTCAGAGAAGACCAATGACAACCTGGGCTTATGTCTTGATTTAAGTGAGGCAAAATTACACAAAGCCTCATTCTCTCTTCCAGAGTCATTAATGTCTGACCAAGTTCTAAGCAATCCACAACTCCTGCTTCAGCCACTGCTAGAACAAATTATTCTCATCATCCCTTTCTGCCAGGGGAAGTCTTCACATGCTTGGTATAGATATCCGTTAAGTCATCAATGGTTTTGAGGCTTATTGGTTACCCTAAATCTGCAACATACTTCAGTGCCATGGAGCCACAGGTGAGAGTATGATAAAAGGTAGTCACCAAAGGTGGATGAGCAGCCCTGGAAAAAGGATGGAAAGCCCTCATAGCAGTGGTGCTAGTCCCCCCTGGGTTGCTAGGTGATGCTACAGTGCACAGTACACTAGTCCTAACACCATAGGTGCTAGTTCTCCTTGAACACCTCAAGCATCTCAAAAAGAAAGTAAATGATCTCTTGAGGCTCCTTCCAGGTCTAGTTCTTTTGTCCTGTGTTCTTTCATAACTCCTTCTAAAGTTGAGTTAAGAATTTATCTCCACTCTACAACTTCGAAAAATATACTAATCTTCTATCCTTCAGGGTTTTACTATGTTATAAAAAATATATTCAGATCATAGATTCATTGCAGATTTAGTGTTGTATATAGTGAGATATGTCTGCTTTACCAGTTTGGAATTTTTCCCAACAACTTTTTGTTGAATAATGAAAACTTACTCCAGTATTTTGGGATGATTTATAGGATCGTTGTTTTATAGAAATGCTAGTTTACTGCATTTGTCTTTTCTTTTGATTCTAGATGCTGTTCTACTAGTACAGTTTTCCATTTATCTAAACTTGGAGTAAATATTGATGATGATTTACCAATTAATAGTTACTGGGTAATACATGACCCCCACCATAATTTATGTAATAAATTATATATTTTTCAAAATATTTTGTCTTATGTTAGTATATGTGACGCTCAAAGCTTATCGGAAATGGAGCTAGAGAGAAGTCTACAGAAATTGAACAACAAAGCATTGTCAAGATTTCTGGATCTCTAAGTTCAGGGCTGTACTGATTATATGATACTTCCTCATTTGGCTCGGAGAAATTGGCCCAAATTAGCATCAAAGACTTGAGCTGACAATCAGGAAAAAAATATATCTCAAAGCTTTAGAAAAGGACATAAAATCACCCATGCCTGCTCAAGAAGATTTCCATTTTTAATGCAAATAGGCAAGGGGTAAAGAGGTAAATACAGTATAATCAAACACTGGGAAGAGAAAAGAGAGGGAAAAGAATCAGGTGAGAAGAGAGTGACATAAAAGTAATAATAATATAGAAAAGATGCAGATATCATCATGGGGATTTCCCGAAGATACTAAGGACAAACTTTCCCTTCTTTAAATTTTGCCTAGGGCTAATAGTAGGTAGAGTACTAGTAACATTACTGATTGTCTTCCTCATTAGATTGTGAGTTCCCTGAGAAATAGGACTGCCATTTACCTTTCTTTGTATTCACTGCCTTAATATAGTTCCTGGCATATAGGAGGAATTTAACAAATGATTACTGAATTGAATTATGTGCTCCTTGAGAGCAGGGATTATCTTTTCCTTTTTTTTGAATCCATAGTACCAGGCATCTAATAATCGCCTAATAAATGTTTATCGACTGACTAATAAGTATCTGAAGCAGAAGTTGATCCATACCTTCCTGAAGAGAAATTTTCTACTCTATGCACAGCTCCACTTAGCTGCCACTGATCAATTCATTGTAATACAATACTATCAGCTTCTATTCTGCACCTGTTTTATGAAAAGTGCTGTATTCTAGGGATTAGAAAGACCAAGTATAAAGAATAGTTTTGCAACTATCACAGATTGGAGGCTATATAACCTATATATATTGTATGTGTGTCACCTCTACTATGTTTATAGAGCTGTATTCACATGAACTAATTCATATAACTTAGATTATTAGAAATGTACTCTTGAGAATGCATCTAGTCTGATTCCATTATTATGCATATGAGAAAACTGGGTCCCAAGAAGGGAAAACATACCATCAGAAGTAACCCAGGGGCAGCTGGGTAGCTCAGTGGAGTGAGAGTCAGGCCTAGAGACAGGAGGTCCTAGGTTCAAACCCGGCCTCAGGCCACTTTCCAGCTGTGTGACCCTGGGCAAGTCACTTGACCCCCATTGCCCACCCTTACCAATCTTCCACCTATGAGACAATATACTGAAGTACAAGGGTTTAAAAAAAAATACAAAAAAAAAAAAAAAAGAAAGAAGTAACCCAGCAATTCAGTTACAAAGCCAAGATTGAGAGTTCTTGGTGACTCCTGTATATTGGAACTGTCCCACAGGGAAAGATTAAGGTGGTAGAGGTATTGGACTATTTACCTAACTGGTAAGAAAAAATACCTTTCTGCCCCTCCTTAAAAGCCTTGATAAACAATGACACATGTAAAACCCAGTGGAATTGCTCTTTGGCTATAGGAAGGGGGTTGGAGGAGGAGAGTGAAAGAACATGAATCATGTAACCATGGAAAAATACTCCAAATTAATTAATTAAAATTTTTCAAATGAAAAAAACCCTTAATAAAATCTTTTAAGACCCACATTTTATATTTTGCTTACTTCTATTATTCATGTTGCATGTTTGTTCGTTTCTCAAGACCAGACTCCAATCTACAGACTGGACAATTGAATTTATTATAATCTTTGGATCAGATAAGTTTGAAAGCTATTTCTAGCTGCAAGCATTTTAAAATCAACATGATGAACCAAATGCTAAATTCAGGGCTCTTTTCCCCAACTTGAAGCTCAAGCTTTCTTATTTCCAGCCAAAACCAAATTGAGATCGTATAATAAACAAAACTGTTTTTATTTCTAAACTTTCGTTCTACTTCTTGTAACCTATATGACCTTGGAAAAATTAACTAACCTATTTGACCTTTAGTTTTCTTCTACTAAATGATTGCTATGGTTTAAATGCTTTGCTCTTTTGATAACAAAGAGGGAAGAGCACTACACCACTGTTTTTACCTCAATAAGAGCATCAATTAACAACTTGGTTATCACTTAGAAATTATCAACATTAAGACCAGCATCTGTTATCACTTCCTGGCCTTTTTTGCATGTGCTTTCCTCATTCTAAATGGGTAGAGGAAGTATTTCAGGGAGAATAGAGTCTCAGTTGAAGTTGACAATAAAGTTGTTACAATAATTGTTAACTCCACTGTCTAAATTATCCATTGCTATGATTCTGCAAGTATTTCTTAAATGCCTTATTCTGTTTCTAGTTCTAAACTTGGTGGTGTGGGAAATCCAAAGAAGTATTAGATTTAGTCTCTTCCCTTATTAGAGCTTATCTACCACTAAAGTTCCTTTGGATCCACTGTCAGCCAGCTTTAGAACCTACCTACAACATGGATTTTTCATCTATCCAATCAGTTGTTATCAGGTGTCTATTGAGTTTCAAATCCTGGGTTTACAATGGTAATAACATTGTCTTTACTTCTAAGTAGTTTACAATCTAATGGTGATAAAGGCCAGTCTATAAATACCTCAAATAAAAAGGAGAATGAGGAGAGGGCCTTTCTGGGTGAAATGTTATGAGAAATTTCAGAGAAGAGGAATTTCATTCACCTGGAGAAGGGGAGTAGATGGAGAGGCTAAAAATGTCTTCATGAAGAATTTGCTAGCAGGGTTAGTATTGTAAAAAACTTCAAATAGATTAAGAAAAGATGGAAATTCTGCTTTGTTAATCTAGACTCTATGTTACTACTTGATTCACCCAGTCCTGACTCGGTCCTGCTTTTTCCTCTCTTCCCTATTGATGTTTACAACTATGGTCACAATTTCCCTTCAAGAGTTTGTGATCTCCTTATGACTTCAAGTATAGCTTCACCTCTCCTCCTCTACCCTTCTTAAGAGTCTTGTTCTGTTTGTCTTAGTAGACATATATCAGAAAGGGGTCATGTTCAAATCTATCCAAGCAGGTGAACCCTATTAAGCTTATAACCTAATTAAGTACAATAAATTTATTAAGATACTTAAGTAGAAAAGTTGATGTAGGTGCTGAGTCCAGGGGACTTTGAAAGTCTCCCCTGGCTCAGAAGCTGTTACAGATTTTGGATATTTTGTTGGCGAAATAATCTTGTTTGATAATTAAGGCTCAGTTGCCTTATCAATATTAAAGTGATTGATGTAGCTAGCAAGTAGTCTGAACCCTGCCTATCTGCCTATACCAATCTACCCTCCTCCTGGGGCCCGCACAGTAGACAACTTTCTGCCTCCCTAACCCAGAGAAGAAGTGGCCCCTGAGGGATTTTGCTCCTCAATTTATACTCCTTTCCCAACTGCCAGATTGGCACATATTCAGGGCTGCCTTGCTTGCCAGGTTCTGTGTTCTAAAGGGGAAAACTGCTCTTTTGTACCTACAAAAATGGCTGACCATTTTCTATATGCTACACCATGCATGTTATTATTCAAAGTTAAACTTTTAGAATTGGGGATGTGGTACAAATCACGCCCCATTGATGTGGTGAAAGTCACTTTATTTGGAAGTAAAATACCACAGTTTGGTTGCAAACTCTGATATTACTTCCTTTATAAACTTGGGGAAATTTCTTCTCCAATCTATACACTTCGACAAATTCCTTCCACAATCTGGACCTCAATTTTCTTTTATTGTAAAATAAGTGAATTGGACCAGGTCAATGGCCAAAGTCTCTTGGAAGAACCTGAGCCTGTTTCATGTGGTCCCCAAAATCAAAACCATTTTAATAATAGTACCAGGATGTTATTTATCTCTTGAAATCCTCTTTTTTGCCAATTGCATAACTGTATAAGATCAAATTTTCTTCACATATTAAATCAAAATAACGTATCACAATAGATTGAACACAAGAGATTTGCAAAACTATATAAAACAATTCCACATTTCTCAGTTTTTAAAAATATATTCATATTTCATAACATGTTTTATTTATTTTAACATGTAATGGGTTAGATATTATTTTAATGAATTAATAATTTTGCCAAATTTTATTTCTAATATGGTAGATATTCACAAATATAACCCACATAAACAAAGTTTTTGGGTTCCTCAATAATTTTCTTAAGAGAATAAAGGATTTTCAACAATTTTTAAAGTATTAAAGGATCCTGAGACCAAAAATGTTTGAGACTCCAAACTAGACTATCTATAAAGTGTCTTCTATCACTAATGTTCTCTAGAGAACACCTAACATTCTAGGGCAAATATTTTTGGATATCACTAATCCAAACCCAGTATTTTGTGGAAGAGGAAATTTGCCAAGAAGTTATTTGCTTAGCCAAGAGAGATGATAGTAAAGGTAGGACTAGAATCCAGATATCCTGAGACACAAGTCTGGACTCATTCTGGTCTGAAAGGGAACTATATTTTGGCTCAAAGCATCTCAATTTGCATCCTGTGTTTAACAAGAAATATTTATTTATTCTTGGGTAGTTCATTTAACTTCTCTAGGCTATACTTCCTCATCTGTAAAATGAGGGCACCTGACTAGATAGTCTCTAAGTTCTTTTCCAGTATTATATTTATGATATGATGATCCCTAATCCATTAATAATTCTAGCTTAAAAATGATGATAAGAGAAATCATTGTAATGAGTGTTTCAGGTAAAGTAATCTGTGAATTTCAATGTTACAGGCATATATTAACTATACTCCCATTATAAACTCATTTATTAGCAATAGCTTAGATTTGAAGATGAGAGACCACCTCTTGACTCCACAAATGGCCTATATTCTTCAAACTCAATGATTTTTCATGTCTCTATCTCTAACCCTCTTCCTCTAATCAGTGAGTTCTTTCCTGGGACTTCTATTTGCAGAAACATCCATGCTCACTTCAAAAACAGACAAACCCATGATTCCCTCTGCTATTCACTTTACATCCTCTTGATTATTTCTCCTCAATGACTCCCACCAAAAAAACCTTTTTTAAAGTAGCTGAATTTCAGCTTCCTCTTATATGCTATATTTCTCTACTAGGATGGAACTTCCTGGCCCTCTTGGAACTATCTTTTTGCTTGAAGGTGTATTCACAACACTTAGCATTTATGCCTGACATGTAGAAATCATGAAATAAATTATATCTCTTTATCTATCCACCTATGTGTCCATCTACTTATGCCAACATCCATCCATTTGTCCCTCCTCTTATGCATCTGCTACTTATTACAGAGGTGACCTTGAATTAATCACTTGAATCAGTTCAGGTCAACACACCCTTGTTAAATACACTATATACAAGGCATTGTGTTGGATTTAGGGCATACAAAGACAAAAATGAAACAACCCCTGCACTTAAAAAGCTCACATTCTAAGGGGGTGGTAAAGTATTTAAATAAGTAAATATAAAAGAATTTCTAATGGGAAGGGAAGAGGGAAGGAGTACAACCAAGAAAAGCATATTGTAGGAGCTGACACCTAGGCAATGCTATGAAGGAAGCAAAGGGTCCTGTAACTTGGAGGTGAGAATGGAACCCATGGCAGACATAACATCTTGTGCTATAAAATCAAGGCAGAAGACTGAATATCTTGTATGGGAAATAGCTAACAGCCAATATGGCTAGAATGGAGAAAATGTGAAGGGGAGTCATAATGTAAACCAGATTGACAATAGATTGATGAGGGATTAGAACACAAAATATGATTGCAAAGATAGATGTGAGTTAGATTGTGCAGGGCTCTCTATGCCAGGATTTTGTATTTGATCGTAGTGGAAAGAGGAAATCATTGAAGATTTTTAAGGACAGAAAGGAAGTGATGACATGGTTGGATATATTTTAGGAAAAATCAATATCCCTTAATCTCCATACATTGGTTTTCTCATTAGTTAAGATTTTTAAATGAGAAAGTTTGACTGGGTGATTTTTAAGATTCCTTCTAGTTCGGGACCTCAAATTCTAGACTTCTAAATTCCACAGAAAATATAAAGTCTAGTGAAATTAGAAAAGGTTTAGCCAACCAACCCTGACGTGTTTTGTAAAGTAATGAAATCAGGACAATACAGAGTGAGTGCCTCTCTTTTCTGTGCTCTAGGAAGGGAGGAAAATCAAACTCTGCATTTCACAAACTCATATTAGCTACAAGTGCTGTTCCTAGGCCCCTACTTTGAGTCCTTACAGTACATTAAAGTGGTATGCTGTGTAGCTTTATCCCTTTTACTCATCCTAATTTCCTGTGCTAAAAAACCTCTTACAGGGCATTATAGAATAAAAATCATTTTTTGGAAAATAAAAAATTCCATTTGCTTTATTCTTCTAAATGGATCCATCTTCAAATCAATGACCACATAATGAGACCCTATTTATAAGAAATGAAGCAGTAAAAATGACAAGGCAGTAGCAGCAGGATTCAAGAGAGCAAACCCTGGGAAATCATAAGTATAAGAAAAAACTCAGGCAAGAAATGATCATGCTTGTGGCTGACTTTTAAAGCAGACTTGGTGGGTACAAGTAGCAATTGTATATACTTGTCTGGTATTTTACATTCTTGAATGAACAGTTTCTTTACCAACCTTATTAAGCACCTACTATGCACAAGGCACTGTGCTAATTGGCAGGGCATATAAAGTAGTAGTAACACACAAACACTTATCTCACTGAGCATAGAACATATGAAAGATTTAACAATTATATCTAACCCTAAGAAAAAAAAATCCTCTAAGGCAAATAATGTAGATATCATTCATTGAATTTTATAGATTAGGAAGTTAAAAAAAAGGTTAAAATGGCTTGCCCTGAGGTCATACCGCTAATAAGAGACAGAGCTAGAACACAAATTAGTTTTTGACTCTCAAGCCAATGAATTTTCCATTTTTTTCCTACAACCTTCACAAAATTACTTAGAGATACTACATATTTCAAAATGTTAGGGAAATGTCTTTTTTTTTTTAAAGAAAGTAAATCTAAGATTTTTTAGGGGGAAAGGGGAGAGAGAGCATCTACATATCCAAAATGAGTTTGAATGATCTATTCTGAAATAGCCCCATCTCAAATTACTGAAAGAACTGGTTATGATTTCTGAGTCACTGGCAGTCACCTTTAAAAACTGTGGTAAAATTGGAGGGATATTAAAATACTGAAGAAAGGTAAATATTGCCTCCCCTTTCCTGGAAAAAAAAATCTAGTCCTCAAACCATAAGCCAGGACATTTAAGCAAGTTCAATCCATAACAAAATCTAAAACAAATTATTCAAAAGGATTGTTTGTAAATTTTTCAAAAAGGAAGTGGTATTCACTAAGAATGAGTCTGCAGTAACTTCAGCAATAATAGATTATGCCAAAATAACCATGTTTTACTTGATTTTTTTAACATTAAAAAAAGTATAGATGTTATTTTTGTCATGTTTGCCAATGATAGAAAAGCTGGAAATTCTTTTACTAAGCATTTACAAGATATTCCCCTTAAGTAGCTTTCCCTTTCCTCATTTCATTTAGTGTTGTTCCAGGCACATTAAGGAGATAACAATGAAAAAAGTGTTCATCTTCAGGCTACCTGAAGTTCATAAAGACTTCCTCTGGTCGAGGTTGGTGGTAGTAGTGGTTTTGATAGTATTAATACTAGAGGTGGTGGTGGTGGTGGTGGCGGTGGTGGTGAAGAGTCCAAGACTGAGGCTTTCTTCGCCCAAAGGTTTCCATCTCTAGAGTAGCCAAAAAGCTTCTAGATGCTTGAATTCTTGATTCCAAAAAGGTTCCAAGATTTAATCCAACTCTGCAGGTTACAATCAAGTCATTTAACCAATCTGAATGGATTTCCTGTTGCACCTAGTTGAGATGCTTCAACTGAAAGAATTACAAGACTTTTTCAACCCAAGTCACATCTCTAACTGACTGGATCAACTCTGATATGTTCCCACCTGGTGAAGGAAAAATTCCAGTTGCCTTAAATGAGGTAAAGTGACTTGATTGATTGACTCAGCCAGCTTCCCCTCTTCCCCTCTACACCTCCTTGGCTCTTAAAAGTATGCTTCTAACAAAAAGAAAACTTATGTCATCAGATGTCCATATTCAACAAATGCTGGTAATAAGCAAGATGAATAGAGAACCTAATACAAGGAGGCAAGGTTGACCTCAGAATTGTATCTAAGACTTAGAAAGATAAGACCCACAAATAGGACATTACTGTGGAAGAGTGCAATTTATTCAAAAGACTTATAGTCAATAAATGGGGTTGAGGTGGGATGGAAGTGGTAAAATATAGAGGTGGGAGAGTAGTATTACATATTTTAAAATATACTCATGAAGAAATCCAGGAAATGGAATCAGGAATCATTCAGGAACAGATCACTAGAGGCAGAAACAAAAGTAAAATAATTAAAATATACTACAGACTTCATAAAAAAAAAAAGAGACCAGTTTGGAGAAATAGTATAAACCTGGTACAGAGTTAGCGTATAGAGTGATGAGAGCCTTTAAGTATCCTAGAACCTTATCTCTCTCTCTTTCCCTCCCTCCTCCTCTTCCTCCTCCTCCTCCTCTCTTCCTTGCCCTCCCAGTCTCTCTTGTCTGTCTCAACTTTGACTCTCCTTAATGATTATTATACATCCTTTTCAAAAGTGGAAGAGCCAATGAAAGATACTATTAATGGAACCTGATTCTTCACAAAGAGGAAATCCTGAGAGGAAATCTGGGCACAGTGGCTTTTATAATATGTACTCTGGATTTCATATACAGGAAAGAGACAGATAAGACCTCAAAGCCTCAGATACTACAGAAGTAAAGCCAGAAAGGATCACCAGAGTATAGATTAAGAGCTACAAGGGATCTTAACATTATACTCTAATCCCTTCATGTTATAATGAGGAAACTAAGGTCCAGAATGAATAGATTATTTGACCAAGAACATAAATATAGTATCAAAGGATCATAGAATTAGAGCTAAAAGGGACTTCAGAGGTCAGATAGTCTAAACCCATAAACTTTACAAATAAGTGAACAAATAAAGTGACTTGCCCAAAGTCATACACCAATGCAAAAGTTCATATATCTTCAATGCATCTTCCAATGCTCCCTAATTCCTTTATGTGGGAAGCACTCAGAAATAAAACTCTTAAGAGAAAAAGAGGAGGGAAATCTTTATAAAAAGAAAAGAATAGAAACAAGTGAGCTCCATGTCTTTAAGGGGGACACAATGATCAACTTAAATGTTTATTGCCCAAATAACTTGGGTTTGTTACCTCGTCTGTTACCTCTCTTTCTTTATCTGTAAAATAAAGGAATTGGCCTCTTCCAATTCTATAGTTATGAACTTCTGTCTCTAAATCTAGTGCATTTTTGAGCACACTAATACTTAATAGAAGTATTTTTTTTCATATGGTTCAGGATAGTGAAGATAAGAAATGATCTCAAGATTGAGGGATGTTGTAGTTAATCTAGTATAAAATTCTTCATCTAGAACATGGCCTGAATTAGAATCATAAAGGGAAAAAGACAAAGTAACTTGAAGGAGATCACACATAGATTGATATTTTGTTTGGCAGAAGAGGTACTCAAACCCAGGTCTTACTCCAAATCCCACTGCACAAAAACAAGAGATAATAATGACTTTCCTGTATGTGGGGGCATTTTAGAAAATAACTACCCATTTTGTTCCTTCCAGTGGTGAGCTGGGCAAGAAGAAAGGGCCTTTCTCCAAGGCTGGAAAGATTTAGCTTATTTATGGGGAAAAGATCCCCAAGCACTCTGAAACCTTGGAGTTAGTTTCCAAGGGAGTTTAGGCAGTCACCATTTCAGAAAGTCTCTGAGCCTATAGAAGGTTGAAACTCATCAATGTTGTATAGACTAGAAAGTAGAGGAGAAATTAGGAAAAGGAAAAGGCCACTTACCCCAAAATGTATTTGCCTGACCTTTAAAAATGTAAGTTCTTGCATTTTCACTTAGTTCCTTGGGGTCACCATTCCTTTTAACTCCTCTCTGTGATATAAATTTAACAATACACTGAGCTCAAGGGCATGTGCAGCTCCCATTGACATTTTTAGGTATTTGCTTATTATATTCCTATTATTTTGTGTTATATAATTATACAAATGACATATCTCTGTGTTGTATTCTTATTTGCTATATAAATATTAAAAAATTCCACTGTTGACAGAAGCCATTTAATGATATTTTTTTTTACAAAGTAAAAGAATCTCAGAGCTGAAAGGGCCTTGAGATGTAATCTAGTCTAACCCTTACCTGAAGCACAATTCTCCCATATAGTATTTTTGACATGTGACCATTTCACTTTTACTTCTAGTGACGGGAAGCTCATTACCATGAGAAGCATCTTGTTCTACATTTGTGTGTGTGTGTGTGTGTGTGTGTTATTCCTGTTGGCTCCCAGAGGAGCATAGGGCCACAACCATCTCATGCCAATGGACTCTGTTCTGGGCAACTTCCGCCAGCTGGGAGATGGCTCTAATTATTAGAATATAGATACAGATATCTTGGTCATTATTGATATTTATAGATATGCATAGTATAACTATATAGATTGATAGAGTAATAGTGATAGATATGTGTAGCTATATCTAGAACTATCTCTATATCTTTACATATATTTATATAGATATAGCTAAAATGTGCTTCAAGTTTCACCTATTTGTCCTTAGTTTTGCTTTCTGGTATCAACTTTCTGGTATCAGCTTTCTGAAAAATCAACCTTATCCCTCCTTCTAAGTACAGTTTTTCAAATACTTGAAATTTTCTTATCCTACCACTGCCAACTCTCAGTTAATATATTTGTAAAAGAAGAAGCCCAAATTAGATTAACTCTTAGTTATTCCTCTAGCCCTAATATACTATGACACTGACTTTAGAATTTTAGAATATTACATGTCTTTATTCTTCAAAATACTCTAAAAAAATATCCATAAGGGCATATAGCCCATTTCTTAATTGAAAGAAGGAATGTAATTACTAGACATGTCTGGCTTGGAAAGTCATATTTATTTCTGATGAAGACATTCCTATGCCTTGTTTGAAAACACTTTGGCTTATATCCATGTATTTCCATTGTTGTGAAATAATTAAAGTGAAATTAATTATTTTAATTCATTTTTAATTGAAAAGAAGATATGCTATATACAGGATGCTTCTATAAGAGGGTTGGGGTGAAGTTAGAGGAAATGGTAAGAAGCTTAAAAAAGGACACCATATTTTTTTGAACGATGCCATAACTCAGAAATACATTTTAGTAAAATACAAATTAAAGCAACCCTGAGGTACTACCTCATACCTATCAGACTGGCCAATATGGCAGTAAAGGAAAATAATAAACGGAGGGGATGTTGCAAAATTTGGACACTATTGCATTGGTGGTGGAATCATGAATTGATTTAATTGATCCATTCTGGAGGGGAATTTGGAATTCTGCCCAATGGGCTATAAAAAAATGCATAACTTTTGATCCAGTGATGCCACTAATAGGTCTGTATGTCAAAGAGATTTTAAAAATGGGAAAGGAACTGTCTGTACAAAAATATTTATAGCTGTGCTTTTTGTGGTGGCAAAGAATTGTAAACTAAAGGGATATCCCTCAAATGCCGAATGGCTGAAGAAATTGTGGTATATAATGGTGAAAGAATACTATTGTGCTATAAAGAATGATGAACAGGATGATTTCAGAAAGACCTAGAAAAATCTATGTGAACTGATGCAGAATGAAATAAGTAGAACCAGGAGAACATTATACACAGTAAATGAAATATTGTTGGACAATCAAATGTGATAGACTTTGCTACTAAAAATAATGCAATGATCCAGGACAATTCTGAGAGACTTATGAAAAAGAATCCTATCCATCTCTAGAGAAACAACCATTGGAGTAGGAATACAGATGAAAGCATATGATTTATCACTTGTTTATTTAACTATATGATTTGGGGTTTTGGTTTTACAAGATTATATACAATTCACATTGTACATATATAATTGTGTGAATTGTATATAATTACATTGTACATATACAAATATATAATATAATATATAATTATATACAGTAATTTACAAGATTATTTACAAAAATGAATAATCTGGAAATATGTTATATGTGATGATACCTAGATTGAATTGCTTGTCAGCTCTAGGAAGGGGTTGAAAAGAAGGGAGGGAGAAAACATGAATCAAATAACTTTGGAAAAATGCATGTGGAAATTTGTTATTAAAATAAAAAAGATAAAAATTTAAAAATATATACTCTAGATTTTGATTCTACTATAAGGCTCTTTATCTTCTCTTCCTGTTCCTTTTTTCCTCTTCCTCATGATCATCCTTGATATTTATATAGCATTTTGAAGTTTGCAAAGCATTTTACATGTATTATCTCATTTGATGAGAGAGAACCAGGAGAAGGAGATAAAAACCCAGCCTGGAAACCAAGACAAAGGTTCAAGTCCTGCCTCTGACATTTGGTGGTTGTTTGATCTTAGACAAGTCACTTAATCTCTTATTATTCTAAATATTTCTCTAAGGCTTGCAGAGAAGGTATTTGTAAAATGGAGATTCCTATATCATTGAAATCATAGATCTAGTCCCTGTCACATTTGATCCTGGCAACAACCTGTGAAAGTGCTATTACTCAGTTTTTCAAATAAGGAAGCTGAGCCACAAATGGGTGAAATCACAAGTGTCTGTATCAGGACTGAACCCAAGATTTAATAACTGCAATCTGTCTCTCTACCATGATAGGTAATGGGAGTATGGAAAGTAAGAAGACAGAAAGGTCACAAGAAACAAAATGGAAAGAGTCAGGAAGACTATCAAAAGGAACAAGTAGACTGACAAAGGAGGCAACAATAACACTAATCTTTATATTCCTGGATGCACTAGCTCCTAACAGACTCAGTCATTCTGATGTTTTTTCCCTGTCCCTTTATTCTTTGTGCCAAGTTCCTCCTTTTTCTCTCCCCCTTTCGCCTCTCTTTCTTCTCCCTATTGTTTTCCTATCTTTCTCTTTTCGTTTTGTACTCCCCCTCTCCTTAATACTATCTCTCCTAACTCTCCTTCTTCCTTCTGGTTTTCTCCTGTCTCCTCACTCCTTCAATTGTACTTGAGTTTTAAAGTACAACATATGACTAAAAACTAACCATAACTTTGAGCATTTTTAGGAAACCATTTTATCACTAAGGAAAACCCATCCACTCAAGCCATGTATTAGCTAATTACAGCCAGCTCTGAGAATTCGAATAAAGTTGCAAGGGGACAAGGTGAAGCAAATTACTAGCCCATTAATCAATCTATCAAATGGTATTTCCCAATTACTTACTGTGGTCCAAACACTATGCTACACTTTTGGAAAGCATATAAGAGAATTTTAAGACATTGTTCTTGCTCCTGAGTTTATAGAAATGTAAGTCTTATTGAGACAAAAACAATGAAGGAACAAGACAGTATAAAAAAGTGATAAATTATAGAACACCGACCATATTTTTTAGTTATATTGATGCATTTTGTTTTTATTTCACAGATATTTCTACGGATGTTCCTTCCCTGCCCACAGTGAATTTAATCATCTAAAAAGGGGGAAAAATGAGCAAAAAAATGGACAGCCTAACCACCTCTGACAATTTTTGCAACATTGTACAACACAGCACCACCACCCTCCAGGGAAAGGAGGAAGGGTCATGGATACTTGAACAAGAAGGTATTAAATTATAAGGTACTAGTGATGTGAACAGAAAATTTTGTAGAAGAAAGTGGTACCCTTGGATCAACTTGCTTTCTGCTTACCTGACTTTAGAACAGGTGTAAGGATGGATAAATACGTATTGCATAGCATGACAGTACAATCGGTTCTGTATAAAGAGTTAAAAGCTTCAGGTTTTCACTCTCATCTTTTTTGTTTTCTGCCTGGTTAACCTTAAATGAATCACTTCATCTTTCTGTTTTTCAGATTTTCATATGCCAAAAATGATCTTTAAGTTACTTTCTAATTTATAATTGGAGTCAAAGATTAAATAAATTGGTTGTATAATAGATGGTGTTGAAAGCCTAGGCCAAGAACTGAGATGACCCAAATTTGGAGTGGAAAAAAATCAACTTTGAGCTTCTTTAACTCCCCCTATAAATGAGGTTTTTCCTCATTTTAACTTTGTAATCAAGAGTTCTATCAGGATAACTGTAATGAAGGCCCAAATAAAAGTGCTTTTATTTCACTTTGATTATGAGTTGTAGACATAATGATTCTAATCCAGATGCTTTTGGGCTCTATTAAGAGGTAATGCCTATGGTAAAAACAATCTTTGACTTAACCAGAAGATCAGCTAGGAAGCCTGGAAACCTGGGCTGAACCTAAGTGGGTCTACTTTAGGAAGTAGTGTATGTTTTCTGTCCTTAACAGTTTCTAAGTGGAGATAAAATGACTGCTTGTGGAAGATGACAAAGGTTTCTAAGGTCCCTTTGTAAATAGATATTCTATGATTGCCTAGCTCTTCATCTAAGACCTGATTTCTTATTCCTTCCTTTCTCTTTCTTCCATTCTCTTTTTGTGTTGAAAACAAACTCAGACAGAGAAGGTTGGGGGTATCCTCAAACTATCATCTCATATTTTTCCCTACTTTCTTTTTCTTTTCTTTTTCACTTTTTTTATTAGATGCTTAGTAACTATCACTACCAGCACAAATAAGTAAGTAAACAAACAAACAAACAAACAAACAAATAAATAAATAAATAAATGTGAGCTAAACCATGAATTCCATATTATTTACAATTTGTTTAAAATATATAAATTACATGTTTGCTAATATAAACATCCTTTGCTTTTGAGTTCTTATTGAATTTGTTTTATTTTTTCCTTTGTTCTATTGATTTTGCAACTGGGTTTTTTAATATAATCATAGTATATATTATTCTTGTTCTCTGTTCATCTCTTCATATATTTTTCATATTTTGTATTTACAATATTTAACGTTTCTAATAATATAATACAATCTATTACATTCCGGTATCACAATCTATTCAGCCACTTCTTCCAATTGATGCATTTGTGTTATTTCAATTACAAACAAATTTTCTATGAATATTTTCATTCATGCATGGCCTTTTACCCTCTCAATAATGCCTTTAGGGCTTAATCCTCCTAATGGGATCCTTAGCTCATTGAACACAAATGGTTTTATAGCTATTAATATATATTTCCCTCTTGTTTTAAAAAAAAACAATTTACAACTGCTCTAGCAATATAATCCTAGACCTGTGTATGTTCCCATCAGCATTTAATTTGATCAACATCTGGTTCTCAATAGCCATTCATTATCAGGGCAATATTTATCTGTTTGCTCCTTAGACTGCAGATACAATCTTTTGCCAGGACCATACTTTTTGCAAAGCCAAATCTTTCCTGCTTGGTCATACCCAGTGGAACTTTTTGTTCCAATACCAGAACCCCTCAGGAATGCAGGGTTACCTCCATAGTAGAATGATTGTTAAAGTAAGGCTTTTATAGAATATTTCTGTTCTCTGAACCATTATGGTCCCACCAGATTCTCTGTTTGGATTATGTGTATGCTCAGGTTTAAATCTATTACTAACCCTATGCAGGTGTGTTGGAGATGTTTTCCTACTTCCAAAGCCAAACTCATAATAATAGCATTCTAAACTCTTTACTTCTACTTCCTCTCCTCTCAATTCTCAATCCCTAGAAATTTGGACTCATCACTCAGTTTAAATTGCCCTCTCCAAAGTTGCTAACACATCTTAATTATCAAATATGATGGCCTTTTCTCAAGCCTGATCATTCCAAAACTCACTATTTCATTTGATACTATTGAACATCTCCCCCTGGATATTTTGCCCCTCTAGTCTCTCCTTCTTCTTTTCCAATATATCTGTTCTTCTCAGGCTTATCATTCATGCCTTATCTCCTCCAAGCATCTTTTGGGGACTTCCTTCTTTTTCTTTCTCTAAAGCTTAGAATCTATACCCTTCTTCTTGACGATCTTATCATGTTTTGGGTTCAATTATCATCTGCATACAGATGACTACCATATCTTTATAGCTATATATCCTATAATCAAGAAAGAAACAAAGAAGAAACACCATCCAGGGACCAAAACCTCAGACTGAATTTGACAAGCTATTTCATGGGTTTTGTTGCAATCTTTCTGGAATGAGGAAAGGGGAAAGCTATCCTTTTCCCAGCCTTCCAGGGAAAGTTTCAAGGAATTCTGACACTTTGGACAGAACAGAAAAGAGAGCCTGAGTGAAAAGCCACTGCCTTTAAAATCTACTGAGAGGCACACTTCTCCTGGTTTATTTTCCAGTCCTCTGGATTCAAACAGCCCCTAGCATAGGCATGTGACCAAAAGGCCAAAACTGGGGTGGCTAGTTATCTTAAAGTACCCAAATCACTCAATGCTGAGCATTTATAACCCATCAGTAGTAGTTAGGGCAGCTCAGTATATGTTCCACAGGTAGTATAAGCAAATTCAACCCCTATTTCATCTGAATTGTAGATAAGACTTGTAGTATTTTCTTTCCAGGGATGTTGTAAGAATCAAATTAGATGATACATGGAAATCATTTTGCAAACTCTGAGTAAGACATGAGGATTAATTTTCATTGGTAAAACTCCATTTACCAATGGGGGTAAAAATTTTGTATGCAACTAATAATAGCAATAATAGGTTATATAGTGCTTGTACTGTGCCAAATACTCTATTAAGTATTTTCACAAATATTTAAGCCTCACAACCACCTTGGAAGATAGGTGCTATTTTTATCAATATTTTATAGATGAGGAAAGTAAAGCAAAGTTTTTTGTTGTCATTTTTGTTTTTAACCTCTGACTTGATGAAGGTCACACAGACACTAAAGGTCTGAGGTCATATTTGAACTCATATCTTCCTGACTTCAGTTTCAGTGCTTTCTCCACTGAGACCTCTAGATGCCATCCTGCAAGGGATTCTTAACCTTTGTTGTATTAGCCTGAATACAGTATGACTTTTTTTCCCCAATATGTACCTTTGAAAATGGTATTCACAGTCTATTCAAGCACTTCAAGATTTGAAACCATACGTTGTGTATTGTGTACCTCAGCAAAATAAAAAGCAGGGCAAGCTCCTGTGGCAGATGGGAAATGCCAACCCATGCTTGTTTCTCTTGATATTCCATCAAATGTCACCATTAAAACAAAAGGTGCCAAATCAATGTTGATTAAAACTACTGGAAATGAGAAAACTAAAGTGACCCTGATGCTTACAGTCACTGCTGACAGGCAAAAACTGACTCCTTATGTATTTTTAAGGCATAAAACATCACCTAAGGAAAAATTACCATCAGGAGTGATCTTTCATGTGCAGGAAAAGGGATGGATGAATACAGAACTTGTGCTAGATTCATTGAATGTATTCTGGGCGTTGCTACATCAGGGAAGAAGGCTCGTACTCAACATGTTCAAGGGTCACCTAACTGAAAATGTGAAGAAGAGAATTGCTGAAATGCGCAGGGACCTACCTATCTGTTTTTCCAGGTGGAATGACGTTCACAATTACAATTGTTAGATGTAGTTATTAATAAGTCATTCAAAGATCATTTGAGGAAAGAACATAATGAGTGGATGTTGGCCAGGAACCATGAATTTACTCTATCTGAAAAAATAAAGAAACCCTAGGTCACTGTATTAGAGAACTGGATCAAAACAGCTTGGGACAAAATCTCCACTGAGTCCATTGTGCTTGGATTTTAAAAATGTTGCATATCAAACAATATGGATGGTAGTGAAAATGGTGTTTTGTGGGAAGAAGAGGGTGACAGTGATGATTCAAATGATGATTCCACTTTGGGAGATGACGAAATAGAAGAGGAAGGAGAACATGATTAAATATTGGAAGATAGTTTCTCACAAGTATCTATAAAAGTAATACACATTTAATGAAAGTGTTGGCATTAAAACTTCTTTAACTTGTTCTCAGGACCTTTAAAAAACTTCAAACATAAAGTGCCTGCATTATTCACAAGTTAAGAGAAAGTTTTAATTAAAAGGAGAAAATAAAATGGGTGTTTCCTCTTTCTGAGTTATCCTTCAAAATATTTGAGATCGCACTATATTTGGGGTCATATTACATTCAGGCTAATACAGTATTATGTCATGGACCAACTCTAACAGTCTGGTGAAGCCTATGAATGCCCATTCAGAATAATGGTTTTATGTGTAAATATTAATAATTGAGGGACATATTCAATTCTACTTAGAGGCAAATGAAAATAATGAAGGTTTTTGGTTTGGGGTATTTTTTTGTCCATCCAACTCTATGGACTGCAGATTAAGAATCTCAGTTAGAGATGCCAAAAGCAATGCAACATTAAGTGACTTGCCCAGTGACACATAGTATTTGTCAGAGGCAGATCTTGAACCCAAGTGTTCTTTATTTCAAAACTATCTTCTTATCCATCACTCCATGCAGTTTATCTTTAAAATGTCAATTATTATTAATTGATGTTTAAGTAATATACATTATGCTGAATTTAAAGACGATTGAAGACTGAAATTTATTGTGTAACTGATGAGACTTCTATACTTTTTGGATGTTTTTAAGGTGTCTCCCAAAGCTCATCACAGAGACAAAAATTTAATTAATTTAATATAAGCTATGTTCCAATTAATTGTAACATGTTTAGGGGGCATTTTCATAACAGAAGGGTGATGTTCCAAATGAAATCTGGCGGGGGTGGAGGGGTAGAAGAAGCACAGAGTTAGACTTTGTCAATGTTTACCAGCACAGGTCAGGGAGGAAAAGGCAATAAATAATAGACAAAAGGACTAAGACCTCTTAGAAAATCTGTCTTGTATAGAACAGGGACAGTTCCCAAAGTCCTATTTGTCTCCCTGGGAAAATACTCTATGAGACCCTCTTACTGAGCTTGATCTCCATCCAAAGTAACCAGCCATCTTCTGAATGTTGATTCATTGTCCATAGAAGCATCATAGCATAGGGGAAAGACAATGTTTTTAAAGAACTTTCCTCAAAGTAAGCCTGAGAGACTGATCATGAAGGAATCACTACCATTACTTTAAACATTAGGCAAAAGAAGTCAAAGTGGTTGCTACTTTCTCAAGGTCACACAGCTAAGAGTAGGAGAGACAGAGACAGAGACAGCAAGACAGGGAACTGAGCCTTTAAATCAAATTTCCTAGATTTCAAACCAATACTTTATCAACTACCAAAATTTATCTTTCCAAAATAAAGGAATAAATTGAATAATTGACTCTATAGTCAATTATAAAATCCTTCGTTTCTCACTTAAATTCTTTATAAAAGTCTCCTTCATACCTTTCCAGTCTTCTCATATATTACTTCCATCATTTTTTTCTACAGACCAGGATGATTGGCCTACTTGCTGTTCTTCATACATCTAACATTGCATCTTCTATCTCTATTTCTTTGTAGCAGTTTCCCATGAAACCTCATTCCTGCCTCTTGGAATTTCTGGCTTCCTTCAAGAGTTAGCTCAAGTATTTCCTTTTATAAGAGATCTTTCCTGCTCCCCTAGATACTACTGAATTACCTTCTAAGCTTCTTCTGTATATTATTTGCAAATATCTATATAGGTATATGTATATATGTATATACTCTTCAGTATTTATCTATACATGTATGAATGTATACATGTTGACTCCCCTCATTAAACTGGAAGCTTGTTAAGGACAGGAACTTTTTCCATTTGGTCTTTTTATTGATCCCCTGTACTCCATCCAGCATAATGCCTGCCAAATAACAAATGATTTTTCAAAAACTTTGTTGATTAAACAATAAATGTAACTATAACATATATACATATTTAATTAACTCAGCATATATTTTATGTAGTTGTATGTTTTAAATAATATATAATTTATTATTATATGATATTGTTGAATTTGTTCATCCTTAATTTTTGAAGATCAATGACATCATGATGGAGTGAGGTTTTGATTTGCACTTGAATGGGATTTTAATGAGGCATAATTAGACACATTGTGAATCTTACTCTCTTTTCCAGAGTCATCAAAGTGCATTGGCAAGACAAAAGTCAAGATGATTGCTGACAGCCAAGGATGAAGTGGATGGCCTTGGCTTCTTCAATGTCTAACTAAACTCTATATACTCTATAGTGCCTGCTTCAGCTGCCTTCATAGACATTGAACAAATTGTTTTTCTCTGCCCATTCCAGTGGGAAAAGACTTCACATGCTTGAGGTAGACATTCCCCTAACTCACCAGTGGGGTTAAGCCTGTCCATTTACCTCCGTCTGTCTGCCAAGATGGTTTTACTGGGGGTCTGGGGTGTGATTGAAATACATGCAATGGCTTCTTGGAGTCACAGATGAGAGTTGAGTACCAGGTAGACACAAAAGATGGATAAACAACCTTGAAAAGGGTTTAGCAAGTCCTCTCACCCAAAATGCTAGTCATCTCTGAACATTACATATACTCCTACATAAAATACATAACATAGATGATAACTGATAAATATAGCAATTTATATAGGGCTTTAAGATTTTCAATGCACTTTACACACATTGTCATGTAATACAAAAATTCCAAGGAGAAGGTATTACAGGTATCATTAGAAGCATTTTAAAAAGGAGGAGAACTGAGGAATAAAAATTCTAAGTGGCCAACCAATGACTAGACAACCTATAGATATCAGAGGGTTGAAACTGAGCCAGGTATTCTTGACTACGGGAATTCTTTACACCACACTAAACTTCCTCTTTCTATCTCTGTGCCTGTGTTTCTTGAAATCTTTCCTTAGTTATGTATTCTTATTAAAATATCAATGATTATTTCATCTGTTTAAATGAAGAGCTCTATTTGTGTGTATGTGCTTTTAATGTGTTTAAAAAGTAGCATGATGAAATGGAAATAATACTGATCTCAGTTAAATTACTTTTTAGGAAGCCTTAAGGCCAAGTCATGACCATTCTCATTAGAACAATATAATAATTATAGGCTGAGTCACTAGGACGACATAAAAAGCTTCCATCGGATTTACCCTAAAATCCAAACCTCAACAAGACTGTACATTAGAAAAGATAAGAATGTTTCAGGCAAAGAATATGGCAAGATTTATGTAATGCAGAGCAGACTTTAGTCAAGTTCTCTTTTGCTATCTTTGACAAAAATGAGGTGATTCTTAAGAACATAAACTGAGCTGACAATATTGGGGATACTTAAATGCAAAGCAGTCAACTGGAAAAGAAGTAGAGAAGTAAGAACTATTTAAAAGAGCTCATGGGGAGACCACAATTAAAGATCTGTCTCCATAAAATCTAGATTGTAAGTTCTTTGTATGGGGACCTGATGTTTTGGAATCAGCATGGACATTAGAGCAGCTATATAGGTAAGAGAAATTATAATTAAAGTGTCAGGAATCAAACTGATGAGAATAGTTGTAAGAGTTACTTATGACTACAGAAGAAGAATTCATGTATTGAGAAGTAAAGTTAGAACAATAAGCTTTCACAGTCCCCAGGTGGAGAAAATAGACAAGCACTAAAATAAACAATAAGAAAATAGAAATGAATATTAATAAAACAATTATTTATTTTTAGAAATCCACAGGACCCAGGAGATTTTAAAATCCCAAATTATTACTGCATGGTAATATGGTTAATATACAGACAAATATATTACAGAAAACAGTGTCTTGAGTTTGGATTTTACCAATTTGGATGATGGCAGACATATTGGTTCAGCCTTACTTTAAGATATAAAAGCAGTTAGAGACAATGACTGGACCTGTGATTTCATTGATACAGAAAATTCACAGATAGGCAGATTGCCTGTACCACTATAAAGTGCAGCTTTGGTCTTAAAGAGTTTTCTAGGTTAAGCAACTTGCCCAGGAAGATATTCATAGAGTCACACAATTTCAGAGGCAAAACTTGAACTGAAGTGACCTAATGGATTGAGTGCTAGACCTCAATTCAGAAAGACCTGAAATCAAGGTCTGCCTCTAATGATTACTAGCTTTGGATTTGTTCTCCGTTTTTTGAAACTCCCTAATCCTCAATTTCCTCATCTGTAAAAATAAGTGTTATTTTTAAAGGCCACTAAAGTCCCTTCCAGTTCTGAATCTGTCATCCTATTATTTCTGTTTCTGAGGTCAGCTTTCTAGACACTATGAAATATTGCTTCTCTATAGTTATTATTATTGTCACTTTCAAATATAAAAATCATAATATTTATTTCATTTTATTATGAAAAGCACCAGTAATAACCTTCTAAGCATGTCCCCTAATGACAAGTTGGAGGGAACTGACCTTGGATTTTTGAAAGCTTTGGTCATTGGAGTCCCAGGGTTTTTTGTCCTAGCCAGATGGAAAGGCAATAAGCCCCTGACCCATAATACACTAAGGGCCTTCTTTGTCAGAGCTTTTCTGTGTCTGAGAAGCTCATGGCTGGACCTTTAACCACCAAATGATGATTTTAGTCTTTGGACATAAGAGCTTGATAAAAGCTATCTACTAAAGTATTGGAAGAGCTTAAGTTGTGTCAGTAAAAGGAAGATACACACTGATAAAATTATGAATTCTTAAAGTATTGAAGGGAATAATAATAGTTTTAATTATAGAGGATCAGAAATCGAGAGCTAGAAGGCATATCAGAAAGTTTCTAGTCTGGTCCCCTCATTTCACAGTTCAGGAAATTATCGAAGATTGAAGAGATTTAGTGTCTTACCCAAGATCACACAGGTAGCAAGCACGATTTGAATTCAAGTCCTATGACTTCAGATGCAGTGCACTTTCCAGAAAAAATGATGCTAATGGTGATGTCAGCTTTTATACAGTGCTTTAAGATTACCAAAGGGCTTTACAAATATTACCTCATTTGTAGTTTGGTACCTCATTTAACTCTCACAACCCTATTAGGTGTTATTATTATCCCTATTTTACCAATGAGGAAACTGAGGCATAAAGGTAAGAAGTGATTTGTTCAGGGTCGCACAGTAAGTAAATGACTGAGCTTGGTTTTAAATTCAAATCCTCCTGACTCTGTATCCACTGTCCCTGCTACCTAGTTGCCTCTGTGTCCTACTGCCTACTTTCAAGTATTTATACCTATACTGAGATTAAAAATATTCTGATACAGTAGCTAGTATAACTATTATTATCCCCATATTACAGATAAAAAATACTGACTTTCAGAAAAAGCACCGTAAATGATAGTGCTAGCATTTCCATCCCAGACCTTCTAATGTGAAGCCCGGTGTTTTTTCTATTACACATTACCTTCCTTAAAAGACAACTGATTCCTTCCTATTCTTTAATTTTCTTTTTTAAGAATGGCCATATTGTCCTGGCCTCTCAAATTCACCCACCACAGAAGCTGTTTATATCAGATAGGAAAGTGGTTTATTGAAATAAATTGAATTTTAAAATATTTTAAATATAAAAGGGGGGTATTTTAACTGTGTTCAGAATAAGAAAAAAAGAAGGGCCAACACACCACTGCTAAGGCAGGAATAGAACTAGAGTCTTCTGACCTTGGCATCATTTCCACACACTAGTCGAGATTGACATATGTCCTTGATGTGTGACTGATTCTTCAGACGAATGCATTTCAGATGAAAATGAGATGAAAAGTGTGCCAACTTGCAAATTGACCCAAAAGGAATAAAACTTCATTTCAATTGCTATAAATTATACACAATTTTCATATTACAAATGGCCCTGTGCTGTTTAGAAGGAAGGAATTGATCTTAAGTGATAAATGAATTGCTGGCAGGTTTCAGTGATGCAAATGAGTGATGCTTTAATAAGGCAGACAAAGCAGTGAGGAGGTAAGTTTGACAACCACTTTGAGGTGGCGAGACGCACAATGTGCTGCCTTTGGCTCTGGTGGGGCTTCTTTTGCCAGATCTTGTTATTAGGAGCTCTCTGACCGCAGTGTTTATACTTTTATATTCACTTACCCTGTTTGATTTGTCTTATAATTATTAGAATATGTGTTTTGCCTTCCCACTGCACCCCCAACTAGACCAAGAGCTATGTAAGACAAATAAATGTATTTTGGTCTTCTTTTAGTTTCTTACAATCTCTTAACATATGGCAAGTATTTAAAATTATTGAGTTAAATTGTTTGTTTCAATCACTTTAAATTCCATCAAATGCTTATTATATATAGGTATAGAACTATACCACAGAACTAGGTATTTAGATAGGGTTTTTTTTTTTAACTAAAATTAAAAAAAAAACATTTTCCCCACCCAAAGGAGCTTATAATCTGATTAGAGTGCACCTAGGTTATTTGATACTTTTATGATTCCATGATAACATCAATGTGGTTTATTTATCCCATTCTTGTGATTCAGAACCTCACACTGGACAGTTCTTTTTTTTTAATTATATTTTTCCAGATTACATGTCAATACAATTTTTAATATTAATTTCTGATATTTTGTAGTCTTCGTTCTTTCTCTTCCTACCATCAATCCTTGCTCCCCAAATGGCAAATTATATGATGTAGGTTATATATAAATTATCACATAATACATATTTCCATTTTCATCATGCTGTGAAAGAAGACACATGTTGCTTACATTAAAGAAAAATGTAGAGGAAGTAAAGAATGGGATGTTTCAATTTGAATTTGAATTCTTTCCTTTGTGGTAGAGGATATCTTTTTTTTTTTTTTTTTTTTTTTTTGTCATTAGTCTCTTGGATTTGTCCAGAATCCATACATTGTTGATAATAATTAGGTCATTTATAGTTGATCATCATACATTATTGTTGTTCCTATATACACTGTTCTCCTTGTTCTGATCACTTCACTTCATATCACTTCATTTAAGTCTCTCAAGGTTGTTTTTTGTTTTTGTTTTGCTGATTATCTCGTTTGTCATTTCTTATGGCATAATAGTACTCCATTAGGAGCATATACCACACCTTGTTGACAGACATTCCTTCTGTTTCTAGTTCCTTGCCACCAGAAAAAGAGCTGCTATAAATATTTTTGTACATGGACAGTTCTTTTTTAATCTCTCTTTATTGCCTCTAAGAGGATTTGCCCAATATGCTGGAGGACTTCTTCAAAAACTGTGTCTACTATTTAATACCTTAAATATACTAAAGCATTTTTGAGAGTCAATTTTGGGGGATGCAGAGGTGGCTTTGAAGTCAGGAAGGTTTGAGTTCACATTCTGCCATAAGACCCAGAGTAGGTCATTCTATCTCTCAGTGCCCTAGGCAAATTTTAAAGAAGTTGCAGAGAAGATGTTGACTTGAATTGGAGGTGTCCATGCCTGGGTTTTTCCTAAACTAAGGAAACTATACATCTAATCCTCTCTCTAAAGAGTTTTAGGTATAGCATTCAAGCTATCTTTTTCATACTTTAGTTTTGTTCCACTATTGACCAATAAATTTTTGTGGGCAATACTTAGCTACTTTCATGTCACCCAAAATCTAGTATTCGCATCAGTGCTGTTTAAATACTGAAGTTTATTTTCAGTTCCTACGTGTTTCATTCCATTGACCTTTAGGTAATCAGCAATTCTGATTCTTACACAATTCTGTGTACATCCGCACACGTGTGTGTGTTGTATTGCACTATATTGAAGTTAACATCAGAAGTAGCATGCCGGTGATAAAAACATGGACTTTGGTTGCACTGAACAGTTGGAGATTACTGTAAATAATACTTTGTTTCCTGAATAAATGTGTATTGGCTTGAACTCAAATTAAATGCATCCTGGATTTGTAATTCTGATCCTATATCATAGATGTTTGTAGACTTTGTCCAATAATCTATCATGCTGGTAAATTAGTTATTCCAAGTTCATTCCATCATCTGGTTAATATTTTTTAAAATCTCCTCAGCTTTCCAGAACAGGTTGTTAGGCCTATCTTCTTTAAATGAGTATGGGTTTCATGGAAGGGATTTTTGGGTTCTAGAGTCTGATTAAATCAACAAATTGCCAATTAAAGGTATTTGGGGAACCTCAGATAGAAAGATAAATAATCTTTTATTTCTTTGGATTCTGCAGAAAACAACCTCCATAGCCCTTGTCCAGCAACTTAGTTCAACATGCTTCTCCCTGTTTTACACACACACATGCACACACAGGCACATCTTTCTTGATGTTCATTATACCTCAGTGAGTCATTGAGCATAATCATCTTTATGGTCACATGTGCTATTAAATTTTATGTGATTTTAGAATCTACATAGAAGATACTTTTAGAAGGATAAAAAGGACCTTTGAGGATATGCTTTGATATGAATTATGAAGAAAAATACTATCCAAATAATTTATACCTCTCAGTGATATGATTGAAGATATGAATAGTTATAGAAATTTGTCTGTGGAATCTTTCCTCAGCTCTTCTCATGTTTTCATGAAGGCGATCCTGGACATATATGAAGGTCACTCCTAAAAAGTTTCATATAGGAAACTGTTATAGGATGTCCCTTCACCCTCCTAACTAATCTCCCTCTCATCTATTCTTCCATCCCTCCAAGGTATGATAGGACCTAAGCAAATTAATATTAGGAATGGATATCACTTAACTGAACTGATTATCTCCATCCAATCAATGTAGGACAATTTAATAATTATTTCCAGCTGCTCCAGGGAGATTCTTTAGAACATAAGATAAATAATTTGGACAAAATTGGGGGTATTTTTTACAGCTGCTTAATATGCAGAGAGTGATTTCTCAAATGGGAAAGTTCCTTCTGAATACCTGAGTGGGGAAAAATCACAGAGATTTGTAGTCATTTTACTTGAATGTAGCATGATAAAGGGATTCTGTAAAAAACAGAGAGTATTGGAGTTCTGCTGGATACATCTAATTAGGCCAGAGGTCTAGGAAAAGAGGTTTCTAGCTCCATATGCAATTCCTGGAGTCATAAGACAAGAAAAACTGTGTATCCTGACAGTCAAGAAAAGTTCTAGAGATTCTCATAGGCAGCTTACTGGTTTGGTTAGGAATAGGAAATATATCTAATACTATGGAGAGCAACATCAGCTATCCCATGATAGTAGTTGAATTGTAAAAAAAAAGCATTGTAAAAAGAGCCAGAATCAATTATATGTGGGTATGCTTTATAGACTGAGAGACCTGAACTGCTGAAGACATCTTCTAGGAACAATAAAATAACAGCCTGCCTATTTGGGATACTGATTCAGAAGAGGTTTATTTGCTGGAGGCTTTCCAAGAGCTAGGTGTAAGGTTTAATTGTTTCAAATTTAACTTACTACCACCACCAATACCATTTCCACTCTAACAACTCTACCTCTGTCTCCTCCATCTCCACCAACAGCACCACTACCACCAACCAGCAACAGCAACAATAACCACATCTTTCCTGCTATAATGTTGTGGATAGTATATTCTCAAGTGAAGAACTAATCTCTGTATACTTCAATGTCATGTGGGCTAGACTACATAGAGAAAATTTTTGTATGTATCCTGAGAGGGAGATATTGATGCAAGATAAAATTAGAAAATTCCATCAAATATATCTCGACCCTTTCTAATATGAGGTAATATCAAAACAGAGGTTAGATAGTGATGAGAAAGTAAGCATAGGATTTACTAATTATTTTTGTTCTCTTTCATTTGATTACATTGACCCATATGTGAAGCTTTTCTGCTCTTTTAATATTTTCTCCAAGATAATTAAGTTTAATACATTAGTGCATTTTAAATGGTGATGCCAATGGAATGGATTCCTTCTCTATACATATTGGATGAGATTCAGATACTCTTTCTGACTTTATCTTCCCTAAATGGTGGTGTCACTTTCTCCCAGTACTAAGATAGGCAAGTCCAAATGTGGTGGATCTACATATTGTAATATTTTAAAAGGGCCACAAAATTATAATAATTAAAATATTGCCAAATTGTAATGATTAAAATTAAATTATGAGGCTCTTAGTAGCTTTAGTAGCTTTATTACAACAAGGTAGAGATATTAAAGGGGGAAATGTAAGAAGGAGGTAGGAGATATTGCCTAGCTAAATTAACTAAGTCTGGATTGAAATGCTTTATCAAAGAGAGCATCCCACTGAAGACAGGAAATAGAGAGGCCAGTGTCTCTTGCCAGGGTCTCCTCAACCTAAGCAAGTCACCAAAGCCGAACTCCTCAAGCCACCAATGCAGAATCTCCATTACCGAAGTCCTCCAACAAAAAAGTTTCACACAGAAGAATCCCTCTTTCAGCAAGAGCCACCAATCCAACAGAATTCATCAGAATGCCCTCAGCTGGCTTTTTTTTAAACCCTTAACTTCTGTGTATTGGCTCCTAGGTAGAAGAGTGGTAAGGGTGGGCAATGAGGGGTCAAGTGACTTTCCCAGGGTCACACAGCTGGGAAGCATCTGAGGCCGGGTTTGAACCTAGGACCTCCCGTGTCTAGGCCTGACTCTCAATCCACTGAGCTACCCAGCTGCCCCCCTCAGCTGGTTTTTTTAGAAGCAGTTTTCTCCACATCACTTCCTGACGCTCTGGTTTCTAGTTCCTTTCACTGTGGGCTGGTCTATCACATCTCAGAAAACAATTGTAGTCTACCAATTTGCCTAGCACTGCCAGGGGCAGGGATGCCCCCCCCCCCAGTAGGGTTGGGGGAAAGTGCTTGTGGACTAAGTGTTAATGACTAAGTAAGTGTGAAAGGCAGGGGACTCCAAGTTCTTGATGGATTAATTTAAAACAAAAAGTTTAAATTCTCTTTCTCAATCCCCCCTATGATTCTATTGGGAGACCAGCATGTTGAAATCTCACAGATTTACATGCCTTGTCTCCTCAATGAATCATTTCATATAACCAGCTTATACCTCTAAAAATCTTCTAGCTAGAGTTGCATACAATATTGCACTTTCTAAGAGGAAATTATAATAGTTGGAGATAAGAGGGAAATAAAAGAGAAAGAAAGCAAAAACAATGATTGATGGGCACATTGACAAAAAGCTAATTAGGGGGCATTCCCCTTTGGCATAAGCATTTACATTCAGAATAAATGTGCTCAACCCCTTATGGATGGGTTCATTATATACCAAAGTTCATTCTGGATCTTCTGATGCAGTGTGTAGTTACCATAGACTTCCTTATTGCACCTTCTTCAAAAGATTCGCTTTCCTGATTCTGGGTGTTGGTGAGTTTCTTTTCCTGAAATTTCTCCAAAAGATTTTAAACCTTGGATTTTAGGATAATTATACAATTCCCCTGAGGAGGGTGTTGACCAATACCAGGATCATGCCAGGATACATGGCTGAGTTATGGGGTATATGAATAAATAGTCAAAAATTTAAAAGACACACAAAAAATAGAAGAGAAAAAATTAAATTTTGTGGAAAAAAATCAAAATCTTATGTATATAAAATTATGAGTAAAAAAAAAATAAACCCATAACAAGTCCTTGAATCACTAACAAGGCTTAATTATAGTGATTTATGTCCTATAAGCCTGCAGGAAAATTAAAGCAATATAGCACTTACCCAATGGCAGCCAGGACTACAGAAAATTGCCATACTGTAAAGATAAAAGGGATTAGATTCTGAGGTAAAAACAGAAATATGTTATTCCTTGGTCTGATTTTTATTTCAATCTCAGGGACAGGGGAGCCAAAATGGCAGCCAAACTAAAGTCAGAATGTGGTATGGGAGAGTCCAGCATCTGATATTGTCAAACATGTGCTTCTTCTAATCTCAAACAAGCCCTCTGTGTTGGCACAGATTCTCATCAATATCACAGGGATTGGTGGTCTCTTTGACCTTGTGGTTCTTGGCATTATGCAATGGCTTTTTTGTAATTCCTTCTTTTGAAATCAGACACAATCATTAGTCAAGGTCTCATAATACTTGACAATCATTGGCAGGTTTCCATAATCTAAAGCTTTTGGGGATGCATAGGCATTAGGGCTAATGGATATTGTAAACTTATCCTTCAAAATAAAAAAGAACATCAGTACTGGTTCCATGTACTTCAAGTACAAAAAAATAAGAAAGGAAAAAAATAAAATATCCTATTGCAATATCTACTATGTTAGATCAAGAATAATACTGATGTTTATAGATGTAAGGGTAGTGGTAAATTGAGTCAGTAAATTAATAAATTATCCCATCCTGCTTAAATGGCAATAGACTATATTCTTATTCTTTTGTTAAGTAAGAATATTTAAACAAGTATGACCAAGGTATACATATCTTCATTGAATCAATAAATTGTAGGTTTTAGATTAAATCTAAAAATTTCACAAACAATTCAGAAGTTATTGAAAGTCATTATATTAAAGAGAGTTACATTGCATAGGAAATCTTTGGATTAGTTGAATGACTTGGTGATGCTCTCTGGGGCTTTTATAAAATGGGCAAACTAATTTGTAACTAGAGATTTGAGTATTTAGCTACTTAATGATGAAAGTCTACAGCTAAGACTTTATGGATAACTCCCTCCAAGTTCCACTCTGATTTTCAGAGAGTTTGAGGATTTGGATTTCTCATCAACATTCAGTGTCCCTAAAACAGTTAATAAAAATGTCTACTTTGGGAGCTGAGAATAGACTTGATGAGATTAATGAAATCAGACTAAAAGTTCTCCAAAGAGGCCAGAAGAGAAGCTACAACACACCTAAGGGGAACATTTTGACCTTAAAAATGATTTTATGCTCTAAATTGATGCCTTGGCTGTCATCACTGTCTGCTTAGTAAGGAGATGGAGTGAATGATTGCTGGCCAAGGTGGCTGCTGGACTCTTTATGGCTTCATTTTGTGAATATTTTGCTTCAGTTAAACTACTCAAAGAGATGGTGATGAAATAATTGTCTTTCTTTTATTTTATATCCCTTTTTTCAGTCAACAGCTTTTTTTAAACACTATATTGGTGTTGCAATTATATTGTATAGTATCTGCTTGCTGTCTTTAGTTTTTCTTCTAAATTGATTTGATTTTAACATTTGTTCTAGACCATTGTTCCAGTATGATTGCAGAGAACTGATCTTGAACTGACTTTTATTATGTAATCATTTATTTTCTGTCTGCTAAGGTATAATTACTTTCTTTTTAGAAATGTTTTATAGTGTTTGCCATGCCCAGTACCTCTCAAGTCTCTTCTTGAAGAAAGTTGCATTATATAGTCTTCAAGTTACTAATATACTTTATACCCCTTTTAAAGCCACTTTTATATAATGATTCCAAAACATACTTTACAATGTTGTTTTTTGTCATCACCCTGAGAACAAGCTTTTTATTGAAGGAACCAAATTTTGAGGTATATGTAAACTTAGTTTGAAAGATTTTAATTTTTTGTCCCCAAAATTTTCCATTCCTTCATCCTATTCAGCAATATCATCACTTAATTGTAATTGTTTTCACTGTAATCTACTTAATTAAACCTGGAAAGAACATCACAGGGTGGGATGACCAAATGTTTGAAAATTTGTTTCTTGTTTCCTTTGGGCATGTGATGAATCCAACTCCTTTATTTGTTTCTCTGAGGATAACTTTTGATGGCTGTCCATTTAACTGAACAAACTTTATATGTTCTGTTATACATGGTGAAAATGTCATTAGGGATATGACTCAATTCTTCAAGTATTTTACTAACTCATAAAGTATTGGACAAAGCCCTCATATTTATATTATCAATACGTTCAAGTTGTCTAAATACTGTAGGATTCTGGGTGTCCTCTGAACTTTTTGCTACTACTTTGTCACAGTGACTGCCAAAGAGGAAAGAACTGCACAAAAATAAAGCAGGTATTATTTTTTTTCTTCATGATTGGACATGAATTTTTTGAAAATTGCATGACTGTCAAGCTTTTGGCAATGACCCTTCCTATACTTAGCAGATATCACGTCATGCAACTGTTACCTTCATTTATGTCCTATTATCTAAATGCACTTGTTCCCTGCTCTTCTTGGTATGGGGACATAACTCCAAGGTCTGAAGAAGTGACCAAGCTTCCCTGACTATCCCCCAATTTAGCAGTTAATGCTTTCTAAATAAGTAGATACATGACAAACATTATTGTTCCACCAATAAAAGGGATTTAAAGGTGGATGAATTAGTGAATCAATGAAAGAAGGAATGTAAAAATATTTATTAGTACTTACTATGTGTTGAATACTGTGCTGAGTTCAAGGGGAATGTACAAAATGTGAAATCAAAAAAAACCAAGACAACTCATTCTTATTAGAAGGTATAGCATACATAATTCTGATGTAGAACAAAAGGAGATGTTCTTTGGGGAAGAGTGGGAGAAGTTCTTAGTTCCCAGTAGTTCATCCTCTTAATAGGCTTTTGTGTCATATGTTGCAATCAGGATTGATAACAGTGAAGAAAAATAAGCAATTTCTAAGGGAAAGCAAGATGTAGGGACTATGAATGCTAATAACAGTCTCCTCGTATTTTCAGAAGGAAGAACACTCATCACGACTTTAGAATGTCTTCTGACACTACACCTCCTTTTTCCAGCCTGACACAAATACCAGTCACACCATGAGAATTTGACATAATGTGATTTAAAACAGTATTTTTCCCGCTACCAAAAAAATTAAAAAAAAAAAAACACTTCTAAAGCCAATCCTTACAGTAAAACAACTTCACTCTCTAAGTGCTCTTCAAGATTTTTCAATGCTAACTCATTAACCAGAAAGCACATGGTACATGGAGAAGTATTTTCTGAGTACTGACTGACCAAAGCACAGGAGCCTTCTTAAGTCTTTTCTCTAATCATGATTGGTCTCTAACCCTCAGATGTCTTCAATGTAATAAGGTACATATGTTTTGAGGGCAAAAAACTCTGGACTGGATCCCATAAGTAACTTGAAGATGATATATGATCAGTGACCTTGAGAGGTTCTGTGTATCTCCAGATGGGCAATTTGCCCAGCTTGAATACTAATAAAAATCTTGAGAATGATTTTGGTAGAAGTTACTGTTGGGGGTCAAGCAAAACCTTTTACAGAAGTTAAGAAAAAAAAGATGTGTGGGTTGCACTCTTGACACAAACATTTGTGAGACCAAAATTGACTATAATTCAAAGAAAACTATTAACTCTAACATGTAAACTTCTAAATGATCCATGTTTAATACAAAATCTTCTACTTAGTTAGGATAGATATCATTTTGAATGAAAACTATAGTTACAAGTTCTGTATACAAGTAGTAAGAACAATAGAAACAAAAAGAATAATACAAGCTTCATCTATCACTTAGCCATTCTTCAGCATTTCTGATATCAGTAGCATCTGAATCCATAAGGTGAATCAAAGGAATCAAAATAAGTTAATAGCCGATGAAAGAATGTCACGTAGGACATCCATCTGCCCTTCATCACTCTTTTCTCAAGGCAGAGTAAAAAGGCTTTAGAAAATGTCCAATTCAGATAAATGATTTGAGACACAGTGATAATAGCCTCTTATCACTGTCTTTCAGGGATGGTACATATGTTTGGGAACTGAGTTTGGGGAATTAGAACTCACTGTCTTACTTTAAGACTTATCATACTCTAAAAACAAGGAAAGCTCCAAATTGGTCCGCCCATTTACTGTCCCTAAATGACACTGTCTCTTTGACTCTGCTCTTAAGAAACCACCCTATCTTTGTATTTTCAGTGTTTTGTAGATCATTGTTTCACCATGAAGAGTGGGTCTCCATCACAGAAAACTAGAACTGACTCAACCTATTGTTCTCTTGCTTTTAAATATGGGGCAATCCACCCTAATGCTCTCTCCCTGAGTTGAAACCATCAAAGTAATTCAACAATATAATTAGCTCTCAGCTCACACTAATTCTTTGTCATATGTCCACTGGATTCCAATTTCTTTATTTTTTTATTTTTTAATTCATTTTTTTATTTTTTAGAGAATTTTTTCCATGGTTACATGATTGATTTTATTTCTCCCCCCCCCCCCCGCCAAACAACCCCACCCACCCATAGCAGACATGCATTTCCACTGGGTTTTTACATGTATCGTTAATCAAGACCTATTTCCATATTATCGAAAGTTGCACTGGGGTGGTTGTTTAGAGTCTACATCCCAAATCATATCCCCATCATCTCATGTGTTCAAGCAGCTATTTTTTCTTCTGTGTTTCTACTCCCACAGTTCTTCCTCTGAATGTGGATAGTTTTCTTTCTCAAAAGTCCCTCAGAATTGTTCTGGGTCATTGCATTGCTGCTAGTAGAGAAGTCCGTTATATTTGACTTTACCACAATGTATCAATCTCTGTTTATAATGTTCTCCTGGTTCTGCTCTTTTCACTCTGCATCAATTCCTGGAGGTCATTTCAGTTCACATGGAATCCCTCCAGTTCGTTATTCCTTTGAGCACAATTGTGTTCCATCACTGGCATATACCACAATTTGTTCAGCCATTCCCCAATTGAAGGGATCTCATTTTCCCTCATTTTCCAGTTTTTTGCCACCACAAAGAGAGTGGCTATAAATATTTTTGTACATGTCTTTTTCCCTATGATCTCTGGGGTATAAACCCAGCAGTGGTATGGCTGGATCAAAGGGCAGACAGTCTTTTAGTGCCCTTTGGGCATAGTTCCAAATTGCCATCCAGAATGTTTGGATCAATTCATAACTCTACCAGCAATGTATTAATGTCCCAATTTTGCCACATCTCCAACATTTATTAATTTCCTTTGCAGTCATATTAGCTAATCTACTAGGGGTGAGGTGGTACTTCAGAGTTGTTTTGATTTGCATTTCTCTAATTATAAGAGATTTAGAACACTTTTTCATGTGCTTATTGATAGTTTTGATTTCTTTATCTGAAAATTGCCTATTCACATCCCTTGCCCATTTATCAATTGGGGAATGACTTGATTTTTTGTACAATTGCTTTAGTTCCTTATATATTTGAGTAATTAGACTTTTGTCAGAGTTTTTTGTTATAAAGATTTTTTCCCAATTTGTTGGTTCCCTTCTCATTTTGGTTGCATTGGTCTTGTTTGTACAAAACCTTTTTAATTTAATGTAATCAAAATTATTTATTTTACATTTTGTAATTTTTTCTAACTCTTGCTTGATTTTAAAATCTTTCCTTTCCCAGAGATCTGACAAGTATACTATTCTGTGTTTACCTAATTTACTTATAGTTTCATTCTTTATATTCATGCCATTCACCCATTCTGAATTTATCTTAGGGTAGGGTGTGAGATGTTGATCTAGATCCAATCTCTCCCATACTGTTTTCCAATTTTCCCAGCAGATTTTGTCAAATAGTGGATTTTTGTCCCAAAAGCTGGGCTCTTTGGGTTTATCATAGACTGTTTTGTGAGGTCACTTAACATGTCTATTCCACTGATCCTCCCTTCTGTCTCTTATCCAGTACCACATTCTTTTGATGACCAAACTTTATGACCAACACTTGAAGGCCACTTTCCTGGTCCCCAATGATCTCAGGGAAGGGCATAATAAATAATAAGTAGCTTTGAGCCTACAACCTCAGGCAAGGGAGATGATCCTCTTATTTTGACATATTTTCCTCTCATATGCAGTACAGTACACAGCTCATTACTGTAACTTTCTAGGCTGCTAAAACCTGCCAGAGTTTGTGCTTTCCTACTATTACCTTTGAGAATCCAGGGTCGCTTCCATGTTAAGCTGATCTATCTGGAAAGGGTATTTATAGACTTACCTGCAGGGAGGGAATAGGAAGACAGAATATGGATAGGACTACATTAATGACTTCATTGTATAAAGAGTTCAAGGGAAATCCCCTTTACCAATGCAGGCCACTAACTTTTCTTCCATAATCACAAGAATAATAACATAATTGATTCATATATGGAAGAGATTTAAGAGTTATCTAGTCTGAAACTCTTATTTTATTGAGCAGTAAACAGAGATCTAGAAAAATTTATCTTCCCAAAGTCACCCAATAAATAATGACTGAGATCTGAAACTAAAACTCTCTAATTCCAAATATGTTGTTTCCACTGAAACACACTTTCTCTCAAGCATTCCTCTCAAAGATGTAAATATTTAGGGAGTTCTAGAACATACAGAGATTTGATGACTTGTCCAGGGATACCTAGCCAATGTGTATCAGTGCAAGATTTGAACTCCTTTCTAAATGGTTCAGGGCCCCACTTTCTATCCACTGTGTTCCATACCCTCTTATTGTTATATAGTGCTTAATACTTTATAATGCTTATCAAGTCTTAACATTTACTTTAATAAGTGAATAAAGGTCAAATTTATCAGATTCTCATATGGTACAAAATTTGGAGGGATATCTCATTCAGAAAATGAAAGAATCAGGATTCAAAAATATGATGATGAGTTAGAATATTGGAATGAAACTATGAACACATGCAGCCATCCTAGCAAGTCCAAAGAATTGAACTACTCAGAACCCTTTATGTAGTAATAGAGCTACTAGATCTACACCCCAAAGAGATGAAAGGAATATAAGAATGACTCTTATGTATGAAAAAAACATATAATAGTTTTTCATGGTGGCAAAGAATTTATAACGGAAGGGATGTCCATCGATTGGCCAAAAGTTGAGCAAAATATGGCAGGTAAATGTGATAAAAAACTATTTTATTATAATAAATAACCAAGGAGACATTTTGAGAAAAACCTAATAAAACTTATATAAAGCTTTGAGAAAAGTAGAGTCATTTCTACATATTTTAAAGACAAACTATTTTGAAAGATTTAAGAATTCTTGTCAACTCAACGGCCATTCATGATTCCAGAAGTCTCATCATGAAACATGCTACCCAACATTTAAAAAAATAGTATTGAACTCGAAGTGAAGATAGACTTGTTGTTTTAATAACCACTGTGGGAAATTGGTTTGCTTGACTATACATATTTGCAAAGAGAAGTTTGCTTTTCTTTTTTCTTTCTCAGTGTTTGTAGATGGGAAAAAGAAAAGAAAAAATATTTTTTGAATAAAAAGACTAAAATTTTTTAAAGAACATTGGGCCAAGTCTAATAAATTAAAAATATAATAGGAAAAAGAACAAAAGATAACCACAAGGTTTCTTTTTTTAAAAAAATAGAATGGGGATAAATGTGGTCATAGCTGATGGTCACTAATCAATTTTGTTCTCATAAACACAAAATGTGAGGATTTGATTAGACAATATGCTTTAAAATGTTTGCTGATTTTCATATTTGCTATGAGTCAATAGTGTGAAATGGCAGCCAGGAAAACTAAGGTAATTTTAGACCATATTCAAAGCCAAGTTAATGAATAGGACTGAAAAGGTGAATTCTGACCCATACTTTACATTTGGAGTATTATATTCAGCTCTGGGCACCATTTTTTTTTCTGGGAGAACATTAATAAGCAGTGGAGAATTGAGATAGCTACCACTAGAGTAAAGGGTTTGGAAATCATACCCTTTGAGTGTACCACCTTGGAGAACCACCATACTTGCATGAGGGTCACTCAAATAAGGTTGCTCTGTAACTCAGGAACTCTGAGACCACGTGTAGCTTAAAGCCTATGTAGCTCATAAGCTCAAGCCAGTGTATATATATTTAGAAGTCATTCAGAGGGAGGCAGATGGCTCAGTGGTTGGAGAGACAAGCTTAGAGATGGAAGGTCCTGAGTTTTAATCTGGCCTCAGACACTTCTTAACTGTGACTCTAAGCAAGTCAGCCCCCATTGCCTAGCCTTTACCACTTTTTTTTACACAGTACTGATTTGAAGACCAAAAATAAGAGTTTAAAACAATAGTCATCCAGAGGATAAAATGAGTACAAACAAAAAGTGATTTAATTAAATAATATAGGAAGAAATAATAAAACATTGCCCTAATACTCCTGATCCATACTCTATAACATTTTATATATAAATCATCTCTCAGAAGAATAGAAAGATGTCAAGAAAACAGATAGCCAAGGTTATGTCAGAAGGGAAAATCATGTTTTTAATCATGAAAGTACACCAATATCTTCTATTTATTATACTGTTTTTTATTTATTTATTTTCCTCAAGGCCAGTCCCCTCCTCATCTCATGTAGCATGTGGTTATTTTCTACAGGGTGTGTGACCATGACACATTCTCTCTAATATGCATTGTCCCTAATGTTGTTTCATGCTTATAGTTTAGGAGTATTCCAGCAGTCCTATGGTTGCTTCTATTCACTGCCAGGGGAAATTCTACTTTTTTTTTTTTAAAGCAGAGAGATCATAGGAACATATATAGACTATGACAAAAATCCCTTATAGTATATCTTCTCATGAAGAGTTTCTCTTTTTTCAGAGTTTTTATACAAAGTTTCTCTCTAAACATAGAGGCTTTGTGCCAAACATAAGATAACTGCAACTAAGAGCTTAAATATATTTTTTAATCTATTTCCTGGTCACTAAAGGAAAGGTCTTAGTCAGAAGCTTTACTTTGACTTAGTGTTAGAAATTCCTTAAGACAAGATCTGAATTCAAGGCTTCCCTGCTCTAGGTTCAGTGCTTTCTCCACTGTACAACCTGCCTCCAGCTAACAGGGATCACCAGGGACTTAAAGTTATCAGGGTGGGAAAAGTGGAAGACTGTGAAAATAAATAGCTAAAGTTTGCTTTCAGATTGGAACCAGATTATTCAGGTGAAGGAAATGAGACCAAAAAGAAGTTGCTAGACTATCCACTATTATTATTAAGGAATGAAAGAGAAAGACAGAAGTCAAGTCACTGGATTTTGTGACAAAGATGTCATCAGTGATGGCCTTCATTGTTGTGATACTTCAATTCAGACACCACCTCCTCCTGGGACTCCTTGCCTGATCCCCTTAGTTGTTAGTATTCTTTCCCTCTTCAAGTAATCTTGTAAATATTTATCTGCTTACCTGTGTATCCCCACCACACGGACCACCACTCAAAGATCTAGTTTATATAAGCTCTTGGAGAACAAAGACTATTTTTAAAATTAAATACCTGGCCCCTAGCCCACTGTTTCCTCTATAGAATTTATGCTTGTTATGCTGAATGATGAAGACATATTCAAACATGTGTCTTCTTGCCTTACAGGAATCCCTTCAGGGATTGTGTATTTTATTTTAGGGGTAATGGTTGGCTTTCAGACTCAAAGACATCACTGATGATATCTTTTGACTCATGCACAAATTAGATTTAAGTGAGGCAGAGTTCTACAAATTTCCAGTCTTACTCTGCAAGAATGACTGGTGATGGCTCGGGATACAGTGGATGACTTTGGCTTCTTTGATGTCTGACCAAGCCCTAAGTAATCCAGTACTTCTGCTGCCTTCATGGCTATTAGAATAAATTGCTCTCATCCATCCCTTCCACCAGGGGATGTCTTCACATGCCTAGGTAGAAACTCCCCTAACTCACTTTCAGTTTATTCTCCAATTGGTTTAGCTTGCCTGCTGAGACATTTTGCCATGGTCTCTGTGCGTGCTACAACTTCTTTGAGCCACAGGTGAGAGCTGAGGGGCAGGTGGACACCAAAGGGGGAAAGTAGCCTTGGAAAGGGCTTAGCAAACCCTCTCCTCAGAAGTACTAGTCTTCCCTGAACACCTCTAGTGGTGTTCTAAGAGGAATAAGGAATCCCTGAAGCTTTTTTGAATACAAAAGTTAAAGTGATGATCAGATCTGTGCTTTAGGAATATCAGGTTGGAGGTTATGTTTATGTTAGATTGGAGAGGGAGGGGGCTAGATGCAGAGCTATGAACTTAAAAGGCTTTCAGAGAAGAGGGCTTTCATTATAGGTAATTATATTCAAATAAATTATAGATAATGCATCCATGGTATAAACTGTATCCCTGTAGCAGGGTGCTACTTTAGTAGGGATTATAACAATGATAGTAGCTCCTATTTTTACATTTACAACTCTGTTAAATATATTTCTCATTTTATCATTTCAAAAATCTTGTGATGTATATCTCAGAAGCATTATTGCTCCATTTTTCAGATGGGGAAACCAAGACCCTAAAACAGCATGTTCATGCATTGGTGCAAAGCTATAAATACCAAAGTTGGGATTAACCCTTCCCACCTTCCATTGTCTTTGCCATGCCCACTATGAGACTGTAGATAAAAGGGGCTAGCCTTTCTCCTCTATTAAACAAGACTTAATATTACTTAAACTTAAAAGTGCCTTGGAGTCACAAAGAAAGACAATGCTTCATCATCTCCTAAGCAGAATGGATAAAGGAATAGATCTGAAATTTTGTAATTATAAAGAACATTTGTAATGCATTTGAAATTTTGCATATTTACTAGCATGACCTTGGGACCACAGCATATATTTCAAAGAAGAAGATGTCTTCAAGAGCATCTAGTCCTTGATATATATATCCCAATGAGCCAAGGTTAGCAGTTCAAATAAGAATCTTTGACATCATGATGTTACCCTTAAGATGGGGAGAGGGAGGATTTCCATTGGCATATCCCAGGTGATCTCATTATATACTGTTTTATCTCATATTTTCAGACTACTCCCAGCTAATTGTCTTCTAGGGCATTAAGCCATCTGAAAAGCCAAAAGTCTCTTCTGAATTTCAGACTTTGGTTTTATAAGTCAGTTGGTGCTGATAAGATTATTTGTAGATAGTAAGCATATGATGTTTTGTGGCAGCCTTATCTCCTTCCTTTGTAACATTAAAGTCAACCTTTGGGGGTTTAATCTGGCAGCACATGCACTAAAATAAGTTCAACTCTTAAACCCATCATCTCTCCTCATTACCTTGATTCAATTTCCACTTGCCCATCAAGATGCTATGTCCCACTGAACATTTGGCCTCAGCTCATTTTTATTTCCAGCTGTCAGTTTGAAAAACTGGGGCTACCTATCTGCTTTTGCTCTACTAGCAACATCAGCAAAATCCAGTAGTTCTTCCTGTTTGCAAAGGACAAGCAATCCCCTTCCACCATAAGTGCTAACTCGGCAGAGTTGGGGAAGTTCAGCAGATGGCTGCCAGAAGCCCTAGGCAGGGGCAGCCAGGGCAAAGGAGAGAAGGAATTTCTGGATTTATTTCTGAGGGGTTTGTCATTTGGTGAGTTAAAAGTAAAGATGAAGACCGGCAGAAAATCAGCCAACAGAGATAAGGAAGAAAATAGGAATAAAAAGGGGAGAGGAGGGGGCAGAATTGGGGCAGATATATATATATATATATATATATATATATATATATATATATATATATATATATATATATATATATATATCTCACG